>NC_079189.1:6739197-7067470 GCF_029499605.1 Hyla sarda | reverse complement strand
CCTGGGCTAGCATTTCTCCTGCGGTGTATATAGCAGTGTATACGGATACTGGAAGCCTTGGCTAGCATTTCTCCTGTGGTGTATATAGTAGTATATAGAGAAGAGGGTTGCATTGACAATCCAACACAATGGGCAGCACATTGAACACATTTTAGAAATGGTCAGAAACTTGTAAATAACTCATGAAAGAATAAAGTTACGTTAAAACCAAGAACGTCATTGTTTTTCATGTGAAATTCCAAATAAGTTTGAAGTGTCACATGACTCTCTTCATATTGGAAAAACAAAAGTTGGATTCAAAATGGCCGCCATGTTCACCACCCATCTTGAAAAGTTTCCCCCCTCACATATACTAATGTGTCACAAACAGGAAGTTAATATCACCAACCATTCCCATTTTATTAAGGTGAATCCATATAAATGGCGCACCCTGTAGAATGTGATAACTTTTCCTCTTAACAAAGGAAATACTGATCTAGTCTTAATTAAAAGTTTATATTGTCAGTTTGTACCAGGACTTAGGAGGAATTTATTTTATGCATTTTTATCACATTTTCCCTCCATATAGTAGTTTATAAGGTCATAATCCCTGACACAATGAATATAACCCTTCATTCTCTGACACCTTCTCTTACAGATTAGTTTAGGTGCTCCAGATCCAGAATAATCCATTCCTCCGCTTCCAGCAGTGATTCAGAACTCTACTAGACTCCAGAAGACCAAGTGTTCTACACGAAAAACCATAAAGCACCAATGGCGCAAAAAGAGTGCAAAGTGGATCAGCCTCGTAAGGACACATTTTCCTTTATTTTTTTAAAATTTTTTTACAGCTCTGGAAGATCAGAAAGTAAACATTTAATAGGGTTTTCTGGACACTATACATTATAAATAGCCTCAGGACAGGTCATCAATGTCTGATCAGGGTGCTGACACCCGGCCCCTCCATCGATCAGCTGGCCAGGCGAGCCGCAGCTTCAGGACATATACAATGAATGGGCTGGAAACAATTTACTTCAATGGGTGATGAGCAACTCTTTTTGAGTGTTGCTGTGTAAGAGGGGGCGTGAAAGAGGAGTTTCAAAAACTGGAGTTTGAAAGCAGGAGGTTGAGATCGCTGTGAGTTTTCATTTTTGAACCCACAAGGTCTACAAAAAATTTTAAGTGTCATTTTGACTGTCTGTTTTTTCCTATACATTTGTGAAATCCCCATAATTAGATGGCCTCCATGTTGGAAAATGCAGTCCAATGTACATCCTGTTCAATGTATGCAATCCTTGAACAACAGTTTGAGGGTGCATATTGTTGTGCGAGATGTGTGCTAGTTGTCCGTTTGGAAGCCCAGATCCTGCATCTAGAGGGGCGACTGGCAACAATGAGAAGCATTAACAACATGGAGAGGAGTCTCCTGCTCACTGAGCAGGCACTCTCGGGAATAGAGGTGGGGGAGGACAGTGGGACGGAGTTGCAGGACAGTCAGGCAGTTAGCTGGGTTACAGTTAGAAAGAGGGGTAGGGGAAAAAGTGTCAGGGAGGCTAGTCCTGAACTGGCACACCCCAACAAGTTTGCCCGCTTGGCAGATGAGGGGGATGCCATTACAGAGCTAGCAGAACTGCAGCAGGATACCGTCTCTGACCGCCAGGGGGGTGTCTGCTCCAGTAAGGAGGGAGGGAGGAGTACAGGGCAGGCCAGACAGGTACTAGTGGTGGGGGACTCAATTATTAGGGGGACAGACAGGGCAATCTGTCACAAAGACCGGGATCGCCGAACAGTGTGCTGTCTGCCTGGCGCACGAGTTCGGCACATCGCGGATCGGGTTGACAGGTTGTTGGGCGGGGCTGGAGAGGACCCAGCAGTCATGGTACATATTGGCACCAATGACAAAGTAAGAGGTAGGTGGAGTGTCCTTAAAAATGATTTCAGGGACTTAGGCCGCAAGCTTAAGGCAAGGACCTCCAAGGTAGTCTTTTCTGAAATACTACCAGTACCACGAGCCGCACCAGAGAGGCAGCGGGAGATCAGGGAGGTAAACAAGTGGCTCAGAAGCTGGTGTAGGAAGGAAGGGTTTGGGTTCATGGAGAACTGGGCTGACTTCGCTGTCGGTTACCGGCTCTACCGTAGGGACGGGCTGCACCTCAATGGGGAGGGTGCAGCTTTGCTTGGGGAGAAGATGGCTAGAAGGGTGGAGGAGTGTTTAAACTAGGGACTCGGGGGGAGGGAACCTACAGCAAAGAGGGGGAAGATAGTGTAGATAGAGAGGTGGGAATTATAAATGTACCTGGGGGTGGAGCGGAGGGAGGGGTTAGAATAGTTAATAGGAATAGGCTTCATAGGAAAATAAAACTTACACCCTTGAATCCCATTAACCCCAATAACATAAAGGATGGAAATGTAAAGTGTATGTTCACAAATGCCAGAAGCCTAGCAAATAAAATGGGGGAGCTTGAGGCCTTGATACTGGAGGAACATATTGATATAGTTGGGGTCACTGAGACATGGCTGGACTCCTCGCATGACTGGGCTGTCAATCTGCAGGGGTTTACATTGTTTCGCAAGGATAGAATGAACAGAAAAGGTGGTGGAGTCTGTCTGTATGTAAGAAGTGGTATGAAAGTCAGTGTGAACGATGCCATAGTGTGTGATGATTCTGAGGATGTGGAATCATTGTGGGTAGAATTACAAAAGGAGGGAAATACTGAAAAAATAATATTTGGGGTAATCTACAGACCCCCTAATATCACTGAAGAGATAGAAGTTCGGCTTCATAAACAAATAGAGAGGGCCGCCCGGGCAGGTACAGTGGTAATAATGGGAGATTTTAACTATCCAGATATAGATTGGGGTCCGGGGTTGGCTAAAACTACAAAGGGGCGACAATTCCTAAATTTATTGCAGGATAATTTTATGGGCCAGTTTGTGGAGGACCCAACAAGAAGTGATGCCTTGTTGGATCTGATCATTTCCAACAACGCAGAGCTGGTTGGTAATGTAACTGTGCGGGAAAACCTTGGGAATAGCGACCACAATATAGTTACTTTTGACTTAAAATGTAGAAAACAAAGACAGGCGGGGAAGGCAAAAACATATAACTTTAAAAAGGCAAATTTCCCTGGGCTGAGGGCTGCATTACAGGACATAGACTGGGGGGAAGTGTTCTCAAATACTGATACAGAAGGTAAATGGGACATCTTTAAATCAACTCTAAATAACTATACAGCTAAATATATACCAAAGGGGAACAAATATAAACGATTAAAACTAAATCCTACATGGCTGACAAATGAGGTTAAAAGAGCAATAAACAGCAAAAAAATTGCCTTCAAAAAATACAAATCTGATGGGTCAGCGATAACATTTAAACAGTACAAGGAGCTTAATAAAATCTGTAAAAATGTAATAAAAACAGCAAAAATTCAAAATGAGAGACAGGTGGCCAAAGAAAGCAAAACTAATCCTAAATATTTTTTTAGATATATAAATGCAAAAAAACCAAGGACAGAGCATGTAGGACCCCTTAATAATGATAATGGGGAGGTTGTCACAGGCGATCAAGAGAAGGCGGAGCTACTGAATGGGTTCTTTAGTTCTGTATACACTATGGAAGAAGGAGCTGACATTGGCCAGGTCAGTGCTGGTAACACATAATGTACAGGTCAGTGCTGGTAACACATAATGTACAGGTCAGTGCTGGTAACACATCATGTAATGTACTGAACTGGCTTAATGTAGAGATGGTACAAGGTAAGTTAAGTGATATAAATGTAAGCAAATCCCCAGGACCGGATGGACTACACCCAAGAGTTCTTAGAGAGGTAAGTTCAGTAATATCTGTACCCCTGTTCATGATATTTAGAGATTCTCTGGTGTCTGGTATTGTGCCAAGGGACTGGCGCAAGGCGAATGTGGTGCCAATCTTCAAAAAGGGCTCTAGGTCTTCCCCAGGAAACTATAGACCGGTAAGTTTAACGTGCATTGTGGGTAAATTGTTTGAAGGACTTATAAGGGATTACATACAGGAATACATAGGGGATAATTGTATTATAAGTGATAGCCAGCATGGGTTTACTAAGGATAGAAGTTGTCAAACCAATCTAATTTGCTTTTATGAAGAGGTGAGTAGAAGCCTTGACAGAGGAATGGCTGTGTATATAGGGGGGGCTGTGTATATAGAGGGGGGCTGTGTATATAGAGGGGGGGCTGTGGATATAGAGGGGGGGGGGGCTGTGTATATAGAGGAATGGCTGTGGATATAGTGTTTCTGGATTTTGCTAAAGCATTTGATACTGTCCCTCACAGACGTCTGACAGGTAAGTTAAGGTCTTTGGGTTTGGAAATTTTAGTTTGTAACTGGATTGAACACTGGCTCATGGATCGTACCCAGAGAGTGGTGGTCAATGATTCGTACTCTGATTGGTCCCCGGTTATTAGTGGTGTACCCCAAGGTTCAGTACTGGGACCGCTGTTGTTTAATTTATTTATCAATGATATAGAGGATGGTATTAACAGCTCTGTTTCTATCTTTGCAGATGACACCAAGCTTTGTAGCACGGTACAGTCTATAGAGGATGTGCATAAGTTACAAGATGACTTGGATAGACTAAGTGTCTGGGCATCCACTTGGCAAATGAGGTTCAATGTGGATAAATGTAAAGTTATGCATCTGGGTACTAATAACCTGCATGCATCGTATGTCTTAGGAGGGCTGTGTATATAGAGGGGGGGCTGTGTATATAGAGGGGGGCTGTGTATATAGAGGGGGGCTGTGTATACTAATAACCTGCATGCATCGTATGTCTTAGGGGGGATTAAACTGTCAGAGTCACTGGTAGAGAAGGATCTGGGTGACTTGTAGATCACAGACTACAGAATAGCACAATGTCAGGCTGCTGCTTCCAAAGCCGGCAGGATATTGTCATGTATCAAAAGAGGCATGGACTCGAGGGACAGGGACATAATACTCCCCCTTTATAAAGCATTGGTACGGCCTCACCTGGAATATGCTGTTCAGTTTTGGTCACCTGTCCATAAAAGGGACACTGCAGAGTTGGAAAGGGTGCAGAGACGCGCGACTAAACTAATATGGGGCATGGAACATCTTAGCTATGAGGAGCGATTAAAGGAGTTACAATTGTTTAGTCTTGAGAAGAGACGTTTAAGGGGGGATATGATAAACGTATATAAGTATATTAATGGCCCATACAAAAAATATGGAGAAAAACTGTTCCAGGTTAAACCCCCCCAAAGGACGAGGGGGCACTCCCTCCGTCTGGAGAAAAAAAAGTTTAGTCTCAAGGGGCGACACGCCTTCTTTACCGTGAGGACTGTGAATTTATGGAACGGTCTACCTCAGGAACTGGTCACAGCAGGAACAATTAACAGCTTTAAAACAGGATTAGATACATTCCTGGAACAAAATAAGATTAATGCTTATGAAGAAATATAAAATCTCATCCCTTCCCCAATATCGCGCCACACCCCTACCCCTTAATTCCCTGGTTGAACTTGATGGACATATGTCTTTTTTCGAACGTACTAACTATGTAACTATGTAACTATGTAACTATGTAACTATGTAACTATGTAACTATGTAACAGGTACCCAGCAGCACCACCACAGTGACTGCCACAAAGCTTCCAGCCCCAGTCACTATCCATGTGCCAGAGCCACAGCTCACCCGATCAGCTGATTAATGGAGGGGCCTGGTGTCAGCACCCCCGCCAATCAGACATTGTTGACCTATCCTGAGAAGCCATCAATGTAGAATGCCCAGAAAACCCCTTATGCAGTCCTTCCAAACTTCCAAGGCTTTGTTAACACAAGAGAATTTCCCAGTATAAGCTCAGAACTGATTCCATCATTTATTTCTGCCCAGGGAGTTGGTGGTTTTCTGCACAGAGAGTTGGTGGTTTTCTGCACAAAATGTGGGAATTTCTTCTACACAGAATTTCAGACAGACGTCCATGTGGAAGATCCATCTGCATTCAGTGCAGAAACAAACAGCCGTCTCGCCTTCCAGAAACATATGACGGAATCAACTGCAAGCTCACACTTGGAAATACGGTTTGAGCTTAGCCTTCAAGCGTCCTAAAAATAGTAGGATGTTTACCAAATGATGCCGACACTTTTTATGGTTAATGGAAATTTTTATCTAATTAAACTTCTTCATGAGAATTTTAGAATCTGATCACAAATGATAGCTGAAGGTGTCGACCAAAAGTTACAAATAACATAAAGTACAATTGCAGAAACAATATTTTGGAATAACTTGGATGAACTAAAGCCCTGTTAAAAGTGGGCCTTGGCCCTTCAAAAGGATACTCCACTGCTAGATATCTTATCCCCTATCCAAAGGAGAGGGGAGGCACGGCCATGTCCTCATGCCCACTGCTGCAGGAACCCGGCATTTAGGTCTGGCAACTTAAACGCCGGGTTCCTGCTGCAGTGGCCGTGACGACATGGCCGTGCCTCCTCATGACGTCACGCCACCCCCCCCCCCCCATTCATGTCTGAGAGGGGGTGTTTCTGCTGACACGTCCCTCCCATAGACATGGATGGGGGGGGGGGGGGGGCGTGGCTGTGATGTCATGATCACTGCTTCCGGCTCTGAACAAACTTTACAAATTATGAGATCCAGCAGGTTAGGCTATAGAACCTTACAATCTGTGTAAGGGAGGAGATAGAAGAGGTGGGGAATGAGTAAATATTCTGACCTGAGGAGATTATGATCTATGAAGAATCGGTAGATACAACAGGTGAAGAGTAAGAATTGTTTGTTTCCTTTCAGGAACGCTCCTTCTGGCAGTGGAGAAGAATTTTACAGTCAAAATCGGCTTACCACCCATGAACCCAAAGGATGACTTTAACGGCAGGGCGGCTGTTCTTGGAAAGATTAATAATGTCAGCCATATAGCCTGTAGTCCAGATGGTGAACTCTTCTGTATCTGTGGTGGAGACCTGTACAGAGGTCCAATGCCTTCCAATATAGATGTCAATTGGTTTTCGGTGGCGCGAAGAGTTGGAAAAGCTGTATGGAACCGAATTGTCCTTATGTTCTTCCACCCCAAGGGAGATTTCTACGTCACCACAAATGATGGAGAATTTTATAAGGGTCCCCCACCAGATAATGAGCATGTACCTTGGATCTATGATCAGGCGAAAAGAATAGGACATGGTGGTTGGAAGCAGTATGAAGCCTTGTTCTTCAGTCCAGAAGGCATTCTATACGCTGTGGGCAATGATCAACTCTTCAAGGCTCCACCACCTACTGAGGAAAGTGTCCAATGGGATTCTTCATGTACCTGTATTGGAGGCAGTGACTGGAGCAGACTCACTCACTTTATATCCTTTAGTCCTGATGGAAAACTCTGGGCTGTAGATAAATGGAACGGACACATCTTCAGAGGAAACCCCCCAACCCAAGAAGACCCAAACTATCAGGCACAGGCTCAGGATCTGGGATCTAACTATAATGTATATAGGTTTCTGGCATTTACAAAAGATGCGACAATCCAGAAAATCGTGAATTTTCAATTCCTGGTCGACCAGGCACAAATATTGTCTCAAGCCCCCGAGGTGTTACAGGAGAAGATCTACGACAACCGAAAGAGCAGTTCTACCCTGAGACACACCTTCACGTATGTATTCTTCTATAGGCTAATGTTACTTTTAGAAGCTGATACTTGGGAACTTTTTTAGCTACTGGTTAATATTATTTGATGGACTATGAAACCCAAAAGGGAAACAAGAACCACTTTATACCCCGAGTATAGAGAAAATAACAATTATCAGAACAGTTACCCCAGTGCCAGGTTAGGGTTGGCCACTCGGACATTATCTAACCACCTATCGTGACCACATGAGGGTGGTGGCCATGCACTGCACTCTCCATTGGTCTGAAGTAAGGGGAGTCCTATATATATGTATAAGGCTAGGTTCACACTACGGAATCTCTGGGCAGAAAATTTCCGC
The DNA here is from genome assembly GCF_029499605.1 of Hyla sarda. Taxonomy (NCBI): domain Eukaryota; kingdom Metazoa; phylum Chordata; class Amphibia; order Anura; family Hylidae; genus Hyla; species Hyla sarda. The sequence goes on along the minus strand of NC_079189.1, from coordinate 7,059,504 downwards.
CCGGAGATTCCGAGTGCGGCCAGCGCCGACTGAATCAGTTGGCGCTAGGACCGTGCGGACACTGCAGTCTCCAATAGACTGCAATGTGTTCCGCGAGTATTTCCGCCTGAAGAAAGAGCAACCCCATTCTTCAGGCGGAAATTTCCAAGCGGACTTTCCGTTCACAAATTCCGAACTGTGAATGGAAACCCATTCACTACACTATATACATTTTAGCAAGCAGAATTTCCGCCTGCAATTTCAAAGTGGAATTAGCCTAAGAGTTAGAGCCTTGGTGGTATATAGATGACCCGTCACTGCTCACACTTTGTAGCTTCTCATGGATGTGTAGAAATCCTTCCAATGTTGACTTATAATGTAGAGTCTACCTGTTGGCAGAACTTTAGTCTTGATCTCCTTCCCCCTCAGCCTGATCTCATGCCATGCCCCTTCTTCCTTATGGGTCCAAATCTATGAAATGGAGGCCTTCTGTAGATGTCCTTACTATGGTTGGGGAATATATATTATAAGAATTAGGCAGGTTTGGTTTGCAAAACTTTTCTTTTTTGTACCTGACGGTGTCCATTTAAGGCTTTTACATTGCGAGTAAGAAGAAATTAAAACGGACTGTCAGAAGGGGTTAAACGTCTTGGTCCGTAGATGTTCTCTTGATTTAGTCAGGAGGCCGTTTGAGAGTTTGTACAACACGGATAGAAAAAAACCGATGTGACCCAGTAGTTTACATGCTTATTTAACCCCTTGAGGATACAGGGATTGTTCATTTTTGCCTTTTTTGTGTTTTATCCTCCCCTTTTAATTGCCATAATTGTTCTATCTGGTGCCATAAATCAGAACATTTGTTTTTTCAGGTTCAACAAAACTATAAAGGAGTCCAGCAGTTTTTCCCATGAACACGGATTCACTTTCCAAGCTGGAGTAGAAATGTCTTTTGAGGGAGGAATCCCGGTTATTGCCGAAATATCTGGGAAGGTTACAGTGAACATGAGCACCACCCACAAATGGAACTTCACAAAGACCAATGAGACTCAGGTAGGTCAGAGGTCACTCTCAGTTTACACTGGGGTGCGGGGGGTCTATGAAAGGGTCTTCTGCCATTCAGGCTTTGTTCAGAAGGCAGAAATCCCATAGATACGTGAATTCTGCGACCACAAGAACTTGGAATATCCACATGAATACACGGCGCATGCAAAATGTACATTTTTGTAATGAATAAAAGCAGATTTGGTGCAAATTACATGTGGAGTGAATAAAGCCCCTTTTACTTATACAGTGGTCCCTCAAGTTACAATATTAATTGGTTCCAGGACGACCATTGTATGTTGAAACCATTGTATGTTGAGACCATAACTCTATGGAAACCTGGTAATTGGTTCTGAAGCCACCAAAATGTCATCCAAAAATAGGAAAAGGTGAGGATTAAAGAAAAATAAGTAGATAACTAATACAGATAAAGCAAATCCTTTACATATAAAAGTAAGAAATAGCTGCTGGAAGCTGTAAATCACTGTTTACGTCAGTGTTTCCCAACCAGGGTGCCTCCAGCTGTTGCAAAACTACAACTCCCAGCATGCCCGGACAGCCGTTGGCTGTCCGGGCATGCTGGGAGTTGTAGTTTAGCAACAGCTGGAGATACAATGGTTTATGTAGAGGACAGGAGCTTCTTCAGGGTCCTATACAGTACACACAGTGTCCCAAATGGAGCCGCCCTTACTTGGTGTTCAAAGGAGCAGCTAACCCTGGCACAGGTAAGGAGTATACAGAACTTGTAGTTCCTCCCTGTACTGTAGGGAACGCTACCAGACACCAGTCAGTGCATACACTTCAGTAATACAGGTAATTTACCAGTAAAATGCCAATTCTGATTGGTCAGTTCCTCCAGTTGTGACAAGTTTCATAGATCTGGACTTTCCGTAACATTGTATGTTGAGTCTGGTTTCAAGTTACAATGGTTCAGAAAAGACCATTGTAAGTTGAGGGATCACTGTATGGGCTTCCGCAGCTGAATTCCACAAGAGAGATGACAGGACTTCTATTTATGTTGACTTCTAGCTGTGAAAACTCTGCAGTGTGAATGGGACTGCGGAATCCCATTGGAGATAAGGATATAAACACCTGCGGAAATCAATGCGGAAATTCTGCCGTGTGAATAGACCCTTACCCTGCCATGACCCTGACTTACCCTGACTTTACTAAAGGGTCTTCACACGTCATGGTACCTAGAATAGAAGGTATGAAGGTCGGCTCAGCAGGTCTCACCAGTCTCTTCTTTCTTGGAGCAGTGGCGCCCCCTAACTGCAGGCTGTGGATCTTGGCTTTCCTGACATAAAAGCCATGTTACACTAGGCCAAGCCTGAAAGGGTCCTAGAATACTTCTCTGGGGCCCTTGTACAACATATTCCACCCCCCCCCCCCCTTTTTTTTTTTTTTTTCTCTCCTGTCCTTCCTTTCTTTGGGGGAATTTTATCAAAACTTGTTCAGGGGAACAGAGGTTCCCATAGCAACCAATCAGAATCTTTTACATAGGGACTTAAAAAAAAAATTTGTAGTCTGGTTGTTACCTTTATGGGCAGATGGAATTATCCCCTTGTATTCTTGACGCCGGGGCGTAGTTTATACCACCCAAAGGTATACCGCTAGATCCTGGGCTAGGCACCGGGGCAATAATGACTCCGACACCAAGTTACGGATAACGGTAGCTTTACTGAGGGTAGATAGATGGTAAAGTCTATACAGTTCAGCCAGGTCCAAAGGAGGTGACCAGTTACTCAGACCTTAAGGGTTTGCTGAAACTTGTAGTAGGACTGGACAATTTTGGTGCAGGCTATGCTGACTTGACAGTTGCTGACAGGGACGGACAGCTATGACTGTAGATTACTTGCAATTGACTGTGGCTGCAGACTTGACTTGAGGCCTCCAATGACTCTGGACACTCACCTAGACTCCACTATACAGCACTGGACCTCAGCAAGAAGAGGTCTAAGCTCAGAGAGTGAGCTAGCTCCACCCCCCAGGGCTTATATAAGGGAATAAATTAAATATGGGGAGCCCATAGGTCACCCCCGGAGATCACCTGGTCACATGGTACATTTCTTAAAGCAACAACACCTAATATATTATAATGCATAGCAAAACATATATATAATATATGAGGAGAAAAGTACAAGGGCCCAGGGGACACTGGATGGAGGCTGCCGGACAGGGCAGCAAGGGTATGGGGTAACACCTCCGGTACTGGGCCATCACAGTTGCTATGGGTAACTGCCCTGCAGTGCCTCTAAACAAGTTTTGATGGATCTTACCCCTTATCTTTTCAGATTTGACAGAAAATTCTATAGGAAGGCAATGTGACATGACTGTAAAAAAAAGCAGCACATCCACATCCAGTACATAGGCTCTGTGCGTCTCCGCTGAATTATTGAACTGGTCGTTGGTGTACATTTTGATCAAACTGTGCAAGCCCATTCGCCATGGCAATCTGGGTAGAGCAAGTCCCTAGCAGCCCTGAAACTTGTACCAATATGGGGAACAGCCCAGTGGCCATGAAGCCCCAATACTGCTCACCCTAGCTCTGGCCGGACCACCCCACAGACGTGGTGCCATGGCAACAATGGCTGCCACACAGCACAATGGGCTCCCATTCTGAGGACTGCCAGGAAACTGACCCCTCTGCAGTGTCCTACTGATTAGATTAGGTTTGGGCTGAGTGGGTGTAGAAAGGTGCTGGCAAGGTGAAACAAAAAATAAAAGGGCGATCGTAAACACAACGGTGTTCAAACTTTGTAATTTTTTTTATTTTTTCCTCTAGCCAGCACTCTGTCCCACCAACACAGCATTGGCCTTTTTTTATTCAGCAGCAGATGGCTATGGGGTCCTCACATTTTAATCAAAACAAAACGTAGAGTTATAATTCATTTCTGCATCTATCCGAGTAGTTTTTCAGAATGGGCTCACTGCTGCCTTATAAACCGAAAGAGCATTAATGACTCAATAAATAAGGCAGCAGTGAGCCCGTTCTGAGGAAAGCTACTGGGACTTTTTATTTTATTTATTTATTTGCTGCCTTACTAAAGAGTCATTACTGCACACCAGTCATTAGATTTAGAACCCCCCCCCCCCAAAATCCACAACACTTGTCCTGACCTGACCCAGGGGTAATACATCCAGTTAGCTTTGAACCTCCTGTTTACATAGTGAAACAAAGTGACAGGTAGTCCAACTCTTTAATACTTATCCCATATTCAAAGGCTGGGGAATAGGAATGATCAGAGGGTATGTTTTCTGCAACGAGAGCTGCAAAACCTATAGGATACTGGACAGTTCTGAATTTGTCCATCCGACTGATATCACACATGGCCACTCATGTTCCTTCTTTGTCTTTTTACAGATTTCCTTCTCATCGAGCACAAACATAGTATTGGAGCCCTATAAAGCTATTCGGATGGTGGCCTCAGTGATAAAGGGGGAAATAAATGTCCCGTACAAGGCAAAAGCCCGGACCCTGTTTGGTGCTGAGGTTGAAGTTCGGGGGATATGGAGAGGGGTCTCACATTACCACCTGATCGTTACCCAAGAGGATTATAATAAGTAGGTCACATGACCCAGGAGGAATCCACGATTTCACTTTCTGCAAGAAAATGAGTTTTGATCAGTTGCTGCTGCTTCACGTGTCTGAAGGATTTCCAATAAACCTTAAAATGAGCAATAAAATCTGTCAGGTCTGGTTTTTCTTCCAGGTTCTACCTGTTTACACCCCCCAAACACCTGCTGGTATGGAGAGTCTAAAAAGTCATGTTAGATGGGGGCGGTCAGTGAAGCCATTTTCAGGTCTCTCCAGAGATGTTCCATTGTGTTTTGGTTTTGGCTCGGCCACTCTAGGACATTCAGGGTTGTCCCTAAGCCTTGTCTCCGGTGATGGGCAGTGCCTGGTTTCCTCCAGATATGATGCTTAGGAGTCCAGAAAACTCAATCTTGGGTTTTATCAGACCAGAGAATCTTTCTCAGTCAGTACTTTTCAGGACGCGGTGTTTTCAGTGTTTGTATTTTAGTTTTTTTTTCCCTCCTTACCTTTTTTAAAAATCATAACCCTTCCAATTTCTTAAACCTATAAATCCGTGATTTTTTTTTTTTTTTTGCGCCACCAATTCTACTTTATAATGACATCAGTTAGAGATGAGCGAACTTAGTTATTCCAATTGTCACAAACTTCTCGGCTTGGCAGTTGATGACTTTATCCTGCATAAATTAGTTCAGCTTTCCGGTGCTCCGGTGGGCTGGAGAAGGAGCATACAGTCCCAGGAGACTCCCTTCTAGGACTGTATCCACCTTTTACAGCCCACTTGAAAGCTGAACTAATTTATGCAGGCTAAAGTAAGCCACCGCTGAGCCGCGAAGTTTGTCATGAATCAAATTACTGTGAGTTTGCTCATCTCTAACATCAGTATTTTACCAAAAAATATATGGCAAAACAAAAAAATCATTGTGCAACATAACTGAAGCCGCCATTTTGAAAATTTTGAGGGCTTCCATTTCTACACAGTACATTTTTTGGAAAAATTACACCTTCTCTTTATTCTGTAGGTCCATGCGATTAAAATGATACCCAACTTTATATAGGTTTGGTTTTGTCTTCCGGTAAAAATCATAACTACAAGCACGAAAATTAAAGTTTAAAAATGTCCTTCTGACCCCTATAACTTAATTTTTTCACATATGGGGATGTATGAGGGCTCAATTTTATTTTGCACCCTGATCTGATGTTTTATCGGTACCACTTTTGTTTTGATCAGACTTTTTTTTATTCAAATTTTTTTTTTATGGTATATAGTGACAAAAAACATGCTATATTTGGACTTTGGAATTTTCTTTGTGTACGCTATTGACATGCGGTTTAATATAAAAAAAAAGAGATAAATAGATATATAGATAAATATATATTATATATATATCTCTATAGCTATAGTTCGGACATTTAGGCATGCGGCAATACCACATGGTTTTTATATTTATTTTTTGCAATTTATAGCCACCCTAGGGGACTAGAACATTGTACACACTGATTTCCTACACTATCACTGCTATGCAATAGCATGGCATTGATCAGTGTTTTCAGGGTTTGACTGCTCCTGCCTGGATCTCGGGCACGTAGCAGTCATTTGGCAATCTGACAGAAAAGAGGCAGGTAGGGACCCTCCTTCTGTCTGTACAGCTTATTGGGACACCGCGGTGGTCCTGATCAGCCTAACTGAGCTGCCAGGAAGGTTTCACTTCAGACGAGGCGATCAACTTTGATCGCCACGTCTGAAGGGTTAAAGGGGAATCCCAGTGAAAACAACTTGTTTTCAAATCAAATGGTGCCTGAAAGTTAAAGATTTGTAAATTAAACTAAGTGGTTTGGTTTGTTGATATCCCATCTGTCCCTGAGGAGGTCACACACGCTGACTGAAACACGTCGGGCGTTGTGGGGATAACCATATACCTATGATATTATCTGACACTCTCTCATTTAACTGTATTGTCTAGTATAAGCGTCTTTCTGAATGGGGAGACAATATATGTTCCACTCCATACTTACACTCACTGATGTGTGTTTATCTTTTTAATTGAGTATTAAAAGTTAAGTCTTATTCACTCCCCCCCCCCCCCCCCCCCCTTGTATACTTTTAGACTTTAGCTGTAACTCTTACAGACTTCTTCACATTTAAAGAGGTTCTCCGGTGCTTAAACATCTTATCCCCTATCCAAAGAATAGGGGATAAGATACCTGATCGCGGGAGTCCCGCCGCTGGGGACCCCCGGGATCATGCACGCGGCACCCCGTTTGTAATCAGTTCCCGGAGTGTGTTCGCTCCGGGACTGATTACCGGCGACTACAGGGCAGGCGGCGTGTGATGTCACGCCTGCGCCGGCGTGTGATGTCACTCTCCGCCCCTCAATTCAAGCCTACGGGAGGGGGCGTGATAGCGATCACGCCCCCTCCCATATGCTTGCATTGCGGGGCGGAGCGTGACGTCACACGCCGCCCGCTCTGTAGTCGCCGGTAATCGGTCCTGGAGCAAACACGCTCCGGGGACTGATTAAAAACGGGGTGCCGCGTGCATGATCCCGGGGGTCCCCTGCGGCGGGACTCCCGCGATCAGGTATCTTATCCCCTATCCTTTTGAATAGGGGATAAGAAGTTTAAGCACCGGAGAACCTCTTTAAGCGACACAGTTTTCTTCACCTCCCCCTTTACTTTAACAGCAAAGACACAGTCCCGTACAATTTTCCGGCACAAACTTGTTCGCAACTGCATGCGATTTTACTCTCTCTGAGTAACATAAAAATAACATGTGACATCTCAAAGGTCCTTTAGACAATTACATTAGTCCTCCAAAGGTCCTTTATACTGTCTATACATTAGCATACTGACTATATACCTATTACAATAAATAACATTGTACTAACAGCAGGGGAGACACGGCAGGAGGGCCCCCAGGTCACTGTGGGACTCAACCTGACAGGGCCTAAGTGTAGTACAGGACTATGTTCTGTCCTGAGACATTACTATATTAAATAGAACTGGACCCAAGACGGACCCCTGTGGTCGCCATCAGTAAGTCACCCAATCAGAATAAGGACCATTAATAACCACCCTCCGTTTCCTATCACTGAGCCAGTTACTTACCCACTTACACACATTCTCCCCCCAGCCCAATCCTTCTCATTTTATGCATCAACTGTTTATGTGGCACCGTATCAAATGCTTTGGAAAAATCCAGAGATTCGACATCCAGTGATTGCCCCTGGACCAGTCTGGAGCTCCCCTCCTCATAAAAGCTGATCAGGTGACAGGACCGATCCCTCATAAAGCCATGTGATATGGAGTCAAACATTTATTTTTATCAAGATATTCCAAAATAGCATCTCTTAGAAAACCCTCAAACAATTTACAAATGTGGTGTCCCGGTACCGTATTTCATACCGTACCTTGTGGTGAGGTCCCCAGAGTCTCTAGGAACAGTGGGGGTCCTCTTTTTTAGTTAACCCCTCATCACCCCTTAGTTAGCTAAAATTCATGTACATAAAAGTGTAAAGATGCATATTTAAGATTCCTACCTTGTTAGCTTCGCAGGACCTGCGGGTCATGTGACTTGGTTCACAGAACTCTATGGTTTGCTAAAGGACCTTTGGTGGTTCTTGTGTCACATGTTCACCCACAATGCCGTGTAACGGTGAGTAACAGTTGTTATGGACCAATCCAAAACGGCTCAGCCCCTGCCCATATAAGGGAGCTGCGGCCATGATTCTCTCTCTTGGGTTGCTGACATTGAACGAGATCGGACCTCCGCATCTTACAAGTACGTCTATTGGTCCAAAGCCTTGCGGCCTCGGCCTATACCAAAGCTGTTGTACTACAACAATTCCCCGCTATTCTCCGCAAGATCACTGGACCTAAGCGCACCCCTAAATCCAGCAGATCTATGCTTAGGAATCTTTGAAAAGCTAAACTGAGCTTATCTGATCCCAACCAGCTGTCAATCGCTGCTCAACTAGAAATAGACTTTGTTATCTGGACTGTTGTTGATATTGCCTGCTACAGAAAATTCTCAGTAAAAGTTCCTGCAAGTTTTCAGTTAAACAGTGGTTGTGGACAATCCATTTATTACACACTCACCTATCGCTCTTGGGAAGGGTGGCGATAGGCCCAGCACCATTACAGTATTTAAACCTCACCCTGGCGTCACGAGTGACGGGTTAACAGCGCCCTTTATTATCCAGAACAGCAACACCCCAACTACCCTACATACCCCCACAAGGCTTTACCACAAAATACGCTACTACACATACAACGGAGGTTAAACTAACAGGCCTATAATTCCTGGGGTCACATTTTGACCCTTTTCTAAATATTGGTACCACATTTGCCATGTGCCAGTCCTGGGGAACAGTCCCTGTTACTATAGGGTCCCTGGATATTAAAAATAGAGGTATGTCTATTAAATTACTTAATTCCTTTAGAACACAGAGGTGAATGCCATCTGGACCTGGTTATTTGTCTATTTAGATTTTTTGTAGGATGCACTGTACTTCTTCCTGGGTTAGACAGGTGACCTGTACTTTTTCCTGGGTTAGACAGGTGACGTGTACTGGGGAGTACTTATCTCGCTGTATTTCACCTGACATTTCATTTTTCTCGGTGAATACAGTGGAGAAGAATTTGTTTAATATATTTGCTTTTTCCTGATCCCCCTTTATAATATTTTCTTTATCGTTTTTTAAAGGGCCAACACTTTCATTTTTAACCTTTTTGCTATTTATATAGTTAAAGAACATTTTGGGGCTAGTTTTACCCTCTTTGGCAACGAGTCTTTCTTTCTCTATTTTTGAGGCTTTTATTTGTTTTTCACATATTTAACATTTTTATCTATAGCTTTTTAATGCTTCTTCACTGTTGTCCTATTTTAGTAGTTTAAATGCTTTATTTTTGTCATTTATTGCCACCTTAACGTTCATATTCATACATATTGGTTTTCTTTTATTTCTGACCCATTTATTCCCATAAGGTATATACATCTTACAGTGAGAATTTAAGATATTTTTAAAGGGGTTGTGCGCTGCCCTGCCTTTCGGAGCTCCGCACGCAGCGTCCGGAAGTTCATTACTCCGAACGCTGTGTGCGGGCTTCCGTGTTCGCAGCCCCCTCGTGACGTCACGCCCGGCCCCCTCAACGAAAGTCTATGGGAAGGGGGCGTGACATCGTTCGCGCCCCCTTCCCATAGACTTTGGTAGAGGGGGCGGGCGTGACGTCACGAGGGGGCCACGAACACGGAGCCCGCACACAGCGTTCGGAGTAATGAACTTCCGGACGCTGTGTGCGGAGCTCCGAAAGGCAGGGCAGCGCACAACCCCTTTAAGTCTCCCATTTAGTGTCAGTATTCTTGTATTTAAGGACATTATCCCCTTTTATATTGTTAAGGGCTTCTCTGAGTTGATCAAACTTTGCCTTCCTAAAGTTCAATGTTTTTGTGGCCCCTCGAGAGATTCCCTTATTGAAGAACAAGTTATAATGTATTATATTATGATCACTATTTCCTAGGTGTCCTTCTACCTGCACATTAGTTATTCTGTCAGGTCTGTTGGTTAAGTCTAGTAGGGCGCCCCCTCTGGTCGGGTCTGTTGGTTAATATTAAGTCTAGTAGGGCGCCCCCTCTGGTCTGGTCTGTTGGTTAATATTAAGTCTAGTAGGGCGCCCCCTCTGGTCAGGTCTGTTGGTTAATATTAAGTCTAGTAGGGCGCCCCCTCTGGTCAGGTCTGTTGGTTAATATTAAGTCTAGTAGGGCGCTCCCTCTGGTCAGGTCTGTTGGTTAATATTAAGTCTAGTAGGGCGCCCCCTCTGGTCGGGTCTGTTGGTTAATATTAAGTCTAGTAGGGCGCCCCCTCTGGTCAGGTCGGTTGGTTAATATTAAGTCTAGAAGGGCGCCCCCTCTGGTCGGGTCTGTTGGTTAATATTAAGTCTAGAAGGGCGCCCCCTCTGGTCGGGTCTGTTGGTTAATATTAAGTCTAGTAGGGCGCCCCCTCTGGTCAGGTCGGTTGGTTAATATTAAGTCTAGTAGGGCGCCCCCTCTGGTTGTGTCTGTTGGTTAATATTAAGTCTAGTAGGGCGCCCCCTCTGGTCGGGCCCTGCACCATTTGGGACAGATAATTGTCTTTAGTTATAGTCAGAAACCTGTTTCCTTTATGAGATTCACAGGTCTCAGTCTCCAGTTTATATCAGGATAAAGTCTCCCATTATTATCACCTCATTCTGATTTGCTGCCTTGTTTATTTGCCTCAGTAATTGATCTTCTGGCTCTTCCATTATGTTTGGTGGCTTATAGCTGTGGTGTCCCAGTACGGGATGTGGCCACGTACTGTCAGGCAGAGTCCCTGCATGTCCCCAGGGCTCTCCTGCAGAAAACCCCATTGTCTATATAAGTTGTACATTATAAGTGCAGTATTGCTTTAATTGTTTATCACATGATTGTTACCCAGGAGGCTCCAGTGACCAGGTGACCCACCCTAGTGACCTATGGGCTTCTTACACAGCCCCCTATATAACCAGGGGAAGAGCTGCAATCTCTCTATGAGCTCATTGCTACTTCTGCTGAGGTCCAGAACATTGGAGGCCTCAAGCCTAAAGTCCTGCAGCCACAAGTCGGTCATCAGTAAGTCAAGTCATCTTATTGTCAGTCACCATCTCTGTCATGTCAAGTCCATCTGTAGTCACCGTGGCCTGCACTAAAGTCAGTCTAACTACTGCAAGTCTGCGAGGTCCCTGTGTCACTGGTCACATCCCTGGGATATTTGGCTGTACTGCAAAGACTATATCACCTGTCTTGCCTCAGTAAAGCTGCTGTTAACCTTAATCTGGTGTTGGTGTCTTCATTGTCCCTGCTTAACCCAGGATCAGCGGTATTACCTTCGGGTGGTTAACGCTAAACTACACCCTGGCGTCACGACAGGTAGGGGGTTAATACCATCAGCCCCTAGGGCCATAACATCTACCCTGCACCTCACACCCCGACTCCACATAGAAAATGCCTATCAGAATTTTTTTTTTTATAATCTCCATTCTCCAGCCCTGAGTGGCTGAAGGGTGACAAGTGTCATCTTACCAGCTATACACAGGATTGTGGGTGCAGACAGTTAACCCCTTACACTACGTTTAAGGACAATGTAGGCAACAAATAAAACACCAAAATACATTTTCATCACAAGAGCAAGACTTGTAAAGACAAAACCTGTGTATAAGAGTAGTGCAGTTGCCCATAGCAACCAGATTGCTTTTATTTTTTAAATAGGCTCTGAAAAATGACAGAAGCAATCTGATTGGTCGCTATGGTCAACTGCCCCACTCTACACAGGTTTTGATAAATCTTCGCTATAGATCTGAGACCTTTGATGCAACAGTCACCCGAACAGTATTCATGAGAGCACAAGATGATCCTGCTCTGGGACATCACACCCATCTTATGCAGTGGTCCAGGACTGAAGAACAGGTTATAAGCTGCCAAGGGCCATATTGGTGGTCACCCAACTTTTCCAGGTAAAGATCAGGGTGCAGGGAATTTGATTATTTTTTATTATGTTGACATCACTTAGAATACAGAGTGTTGCATTCATTTTTCATGGAGAGACCCTGCTGAGTGTGTGGCTGGGGCATGCTTGGGGTCATGACGCCTCGTATGTCCCTCTTTGCGTTCAAGGAATGTTGGGAGGTAGGTTTAGGTGATGTGTTTGTGGTTACCCTGGGGCCAGCTGGAGGTTGTAGTGCTTCTGATCCCCTGTTGCATTGTCACTGTAGCAGGGAGGGGACCCATTGGCCCTGAAAGGTCTCTTAATGAGCAGACAGTGGCGAGGGGTGTACTGATGGTGGGAGGAGCATATTTAGTTATACACTGGACAACCTCTTCAGATGTAAGCGATGATCATATTTTCAGTCATTGCGGTCTCCACAATCGTGGCTTTATGTCAGTGGCCAGAAAGAAGCCTCTACTCAAACTCAAATTATCCGGGGGCCACTGGAGGTAGCAGCTGGGTGAGGCTGGGCCGCATGCGCCCCTTATCATCCACCAGCAACACCCCCCACCAGCAGTAGCACCCCCCCATTCCCCCTACCTCATGTGGTAATAGTATGAGCTGACGGATGATGGGGGTGCTACTTCTGGGGGTTCCCCACATTAGGTAGGATTGTCATTCCCCCCCCCCCACCGACACACACACACACACTTACCTGTCCTGCGCTTCTCTCTGACAGCCTGACGAGTGACGTCCTCCTGTGCAGGTCTGCAGAGGGACGTCACTTGCGCAACGCCCATCAGGCTCGGGCCGGCTGGCCAACTGGAGGAGGGCGGGGTAAGTGAAGCCTTCCGGCATTTAGCGCTGCTTGCCCAACTTGGGGCTAAATGCCTGAAGTAGTTACCTGCCCGGTAATACATGTCCCGGGTGTCAGGCAATACAAATTACATATACCTGGTGAGGGCCACAAACTTTCATTCCGCGAGTCGCAAATGGCCCGTGGGTTGGGAGTCTGAGACCCCTGCTCAACTCCATGAAATACACATAGGAGATGTCTGGGGTTTGCAAAGAACATCTTAAGAACTGACTGAGAAAGATTCTGTGGTCTGATAAAACCCAAGATTGAGTTTTCTGGACTCCATTCTAAGCATCATGGGAACATTTATCATCGTTTGCTTTGGTAAGAGTTCTGTAGGCTTTTTTTTGCTTTAGTTTTGGTTATGTGTGTCATCTTTATCATACTATCACAGGGGGTTGATAAATTTGGCTCACATAAGCAAAAACCATTAAAATCACTTTGGAAGACCATTTTCTTAATGACATGCTGGGAGTTGTAGAAATGTTGCATGGGCGGGAGATGTGCGGGCGGCAGACAAGTTTGTCACCCTCCTGTACACCTCCTACCCGTTCATCCCACCGTTCCTGTGAAAATGAAAGTTAAAAAAAAAAGTCACACAAAAAGTCTCACGTGCGACCTTTTGTTTGACTTTTTGAAAATGCTGTCAGTCAAGTTTGTAAGACAGGTCTGACCTTGCTTACACTTACGACTTTTTGAAGGGATTTTGCGACTTATTTGCTTACGTGCGACTTTCACAATGATAAATCCTGGTCCACTGCAAAGTAAAAACTGAAAATTGCTTACGTAGGGCAGATTGGTATTTTGCTTACCCACAAAAGTAGCACAGAAAATGGCTTTGACGCACGTGCGACTTTTGTAAGACAAAAACAGCTGCTTAAATCCCTTGATAAATCTCCCTCCATATCTGGAGGAAACCTGGCAATGCCCATCCCCAGAGACAAGGCTTAGGGACAACCCTGAATGTCCTTGAGTGGCCACTCAAGGACAAACCCAATGGAACATCTCTGGAGAGACCTCAAAATGGCTTCACTGACCGCCCCCATCTAACCGGACTTTTTAGACTCTCCATACCAGCAGGTGTTTGGGGGGTGTAAACAGGCAGAACTTGACAAGCAAAAAAGAAAACCAGACCCGACAGTATTTATTGCTCATTTTAAGGTTTATTGGAAATCCTTCAGACACGTGAAGCAGCAGCAACTGATCAGAACTAATTTTCTTTAAGAAAGTGAAATCGTGGATTCCTCCTGGGTCATGTGACCTACTTATTATAATCCTCTTGGGTAACGATCAGGTGGTAATGTGAGACCCCTCTCCACATCCCCTGAACTTCAACCTCAGCACCAAACAGGGTCCGGGCTTTTGCCTTGTACGGGACATTTAGTTCCCCCTTAATCACTGAGGCCACCATCCGAATAGCTTTATAGGGCTCCAGTACTATGTTTGTGCTCGATGAGAAGGAAATCTGTAAAAGACAAAGAACGAACATGAGTGGCCATGTGTGATATCAGTAGGATGGACAAATTCAGAACTGTCCAGTATCCTATATATTTTGCATCTCTCTTCACAGTGAACATACCCTCTGATCATTCCTATTCCCCAGCCTTACTACCTGTAAACAGAAGGTTCAATTACCCCTGGGTTAAGACCAGTGATGTGGATGGGGGAAACATCATAACTTAAAAAGGAACAGTAATGACTCAGATAAGGCAGCAGTAACACTCTGCCCCCATAGTTTGTCAGAACAGGCTCACTGCTGCCTTATCTAATAAGTCTTCAATCTACGTTTTGATTAAAATGTGAGAGACTACTTCATCTGTTGCTGATTAAAAGGCCAAGGCTGTATAGTTGGGACAGAGTGCTGGTCAGAAAATATAAAAAAATGGAGATAGAAAAAAAACAAAAAATTAGAAATATGAACACCGTTTACATCTCCTTAATTTTTTCACCTAGCCAGCACCCTTCTACACCCACTCAGCCCAGGCCTAATCTAATCCATAGGAAACTGCAAAACAGTTTCCTGGCAGTATAAAACTGGCAGCCCATGATGCTGTGTGGCGGCCATTGTTGCCATGGCACCAAGTCTGTGGTGTGGCGGAGCCAGAGCCAGGAACTAGGTTCAGCAGTATTGGGGCTGCATGGGTACTAGTGTAGTGGTCCCTTTTAGGGCTACGCCATTTAACGTTAGGGACACTAGGGACCTCCCCTTCCCAGATGTCTGTGGCGAGTGGGCTTGCACAGTCTAATCATAATGTACACCAAAGATCTGTTCAAGAATTCTGCTGAGAAGCGCAGGGTCTTCATACTAGATGTGGATGTGCTGCCTTTTTTCTACATTTGTCACATCCTGTTCCCTATAGAATTTGCCTTCAAATTTGAAAAGATGAAGATCAATACTTGTTTAGAGGCACTGCAGGGCAGTTACCCATAGCAACCAGATCACTAATTAAAAAAAAATAATCTGATTGGTCGCTATGGGAACCACTGTTCATCTGAACAAGTTTTGATAAATCTCCCCCAAAGAAAGGGCCGGAAAAAAAAGGGATATTTTGTACAAGGGCCCCATAGAAGTATTCTAGGACCCTTCAGGGTTTCAGGCTCGGCCTAGTGTAACATTGTTTTTATGTCAGGAAAGCTAAAATCCACAGCCTGCAGTTAGGGGGCGTCACTGCCTCCAAGCTGCATGAAAGAAGAGACTGGTGAGACCTGCTGAGCCGAACTTCATACCTTCTATTCAAGGTACAATGACGTGTGAAGACCCTCTAGTAGAGTCCAGCCCTTCATGGCAGGTTAAGGGTGTATTCACACGGGCAGAATTTCCGCCTGAAATGGAAGCTACTATGGAATTCCACACTTCTGAATTTCCACATGCAGAATTTTTGCACCAAATCCACACAATCCAAAAACCATTCAGGCAGAATTGGTGTGTAAATTCCGCCTATGTGACTAGACCCCAAGGCTATGTTCATAGGGCAGAATTTCTGCATTGATTTCCGCAGGTGTTTATAGCCTTATCTTCAATGGGATTCCGCAGTCCCATTCACACGGCAGAATGTTTTATTTTTCTCTGCTAAATGCAGATTTGGTGCGAAATTCATGCAAATTTTTTACATTTTTTTTGTAATGAATAAAAAGCACTTTACATGCAATGTGTATTCATGTGGATATTCCAAGTTATTGTGACTGCAGAATTCACGTATCTATGGAATTTCTGCCTTCTGAACAAAGCCTGAATGGCAGAAGACCCTTTCATAGACCCCCCGCACCCCAGTGTAAACTGAGAGTGACCTCTGACCTACCTGAGTCTCATTGGTCTTTGTGAAGTTCCATTTGTGGGTGGTGCTCATGTTCACTGTAACCTTCCCAGATATTTCGGCAATAACAGGGATTCCTCCCTCAAAAGACATTTCTACTCCAGCTTGGAAAGTGAATCCGTGTTCATGGGAAAAACTGCTGGACTCCTTTATAGTTTTGTTGAACCTGAAAAAACAATGTTCTGATTTATGGCACCAGATAGAACAATTATGGCAATTAAAAGGGGAGGATAAAAAAAAAAAAAAAAAAAGGAACAATCCCTGCATCCTCAAGGGGTTAAATAAGCTTGTAAACTACTGGGTCACATCTTGTTTTTTCTATTCATTTTGTACAAACTCTCAAACGGCCTCCTGACTAATTCAAATAGTCAAATACTGCCGCACGATACCTCGAGGGGGGGGGGGGGGTGCCCCCATTATGTTCTGCAGCACGGGAGTGTACTGCAGACTGCCTATGTTCCCACAGCACAATGACCTAGCAGAGGAAGAGGTAGTGTAGAGCCGGTGTGCAGTTCTGCACCTCACACCGGAGAGAGAAGTTGAAAGCCACGCCCTCATTTTAGGCCACACACCCCAGAAATTAAATCGGCAGGAAATTCCCTTAGCTGAAAAGGGCATTTTTGGCCGATAATTTTTGGCAGTCGATGTTTCGGTGCATCCCTATTTATAATAATAGTCCACTAGGGGTCCC
Organism: Hyla sarda; assembly: GCF_029499605.1. Classification (NCBI taxonomy): domain Eukaryota; kingdom Metazoa; phylum Chordata; class Amphibia; order Anura; family Hylidae; genus Hyla; species Hyla sarda. Next base: position 7,042,607 of record NC_079189.1, on the reverse strand, counting down.
TATACCATCCAGAAAATAATCCTGTCCGGCTGCAGCATTATCTTGGTCTCAGCTGAACCACAGGCATGGACCAAGTCCAGGAAATCAGGGAGGATCCTGCACTCCTCTGTGCTCACTCCTGTCCTATCAGACTGCAGGATGAAAACAGAGGAGGGGGGGGGGGTTACAGAGCAGCCTGCAGTGATTGGATGTAGAGATGTAGCACAGTGTGAAGAGACAGATAGGCCTTCTCCAGAGAACTTGTCCTCTATGACCCAACCTCCACTCCTGAGCTAAAGTCATAATCCCAGACTGCGCACAGGACATAAATACACGTCATGTATAGTAAAGAGGTTATCTGAAGACTCAGGGGGACATTTCCTAATCTAGTCTATTCTGGGTATGTATATAGACCAGCGTATGTGGTCGTCTCCTGTCTATTGTGCTCCTAATTTATCAAAGGTCTCACAGCCCTTGCTAAATTCTGTGCTCAGACTTCAGAGTCTACAGCTTAAAGGAAATCTGTCATCAGAATCACCCGCACTAAACATGTTACACAGGCTTGTAGCGCGGGTGATCCTGATTAAAACGCTCCTTACCTGGTAAAAAATGGTTCAGCGCTTCTTAAGATATCTATATTTTTAGTTTTCTGTTATTCCCTGGCTTGGGAATCAGTGGGAGGTGTTATCATCTGGGACTCGGCCAACGTCATTCTAGCTGGGCGGAGCTGCCGCCCGGCTCATGAATATTCATGAACTTATCCTCCTGGTCTAATTCTTCTTTCTCGGTCTGTTTGTGAATAAATACACCCTCCGTCCCTCCCTTCCTCCCACCCCCCGGCTTTTCACTTATGCAGCCCGTCTTCTTACTTGTATAGGGCACCAGCTTGAGTGAAGCCGGGGGGAGAACGTCGCTTCCGGGTGTACGGAACGCGGCGCATGCGCGGCCCTCCACACCAGACCGAGAAAGAACAATTAGACCAGGAGGATAAGTTCATGAATATTCATGAACCGGGCGGCAGCTCCGCCCAGCTAGAATGACTTGTGGCCGAGTCCCAGATGATAACACCTCCCACTGAGTCCCAAGCCAGGATCACCCGCGCTACAAGCCTGTGTAACCGGTTTAGTGCGGGTGATTCTGATGACAGATTTCCTTTAACCTCTTAAGGACCCATGACGTATGCATACGTCATGAGTCCCGGTCCTGCGATATAACGTGGGGTCACACGGTGACCCCGCATCATATCGCGGCGGGCCCGGCGTCATAGTGAAGCTGGGACCCGCCTCTAATAGCGTGCGGCACTGATTGCTGTGCCGCGCGCTATTAACCCTTTAGCCGCACGGCTAAAAACAAAAGTAAAAGTGCCCGGTTAGCTCAGGGAGCTGTTCGGGATCGCCGCGGTATAATCGCGGCATCCCGAACAGCTGTAGCACAGGAGGAGGTCTCTTACCTTCTCCTGTGCAGTCCGATCGCCGAATGAGATCCAGGCATGAGCATTCAATCGCCGAAAACACTGATTGATCCATTCCTATGGAGATGGATCAATCAGTGTAAAAGATCAGTAAATGCAATGTTATAGCGCCCCCTATAGGAGCTATAATATTACATAAGAAAAGTGTAAAAAAATCATTAACCCTTTCAATTATCCCTTCCCCTAATAAAAGTTTGAATCACCCGGCATTTCCAAAAATAAAAAAAACATTATGTAAATAATAATAAAAACAAACATGTGGTATCGCCACGTGCGGAAATGTCCGAATTATAAAAATATACCTCTTTTTAAACCGCTCGTTCAATGGCGTACGCGCAAAAAAATTCAAAAGTCCAAAATAGCGCATTTTTGATCACTTTTTATACCACAAAAAAGTGAATAAAAAGTGATCAAAAAGTCTGATCAGAACAAAAATCATACCGCTAAAAACTTCAGATGACGGCGCAAAAAAATGAGTCCTCAAAGCGCCCTGATCACAGAAAAATAAAAAAAGTTATAGGGGTCAAAAGATTACCATTTTAAACGTATAAATTTTCCTGCATGTGTTCATGATTTTTTTCGGAAGTGATACAAATTCAAACCTATACAAGTAGGGGATCATTTTAACCGTATGGACGTACAGAATATATATAAGGTGTCATTTTTGACAAAAAAAAAAATGTACTGCGTAAAAACAGAAGCCCCCAAAACTTACAAAATAGTGTTTTTCCATCAATTTTGTTGCACATTGATTTTTTTTTTTCCCATTTCACCGTAGATTTTTGGGTAAAATGACTAATGTCATTACAAAGTAGAATTAGTGACGCAAAAATTAAGCCATTATATATAATTTTAGGTGAAAATTTTTAAGAGTTATGCTTTTTTAAAGTTAAGGAGGAAAAATTGAAAATGAAAAAACGGAAAAAGCCCGGGTCCTTAAGGGGTTAAACTGCATTTAGACCTGCTCCAACATGGTCTGACATTTCAGCGTATTTTGGGCAGATGCGACTTGTCGCACTTGATAAATTCAGCACCAATGCATTTTCCAATGCATTTCCGTCTAAAATAGACTTGCATGCATCATGTTCTAGAAATCCTCTAGAGCAAAAGTCACAGAAAAGTCGCACATATTTAGACTGACTTTCTGTGAGACAAATTTAGACAGGAAAAACCATTGATAAATCTCCCCCTCAGTCTCTATAAAGAAAATGTATATGCCCTGACCATAGTAAGGACATCTACAGAAGGCCTCCATTTCATAGATTTGGACCCATAAGGAAGAAGGGGCATGGCATGAGATCAGGCTGAGGGGGAAGGAGATCAAGATTAAAGTTCTGCCAACAGGTAGACTCTACATTATAAGTCAACATTGGAAGGATTTCTACACATCCATGAGAAGCTACAAAGTGTGAGCAGTGACTGGTCATCTATATACCACCAAGGCTCTAACTCTTATACATGTACAGTGATCCCTCAACTTATAATGGTCTTTTCTGGACCATTGTAGCTTGAAACCAGACAACATACAATGTACAGTCTAGATCTGCAAAATGTGGCAATGGTTGGAAGAACTGACCAACCAGAATGGACATTTCAATGGTATAACCCCTGTATTACTGAAGTGCATGCACTGACTGGTGTCTGGTAGCGCTCCCTACAGTACAGGGAGGTATTATATGTTTTGTACTCTTTACCTGTGCCAGTTAGCTGCTCCTTTGGACACCAGGTAAGGGTGGCTCCATGTTACTTTATTTTTTAGGACCCTGTATGTCCTGTACAAGACCCTAACAAGAAGCTCCTGTCCTTTACATAGACAGTAATTTACAGCTTGAAGCAGATTTTTCTTATACATGTAATTACTTGCTTTATCTGCAATATTTATCTACTTATTTTTCTTAAATCTTCATATTTACGCATTTTTTGGATTACATTTTGGGGGCTTCAAAACCAATTACCAGGTTTCATTAGACTTCTGGTCTCAACATACTATAGTCCCCCTGGAACCGATTAATATTGTAATTGAGGGACCACTGTATAGAACTTTACTTACATCAGACCAATGGAGAGTGCAGTACATGGCCACCGCCCTCATGGTGTCATGATAGGTGGTTAGATAATGCCCGAGTGCCCAACCCTAACCTGGCACTGGGGTAACTATTCTGATAACATTGTTATTTTCTCTATGCTCTGGGTATAAAGTGGTTCTTGTTTCCCTTTTGGGTTTTATAGTCCATCAAGCAATATTAACCAGTAGCTAAAAAGTTCCCAAGTATCAGCTTCTAAAAGTAACAGCCTGTAGAAGAATACATACGTGAAGGTGTGTCTCAGGGTAGAACTGCTCTTTCGGTTGTCGTAGATCTTCTCTTGTAACACCTCGGGGGCTTGAGACAATATTTGTGCCTGGTCGACCAGGAATTGAAAATTCACGATTTTCTGGACTGTCGCATCTTTTGTAAATGCCAGAAACCTATATACATTATAGTTAGATCCCAGATCCTGAGCCTGTGCCTGATAGTTTGGGTCTTCTTGGGTTGGTGGGTTTCCTCTGAAGATGTGTCCGTTCCATTTATCTACAGCCCAGAGTTTTCCATCAGGACTAAAGGATATAAAGTGAGTGAGTCTGCTCCAGTCACTGCCTCCAATACAGGTACATGAAGAATCCCATTGGACACTTTCCTCAGTAGGTGGTGGAGCCTTGAAGAGTTGATCATTGCCCACAGCGTATAGAAGGCCTTCTGGACTGAAGAACAAGGCTTCATACTGCTTCCAACCACCATGTCCTATTCTTTTCGCCTGATCATAGATCCAAGGTACATGTTCGTTGTCTGGTGGGGGACCCTTATAAAATTCTCCATCATTTGTGGTGACGTAGAAATCTCCCTTGGGGTGGAAGAACATAAGGACAATTCGGTTCCATACAGCTTTTCCAACTCTTTGAGCCACCGAAAACCAATCGACATCTATATTGGAAGGCATTGGACCTCTGTACAGGTCTCCACCACAGATACAGAAGAGTTCACCATCTGGACTACAGGCTATATGGCTGACATTATTAACCTTTCCAAGAACAGCCGCCCTGCCGTTAAAGTCATCCCTTGGGTTCATGGGTGGTAAGCCAATTTTGACCGTAAAATTCTTCTCCACTGCCAGAAGGAGCGTCCCTGAAAGGAAACAAACAGTTCTTACTCTTCACCTCTTGTATCTACCGATTCCTCATAGATCATAATCTCCTCAGGTCAGAATATTTACTTATTCCCCACCTCTTCTATCTCCTCCCTTACACAGATTGTATGGGTTCTATATCCTAACCTGCTGTATCTTATGATTTATTGAGTTTGGACCCCTTAAAAGGTGCACTGGACATTATGTTCAGAACGCTCGGAGCCGTACGCTGTGATTATGACCTTAAAGCCACGCCCCCTCCATCTAGGTCTATGGCATAAGATCACAAGGAGGTTGTGGCGTAACGTCACAATGGGGTGCGCTGTGTCATCATACCCACTGCCATAGGAAACTGGCGCTTAGAAGAAAATTCCCCCCCCCCCAAAAAAAAAAAAAAAAAAAAAAAAAAAACGACCAGTTTCTCTCTAGAGGGGAATCAGGAGGGCTGGATGCTAGAAAACCATTGTAAGAGAAAAGTTGTATCTTGAGGAAAAACAAGATACAGTAATATGGAAATCATCCTACACAGTATCGGGTGTCAGCACCCTGATCAGACATTGATGACCTGTCCTGAGGCTAGGCCAATGTATAGTGTCCAGAAAACCCTATTAAATATTAAACTTTCTGATCTTTTAGAGCTGTAAGAAAAGGAAAATGTGTCCTTACGAGGCTGATCCACTTTATGCGCCATTGGTGCTTTATGGTTTTTCGTGTAGAACACTTTGTCTTCTGGAGTCTAGTAGAGTTCTGGATCACTGCAGGAAGCGGAGGAATGGATTATTCTGGATCAGGAGCACCTAAGCTCATCTGTAAGAGAAGGTGTCAGAGCATGAAGGGTTATATTCATTGTGTCAGGGATTATGGGGGATATTTATCAAAACCTGTGCAGAGGAAAACTTACCCAGTTGCCCATAGCAACCAATCAGATCGCTTTCATTTTTCACAGGCCTTCATAAAAATGAAAGCAGCGAGCTGATTGGTTGCTATGGGCAACTGGGCCAGATTTCCTCTGCTCAGGTTTTGATAAATCTCCCCCTATGACCTCATAAATTACTATATGGAGGGAAAATATGATAATGTATAAAAACCACAGTAGCTGCATTCTGACTATAGAGACAGTTCAGGAGCTTGATATGGTGAGTGATGGCTGCCATCAGCAGCTGACTCACCATCAATGATCGCAAACATGTCGGTCATTTCATCCCACAAGTGAACCCAAACAAATATATCAACACAAGAATTGCCAATTTTGTGATTACCAAATATATGTACAAAAAAGGGTTAAGCCCACATAGAGGAGCAGAACACTTATTTTGACAGGTGTTCTGCTCCTCTACAGTAATCTATATAGATTGTTGCTCACTGTCTGGGCCCCCAAGGAGCACAGCATCGCCCCTTATAGGAGTTATCCAGTAATACAAAAGTAGAGATATACACATACAAAAGGAACGGCGGCAGCACACCGGAGGAACCAAGGTACAAAAAAGGGATTTATTCCAGCTGGAATGCACCTTGGATACTCTGGTGGGCCGCAGCCGTTCCCTTTTGTCTGCATTTTCGGGCCCAGGACCGGGGTCCCTGAAACTGCTTGCACCCACGTACTTGAATCCTTAGTTTTGAGAGTGCTGCTTCTCCCTCTTTTGTGTATATATATATATATATCTCTCTCTCTATATCTCCCCAATCAGTGGGAAAATACAAACCATTACAGGGGGGGGGGGGGGGGCGGAATTATGTGTACAAATTTGTATTTTCTGACAATGAAAAAAAATTATTATAAAAATGTATAGATTTGACACAATTCCTTTAAAACCCCTTATAAACAACATTATGCATCATGTAGAAAATACACAGGTGATCACCGGCTCTGGGGTTGGATGGCACAATAATCTCCACCAGCCAAGTATGGCGCCGCCGACCACAACCAGCTTCATGTTCTTCTCAGGCAGTAAAAGCCATCCAGGCCATCTGGTCACTGACTACACAGCTGACTAAGCAGAGCTGAGGCGACTGCACCTTGTCCAAACCCCCAACACTACTCACAGCATGGCCACTCCAGGAGAGAGACATGAGCTGGAGCTGTAGGTCCTCTTATAGTCCTCACCTCAGTCCTGCAGGAGATCAGCCACAACCATCCCAAACACCTGGGGACCCAGCAATCCCTACTCCAAGCAGCCAGGGCCTTCCAGCCGCGTTCACACCGACGTTTTGTCCCAGTTTGGCTTCGTTCACATTGGGGGAGATTTATCAAGCTGTTCCAGTCAATTTATTATAGGCTGTAAGAAGGTGCAATTTTGCGCAATTTTGTGATTTTGCGCCTTATTGAAATAGACGTTTTTTGGAAATACTGGCTGTCGGTTGCAGGGCTGTGCAATTTCCCATTCAGTGGACAGTATTTAGTAACTATGTCTTTGTTAAAAAGGCGCAAAAGTTTTGCACAAACATAAAAAATAAACACAAATGTAGACCATGGCCAACTTGGCTTAAAAAACAGACAGACCACAGTGAATAGACTTTCAAGCATGGGGAACCACTTATTAAGGCTCCGTTCACATTGCGTTTTAATTTCAGTTTCACTGATGTGTTTAAAGGGGTACTCCAGCCCTAGGACATCTCATCCCCTATCCAAAGGATAAGGGATAAGATGTCTGACCGGGGGGGGGTCCCGCCGCTGGGGACCCCCGCAATCTTGCATTCGGCACCCACCTCTTTGAGCTGCACGCCGTGATGCCAGCTCACAAACTGCCAGGTGACGTCACTATACTCCGGCCCAGTGGTCGACACCTGCCAGTTTGTGAGCTGGCAGCGCGCGGGGGGATCAAACCTCCAGCTGTTGCAAAACTGCAACTCCCATCATGCACTGACAGACCGTAGATGCTGGGAGTTGTAGTTTTGCAACAGCTGAGGCACACTGGTTGGAAAGCTTTGAGTAAGGTTCTGTTAGTAACTCAGTATTTTCCAACCAGTGTGCCTCCAGCTGTTGTAAAACTACAACTCCCAGCATGTACTGATTGTTGAAAGGCATGCTGGGAGTTGTAGTTATGCAACAGCTTGAGGCACACAACTACAACTTCCAGCATGCCGAGACAGCCGTTTGCTGTTCAGTCACAATTATAGAACTAACCACATAGTTAAAGGGGTATTCCAGGAAAAAACTTTTTTTTTACATATATAAACTGGCTCCAGAAAGTTAAACAGATTTGTAAAATACTTCTATTAAAAAATCTTAATCCTTTCAGTACTTATGAGCTTCTGAAGTTAAGGTTGTTCTTTTCTGTCTAAGTGCTCTCTGATGACACGTGTTTCGGGAAACGCCCAGTTTAGAAGCAAATCCCCATAGCAAACCTATTCTAAACTGGGCGTTTCCCGAGACACGTGTCATCAGAGAGCACTTAGACAGAAAAGAACAACCTTAACTTCAGCAGCTCATAAGTACTGAAAGGATTAAGATTTTTTTAATAGAAGTAATTTACAAATCTGTTTAACTTTCTGGAGCCAGTTGATATATATAAAAAAGTTTTTTCCTGAATAACCCCTTTAAACTACAGATTCCCTGGGAAATTTAAAATCATACATTGTAATATTGGTCTCCCATACACTTCTCTGCCCTCCTTTCACATGCTTAGCTTCAGCACAAGCCATAACCTCCTCCCATAGACAACAATGGGTCCGTGTTTTTCAGTGGGAAACATTTCTTGAATTTACCCCTACAGCCTATAATCTGTACATTAACAAAGCACAGGGCTGAAAATTGGGGACCACATGTATGCAGCGGTTCGGTCCATTTGTCCTTTTCCCTCTCAGGGGCCCCCCTCTCTTGACTGTACTTGTTCAGGATAATGATGACAGCTCGGCTGCCGTGTCTCCGCTTCTCACCGACTGTATTTATGGAGAAATCTGTATTGATCTTTTCCTGATATTCCTGTAGTTTTACATTACATCCAGATGGAAAGTAAATAATTAAAAAAAAAGAAGCGCTGCACGCTCCGTCCTGCATCTGGTAGCAAAAGCAGAGGCAGCAATGGAACCTGCAGAAAAGTGCATTACAGGAACAATATATCTATATATATGAGTGCATCAACAGATGCGTTTAATGGGCCGCTACCAGCTTAAAAAACTGACATGTTAAGGCTCTGTTCACATTGCGTTTTTGACTTCAGTTTAACTGATGTGTTTAACATATATGTTTAACTGATGCATTTTGAAGTGCTTTTTTCACTCACTTCTTTACACATGTTTCATAGATAAGTTTTTTTTTTTTAGAACATCCATTTTTTATGAATTTCCGTTTATCTAGTTTGACAGAAACTGATATGATTAAAAGATGGGCGGGGACATTGGGTGGGCGGTTCAAGGGTGGGCCAGGACATTGGATGGGCTGTTCAGTAGGTGGGTGGGGACATTCGGTGGGCAGTTCAGTAGGTGCGTGGGGACATTGGGTTGGCGGTTCGGTGGGTGGGTGGGGACATTGGGTTGGCGGTTCAGTGGGTGGGTGGGGACATTGGGTGGGCGGTTCAGTGGATGAGCGGGGACTTTGGATGAGCAGTTCAGTGGGTGGGCGGGGACATTGGATGGGCGGTTCAGTGGGTGTATGGGGACATTGGGTGGGTGGGGACATTGGATTGGCGGTTCAGTGGGTGGGTGGGGACATTGGGTGGGCCGCTCAGTGGGTGGGTGGGGACATTGGGTGGGAGGTTTAGTGGGTGGGTGGAGACATTGGATGGGCGGTTCAGTGGGTTGTCCTTTGTGCTTCACTGTTCTACAGAAAAGTGCTGAAATGCTTCCTTCTGTGTATTTTCTTCCTTCTGTGTAGGGGGTCCCATGGGACCTAGGACAAATTCTGGGTCGCCATTGTGACCCGGAGCCTTGATATATGCTGACATCACTGATATGTGCTATAGTACAGCATTGTTCAGTGGATGCCACTGCAAGATTACATGTAGTATTTCCCTATGGGGACTCAAAAATAGTAAATAAAATGTTGAAAAAAAATAATGTATAATAAAGGTGAATTAAGCCCTTCCCAAATAAAAGTTATCAGCCCCTTTTCCATTTTCAAATTAAATAATGTCTGCAAAAACTAAGACACATGTAGTCTCGCCACGTACATTAATGTCCAAACTATTAAAATATAAAAATAATTAAACCGCATGTTCATTGATGTAAACGTTAATCCAAAAATACCAAAATACTGTTTTTTTTGGTCACTTCATATACCATAAAATAATTATAAAAAGCAATCACAAAATGCCATCAAACAAAAATACCGATAATCAGGGTGCAAAAAAATTAGCCCTCATTTAGCCTTGTATACAGAAAATTAAGAAAATGATAAGGATCAGAAGCATTTTTAAGCATACTCATATATATATATATATATATATATATATATATATATATATATATATAATGGGATACATGCCCCTATAGCAGGCGGGATGCAGAGGCCATTCCTTTAGAACGGGCTGGTGCTAACATATAGTTTTCTAAGCAATAGGTAATAATAATAGGTAATAATTAGCCTAAACATAATTAGTTTAGTGGTCACAGTAAGAGCATCTGGGATAACATACAGTGGGGATCAAAAGTTTGGGCACCCCAGGTAAAAATTTGTATTAAAGGAGTAGTCCAGTGGTGAACTCAGTGGTGAACAACTTATCCCCTATCCTAAGGATAGGGGATAAGTTTGAGATCACGGGGGGTCCGACCGCTGGGGCCCCCTGCGATCTCCTGTACAGAGCCCGACAGCCCGCTGGAAGGGGGCTTGTCGACCTCCGCACGAAGCGGTGGCCGACACTCCCCCATCAATACAACTCTATGGCAGAGCCGAAGCGCTGCCTTCGGCAATCTCCAGCTCTGCCATAGAGATGTACTGAGGGGGCGTGTCGGCCGCCGCTTCGTGCGGAGGTCGACACCCGCTATCTGGCCGGAGAGCCTGGCCCCCATACAGAGAGATCGCAGGGGGCCCCAGTGGTTGGACCCCCCGTGATCTCAAACTTATCCCCTATCCTTAGGATAGGGGATAAGTTTTTCACCACTGGACTACCCCTTTAATGTGCATAAAGAAGCCAAGGAAAGATGGAAAAATCTCCAAAAGGCATCAAATTACAGATTAGACATTCTTATAATATGTCAACAAAAGTTACATTTTATTTCCATCATTTACACTTTCAAAATAACAGAAAATAAAAAAATGGCGTCTGCTAAAGTTTGGGCACCCTGCAGAATTTATAGCATGCACTGACCCCTTTGCAAAGCTGAGACCTGCCAGTGTCATGGATTGTTCTCAATCATCATCTGGGAAGACCAGGTGATGTCAATCTCAAAGGTTTTAAATGCCCAGACTCATCTGACCTTGCCCCAACAATCAGCACCATGGGTTCTTCTAAGCAGTTGTCTAGAAATCTGAAACTGAAAATAGTTGACGCTCACAAAGCTGGAGAAGGCTATAAGAAGATAGCAAAACGTTTTCAGATGTCAATATCCTCTGTTCGGAATGTAAGTAAGAAATGGCAGTCATCAGGAACAGTGGAAGTTAAAGCAAGATCTGGAAGACCAAGAAAAATATCAGACAGAACAGCTCGCAGGATTGTGAGAAAAACTATTCAAAACCCACGTTTGACTGCACAATCCCTCCAGAAAAATCTGGCAGACGTTGGAGTTGTGGTCCACTATTCCACTATAAACAGATACTTGTATAAATATGGTCTTCATGGAAGAGTCATCAGAAGATATTAACTCTGCAGGGTGCCCAAACTTTTGCAGATGCCATTTTTTTGATTTCTGTTATTTTGAAAGTGTAAATGATGGAAATAAAATCTTACTTTTGTTGACATATTATAAGAATGTCTAATCTGTAATTTGATGCCTTTTGGAGATTTTTCCATCTTTCCTTGGCTTCTTTATGCACATTAATACAATTTTTTACCTGGGATGCCCAAACTTTTGATCCCCACTGTATCTGATCCATGGTATATGCATTGGCATTTGTGGTGACATGAATATATAGGGTAACAAGAGTATGGATGTGAATCAGCAGGGGATGTTTACTAAGATTTTGTTTGTACCTTCATTTTAATTTTAACTTTATTTAAATTTAGATTTATATATAGTTTGTATTGTGGTGGGTGCAGCAAGTGGGAGAGATTCTGGGCCAGTGAGAACAGAGATTTCCCTGGCGTCCCTCAGCAGCACAATGTGGGGTGTCTCCGCCTCTGTGAGATAAATAGGACCGGGATTTTTTAATTAAATCAAAACAAGACATAGGGACCTCCCCTCACAATGACTATAAAATACCCTGCTCACATCAAGACAGTGAGTTTTTTCTTTCCTGATGTCAGCATGGACGCTCCTGAGCTCCCCTTTCCACAGTTTTACCTTATTTGTCTTCTCTTTTTCTTTAAGATCTTTCTGCAAGGACCTCCGGTGTGAGCCGCCATTTTTCCAAAGTCTGGAAGCCGCGGACTTTAGCTTGGAGGCCTGTGCATCACTTCCGGCGATGCGCCATCTTGCCAGAGCCTAGACGCGAGCGCAGAGAACCTTGGCAGCGTCACTTCCGGTGAAGACACCGGAAGTTTTTCTCTCTCTGCGGCCGCAGCGTTGTGTATTGGGGGCTTTGCAGGAAGTTTTTATCTTTATCCTGCATGAAGGAGTTTAATCTTTAGTTCTTATCTTAACTCTGCTTCTTTCCTTGGGGTTTTTTGTTTGTATTAATAATCCATATATTAGGTCCGTGAAGTGGGCAGGACCTAAATCTTAGCACAAATTTTGGCGTCTACTTAAAACCCCCCTTGGCTTTGGCTCATTCTCTTGGAGCCTATACTGCTGAGTGGTATTCTGTCACTTGCCTTCAGCATACTACTTCTTTGCTTTGAGACCTTATCATCTCTATGATTGTAGGTCCTTTCTTCAAGGGTTTCCTTATTCTTACTTTCATGCTTGGTAATTGATTTTTATATATATATATATATATATATATATATATATATATATATATATATATATATTTATCTTAGATGTCCTCTATGGAATCTGGAGGGTCAGGTTGACGTAGAGAGCCTAATGGGAAGTCTACCCATAAATGCAGACATCTGGAATGCACATCCTGTAAAGTTCCATTATCTGACACATCAGATTACCCTATTTGCTCTTCTTGTTGTCCCCGGCTACCACCCAACCAGGAACCATCCATGCAGGACATAGTTACATAGTTAGTATGGTTGAAAAAAGACATACATCCATCAAGTTCAACCAGTGAATTGATGGGAGTTCATGTTTGTCTGGGTTAAAGAGTTCATCTTTGGATTTATTAAGGAGTTAAAGGACTCCCTAGCTGTAGCCCCTCCTGCAAGCAAGAGGCCTAGATGGGGCGAGACTCCCACTATTATGTGTAACACTCACATTTCTGAAGACAGGAACTCCGGTGTATGTGGATCCGCTGGACCTGTGTGGCAGATGACTCAGACTGTACCAGGGAGCAGAGTCTAAGGTGCCGCTGGTCTTCACCAGAGCCCGCCGCAAAGCAGGATGGTCTTGCAGCTGCAGGCGACACCCAGGTCGCTACCCCTGGCACGGCTCGACCACACAGGCGGCTGAGGAGATGCGAGGCAGAGGAGGGATAAGGCAACTCGTAGTCTGGATAGCAGTAGGTCAGAGCAGGCGGCACAGTAGCGTAGTCAGAACGTAGCAGTAGTTCAGTAGGCAGGCAGCTGAGGACCAAGGTCAAGTCACAAGAGCTGGAGATCTGGTACACGGCAAGGCAATACAATGGAACACTTTCTCTAGGGCACAAGGCAACAAAGATCCGGCAGAGAACTGAGGAGGGTGGAGGAATTTATAAACAAGCCACAAGTGGTTACACTAATGAGCGTACTGCGCCCTTTAAATCTTAAAGCTCCGGGGCACGCACGCCCTAAGGGACGGGGACACGTGCGTCAGAGCAGAGAGGTGGAGGCAGAGGGAGGAAAAACACCCGGAGAGTGACGGACTGGGGCTTGCATGCAGGTGCGTGCCGCGATGCGAATTCCAGCCCCGTCGGCAGCAAAAGGTAAGGGGACCATGCGCTCACGGCCAGCGTGTGAGGCCGGAGAGCATAGTGTAACATTATGCCTTCTGATGAAGAATTCAGGATTGTAAATGAGACTAGATTATCCCTGAAATGCAGGGAATGATGTATTTTCCTGCTGAAAAACAGGCGATTTTAGACCCTTTACCCACTGGATCAGTCTAAATCCATGGAGTGGGTTTACCCTCCTAAGGTAGATTTTGCTATTGCAAAACTCTCCAAAAGAACCATCATTCCTTCTGACGACGTATCAAGTCTGAATGATCCTATGGATCGACGCATGGAAGTAACCCTGAGATGGTCCTATACTGCAGCCTCCGGTCAGTGCGCTGTCGGCAGTGCCTCCTTTGAGGTAATCAGGGCTATGAAATCTTGGCTTTCTAAGGTCCAAGGTGACATAGATTCAGGTAGAGAAGACATACTCAGATCCTATAAGTACATCAACTTGGAGATGGATAACCTGTATGATGCAAACTGTCAACAGAAGAAGTTGTCGGTCCGCAACATGTCTCTGTCTTCTGCTGCTAGAAGGGCCCTCTGGCTAAGACCCTGGCCTGGAGATAGCCACTCTAAGTATATACAGGGCCGGCGTTAGGGTGGGGCAAACCAGGCAATTGCCTGGGGCCCCCATCCCCCAGGGGGCCCCCTGCCGGCTGCTCAGTAAGGGGGGGGGGGGGGGGGGCAACTGTTTTAAAGTGGCCGCAACGTTGGCTGCTTGTTAAAGATTAGCAGCCTGGTCGTGGCCACTTTAAAACAGTGACCAGCTCTAGGCCCCGTGCCCGCAGGGGGCCCCCCGTCACATTCGGGACATCCCTGTGTCCCGAAAAATCTTTTCAGGACATAAGGATGCCCCGTTTACCTCATAGCGGCCCAGCGTTAACTTTAAAAACTGGGAGGAAGCACACGCAGGGACGTCACTGACGTCCCATGCATGCGACCATAGAAATAGTACAGCGGAGCGGAGCAGTGAGGAGGACACGCGGGTATGGTAAGTGACCAGCGGTAGATTGAGCGGTGGTCTGAACACTGAAGTGGGGCAGTAAACAGGCATACAGCCTCCAGCCATACACTGTATATGGCTGAAGGCTGTATGTCTGTGGGGGAAAATACTGCACCTAATGTAGGGGACTACTCTATACTGCACCTAATGTGGGGAACTACTTTATACTGCACCTAATGTGGGGGGACTACTGTATACTGCACCTAATGTGGGGGACTACTGTATACTGCACCTAATGTGGGGGACTACTGTATACTGCGCCTAATGTGGGGGACTACTTTATACTGCACCTAATGTGGGGGGACTACTGTATACTGCACCTAATGTGGGGGACTACTTTATACTGCACCTAATGTGGGGGACTACTGTATACTGCACCTAATGTGGGGGACTACTGTATACTGCACCTAATGTGGGGGGACTACTGTATACTGCACCTAATGTGGGGGACTACTGTATACTGCACCTAATGTGGGGGACTACTGTATACTGCACCTAATGTGGGGGACTACTTTATACTGCACCTAATGTGGGGGGACTACTGTATACTGCACCTAATGTGGGGGACTACTGTATACTGCACCTAATGTGGGGGACTACTGTATACTGCACCTAATGTGGGGGACTACTTTATACTGCACCTAATGTGGGGGGACTACTGTATACTGCACCTAATGTGGGGGACTACTGTATACTGCACCTAATGTGGGGGACTACTGTATACTGCACCTAATGTGGGGGACTACTGTATACTGCACCTAATGTGGGGGGACTACTGTATACTGCACCTAATGTGGGGGACTACTGTATACTGCACCTAATGTGGGGAACTACTTTATACTGCACCTAATGTGGGGAACTACTTTATACTGCAACTAATGTGGGGGCACTACTGTATACTGCACCTAATGTGGGGGACTACTGTATACTGCACCTAATGTGGGGGACTACTGTATACTGCACCTAATGTGGGGGACTACTGTATACTGCCCCTAATGTGGGGGACTACTGTATACTGCACCTAATGTGGGGGGACTACTGTATACTGCACCTAATGTGGGGGGACTACTGTATACTGCACCTAATGTGGGGAGGACTACTGTATACTGCACCTAATGTGGGGGGACTACTGTATACTGCACCTAATGTGGGGGACTACTGTATACTGCACCTAATGTGGGGGACTACTGTATACTGCACCTAATGTGGGGGACTACTGTATACTGCACCTAATGTGGGGGACTACTGTATACTGCACCTAATGTGGGGGACTACTGTATACTGCACTTAATGTGGGGGACTACTGTATACTGCACCTAATGTGGGGGGACTACTGTATACTGCACCTAATGTGGGAAGGACTATTGTATACTGAACCTAATGTGGGAAGGACTACTGTATACTGCACCTAATGTGGGGGGACTACTGTATACTGCACCTAATGTGGGGGGACTACTGTATAATGCACCTAATATGGGAAGGACTATTGTATACTGCACCTAATGTGGGGGGACTACTGTATACTGCACCTAATGTGGGGGGACTACTGTATACTGCACCTAATGGGGGGGGGGGAACTACTGTATACTGCACCTAATTGGGGGGGGGGGGGAGACTACTGTATACTGCACCTAATGGGGGGGAACTACTGTATACTGCACCAAATGGGGGGGGGGGGGGGGACTACTGTATACTGCCCCTAATGTGGGGGAACTATACTGCCCCCAATGTGGAGGAACTATACTGCCCCTAACGTGGAGAACTATACTGCCCCTAATGTGGGGAACTATACTGCACCTAATGTGGGGGACTACTGTATACTGCACCTAATGTGGATAACTACTTTATACGGGCACCTAATGTGGGGAACTACTTTATACTGCACCTAATGTGGGGGGACTACTGTATACTACACCTAATGTGGGGGACTACTGTATACTGCACCAAATGTGGGGGACTACTGTATACTGCACCTAATGTGGGGAACTACTGTATACTGCACCAAATGTGGGGGACTACTGTATACTGTACCTAATGTGGGGGACTACTGTATACTGCCCCTAATGTGGGGGACGACTACTGTATACTGCACCTAATGTGGGGGGACTACTGTATACTGCACCTAATGTGGGGGGACTACTGTATAATGCACCTAATGTGGGGGGACTACTGTATACTGCACCTAATGTGGCGAACTACTTTATACTGCACCTAATGTGGGGGGACTACTGTGTACTGCATCTAATGTGGGGGACTACTGTATACTGCACCTAATGGGGGGGGGAACTACTGTATACTGCACCTAATGTGGGGGGACTACTGTATACTGCACCTAATGTGGGGGGACTACTGTATACTGCACCTAATGTGGGGAGGACTACTGTATACTGCACCTAATGTGGGGGGACTACTGTATACTGCACCTAATGTGGGGGACTGCTGTATACTGCACCTAATGTGGGGGACTACTGTATACTGCACCTAATGTGGGGGACTACTGTATACTGCACCTAATGTGGGGGACTACTGTATACTGCACCTAATGTGGGGGACTACTGTATACTGCACCTAATGTGGGGGACTACTGTATACTGCACCTAATGTGGGGGACTACTGTATACTGCACCTAATGTGGGGGGACTACTGTATACTGCACCTAATGTGGGGGGACTACTGTATACTGCACCTAATGTGGGGGGACTACTGTATACTGCTCCTAATGTGGGGAGGACTACTGTATACTGCACCTAATGTGGGGGAACTACTGTATACTGCACCTAATGTGGGGGGACTACTGTATACTGCACCTAATGGGGGGGGAACTACTGTATACTGCACCTAATTGGGGGAGGGAGACTACTGTATACTGCACCAAATGGGGGGGGGGACTACTGTATACTGCCCCTAATGTGGGGGAACTATACTGCCCCTAATGTGGGGGAACTATACTGCCCCTAACGTGGAGAACTATACTGCCCCTAATGTGGGGAACTATACTGCACCTAATGTGGGGGACTACTGTATACTGCACCTAATGTGGGGGAACTATACTGCACCTAATGTGGGGGACTACTGTATACTGCACCTAATGTGGGGAACTATACTGCACCTAATGTGGGGAACTATACTGCACCTAATGTGGGGAACTATACTGCACCTAATGTGGGGGACTATACAGCACCTAATGTGGGGTACTATACTGCACCCAATGTGGGGAACTATACTGCACCTAATGTTGGGAGCTATATTGCACCTAATGTCGGGGAACTATACTGCCTATCTAATGTGGGGGAACTATACTGCACCTAATGTGGGGAGCTATACTGCATCTAATGTCGGGAACTATACTGCCAACCTAATGTGGGGGAGCTATACTCTTTACCTAATGTGGGGGGTACTATACTGTCTACCTAATGTGGGGGATCATACTGCCTACCTAATGTGGGGGAACTATACTGCACCTAATGTTGGGAGCTATACTGTACCTAATGTGGGGAACTATACTGCACCTAATGTGGGGAACTATACTGCACCTAATGTGGGGAACTATACTGCACCTAATGTGGGGAACTATACTGCACCTAATGTGGGAGAAACTATACTGCACCTAATGTGGGGAACTATACTGCCAACCTAATGTCGGGGAACTATACTGCACCTAATGTCGGGAGCTATACTGCACCTAATGTCGGGAGCTATACTGCACCTAATGTGGGGAACTATACTGCACCTAATGTGGGGAGCTATACTGCACCTAATGTGGGGAACTATACTGCACCTAATGTGGGGGAACTATACTGCACCTAATGTGGGGAAACTATACTGCACCTAATGTGGGGGAACTATACTGCACCTAATGTGGGGAACTATACTGCACCTAATGTTGGGAGCTATACTGCACCTAATGTCGGGAACTATACTGCACCTAATGTGGGGGAACTATACTGCACCTAATGTGGGGGAACTATACTGCACCTAATGTCGGGAACTATACTGCACCTAATGTGGGGAGCTATACTGCACCTAATGTGGGGAACTATATTGCACCTAATGTTGGGAGCTATACTGCACTTAATGTCGGGAACTATACTGCCAACCTAATGTGGGGGAGCTATACTCTTTACCTAATGTGGGGGGTACTATACTGTCTGCCTAATGTGGGGGATCATACTGCCTACCTAATGTGGGGGGACTATACAAAAATATAAAATTGTACTATTCTGATCCCTATAACTCTTTTATCTTTCTGTATATGGGAATGTGAGGGTCATTTTTGCGCTGTTATTTGTAGTTTTTATCGGTACCATTTTTGTTTTGATGGGACTTTTCAATTGCTTTTTAGATATTTTTTTATAGTATTTGAAGTGACCAAAAATGTTCAAATCTGGTTAGTGCAGTATTACGACTTTTGGGGCCCCACTTTTGATTTTGCATAGGGCCACGCGAATGCCTAAAACCGGCCCTGAGTATATATTGTGTAATTTGGAATTAAATCCTGGCAAATGATTTGGTCCTGAATTGGATACTATTATGGAGGAGCTCTCCGATAAAAAAGGGTAGAATCTTCCTTTATCCGACAGATCCTTTCATGGATGTTACAGCCAGTCAAGACGTGACCGTTCTCCACAGAGATCTAGACAGAACAAAAATCCTGGACATGGCAGAGGATCTGGTTCAACAAGAAGAGGTTCCTCCAGAGCTAGAAATTCAAAGAAGTCAGAATTCTGACTCAGACAGCATGCCAGTAGACGGCAGTCTCCATTATTCTCACCCGGCCTGGCAAGACTTAATAAAAGATGTTTCGGTTCTAAACATTGTAGCGAGTGGTTATTTCCTTCCTCTCATATCTCACCCTCCAGAGAGGTTCCTAACACCCCCCACTCTAAAATGGAGGAGTCAATTCTAGAGCTTATCACAAATGTGGCAGTAGAACCTGTTCCCCTAGCCGATAAGGGCAAGGGTGTGTATTCTCCTGTGTTTCTTGTACCCAAGCCAGGAGGAAAATGGAGACTCATTACAGATCTCAGATATCTAAACAGATTCATTGTAAAGAAGCTATCCTACAGAGGGACGATGACATGGCATCATTAGACCTCAAAGACGCTTACTTCCATATACCCATCTGTCAGAACCACAGAAAATTCCTGCGGATTGCAGTTTTCATCAGGGGAGTTCTTCACCATTTCCAATTTCGTGTTCTTCCCTTTGGGATCACAACAGCCCCGTTTGTCTTTACAAAGGTGGTCTCTTCTATGATGGCGGTCCTCAGACTTCACGGTATCAGGATAATCCCCTATCTAGACGACTGGCTTATATTAGCCAGGACACAGGAAGAACTCCACCTTCACACCAGCCTGACTCTGGATTTACTCCACAGGCTAGGATGGGTAATGTTACGCCGAGCGCTCCGGGTCCCCGCTCCTCCCCGGAGCGCTCGCAACATCCTCGCAATTGCAGCGCCCCGGTCAGATCTGCTGACCGGGTGCGCTGCGATACCTCTCCCAGCCGGGATGCGATTCGCGATGCGGGTGGCGCCCGCTCGCGATGCGCACCCCGGCTCCCGTACCTGACTCGCTCTCCGTCGGTCCTGTCCCGGCGCGCGCGGCCACGCTCCTTAGGGCGCGCGCGCGCCGGGTCTCTGCGATTTAAAGGGCCACTGCGCCACTGATTGGCGCAGTTGGCTTAATTAGTGTGTTCACCTGTGCACTCCCTATTTATACCTCACTTCCCCTGCACTCCCTCGCCGGATCTTGTTGCCATTGTGCCAGTGAAAGCGTTTCCTTGTGTGTTCCTAGCCTGTGTTCCAGACCTCCTGCCGTTGCCCCTGACTACGATCCTTGCTGCCTGCCCCGACCTTCTGCTACGTCCTACCTTGCTCTTGTCAACTCCCTTGTACCGCGCCTATCTTCAGCAGTCAGAGAGGTTGAGCCGTTGCTGGTGGATACGACCTGGTTGCTACCGCCGCTGCAAGACCATCCCGCTTTGCGGCGGGCTCTGGTGAATACCAGTAGCAACTTAGAACCGGTCCACCAGCACGGTCCACGCCAATCCCTCTCTGGCACAGAGGATCCACCTCCTGCCAGCCGAATCGTGACAGTAGATCCGGCCATGGATCCCGCTGAAGTTCCACTGCCAGTTGTCGCCGACCTCACCACGGTGGTCGCCCAGCAGTCGCAACAGATAGCGCAACAAGGCCACCAGCTGTCTCAACTGACCGTGATGCTACAGCAGCTACTACCACAGCTTCAGCAATCATCTCCTCCGCCAGCTCCTGCACCTCCTCCGCAGCGAGTGGCCGCTTCCGGCCTACGACTATCCTTGCCGGATAAATTTGATGGGGACTCTAAGTTTTGCCGTGGCTTTCTTTCACAATGTTCCCTGCACTTGGAGATGATGTCGGACCAGTTTCCTACTGAAAGGTCTAAGGTGGCTTTCGTAGTCAGCCTTCTGTCTGGGAAAGCTCTGTCATGGGCCACACCGCTCTGGGACCGCAATGACCCCGTCACTGCCTCTGTACACTCCTTCTTCACGGAGATTCGAAGTGTCTTTGAGGAACCTGCCCGAGCCTCTTCTGCTGAGACTGCCCTGCTGAACCTGGTCCAGGGTAATTCTTCCGTTGGCGAGTACGCCATCCAATTCCGTACTCTTGCTTCCGAATTATCCTGGAATAATGAGGCCCTCTGCGCGACCTTTAAAAAAGGCCTATCCAGCAACATTAAAGATGTTCTGGCCGCACGAGGAATTCCTGCTAACCTGCATGAACTTATTCATCTAGCCACTCGCATTGACATGCGTTTTTCCGAAAGGCGTCAGGAGCTCCGCCAGGATATGGACTTTGTTCGCACGAGGCATTTTTTCTCCCCGGCTCCTCTCTCCTCTGGTCCTCTGCAATCCGTTCCTGTGCCTCCCGCCGTGGAGGCTATGCAAGTTGACCGGTCTCGCTTGACACCTCAAGAGAGGACACGACGCCGCATGGAGAATCTGTGCCTGTACTGTGCCGGTACCGAACACTTCCTGAAGGATTGTCCTATCCGTCCTCCCCGCCTGGAAAGACGTACGCTGACTCCGCACAAAGGTGAGACAGTTCTTGATGTCAACTCTGCTTCTCCACGCCTTACTGTGCCTGTGCGGATATCTTCCTCTACCTTCTCCTTCTCTACTATGGCCTTCTTGGATTCCGGATCTGCAGGAAATTTTATTTTGGCCTCTCTCATCAACAGGTTCAACATCCCGGTGACCAGTCTCGCCAGACCCCTCTACATCAATTGTGTTAACAATGAAAGATTGGACTGTATCGTGCGTTACCGCACGGAACCCCTCCTAATGTGCATCGGACCTCATCACGAAAAAATTTAGTTTTTGGTCCTCTCCAATTGCACTTCCGAAATTCTCCTTGGATTACCGTGGTTTCAATGCCATTCCCCAACCCTTGATTGGTCCACAGGAGAGATCAAGAGCTGGGGTACTTCTTGTTTCAAGGACTGTCTTAAACCGGTTCCCAGTACTCCCTGCCGTGACCCTGTGGTTCCCCCTGTAACCGGTCTCCCTAAGGCTTATATGGACTATGCTGACGTGTTTTGCAAAAAGCAAGCTGAGACTTTACCTCCTCACAGGCCTTATGACTGTCCTATTGACCTCCTCCCGGGCACTACTCCACCCCGGGGCAGAATTTATCCTCTGTCCGCTCCAGAGACTCTTGCTATGTCTGAATACATCCAGGAAAATTTAAAAAAGGGGTTTATCCGCAAATCCTAGTCTCCTGCCGGAGCTGGATTTTTTTTTGTGTCCAAAAAAGATGGCTCCCTACGTCCTTGCATTGATTACCGCGGACTTAATAAAATCACGGTAAAGAACCGCTACCCCCCTACCTCTTATCTCAGAACTCTTTGATCGCCTTCAAGGTGCCCACATCTTTACCAAACTGGACTTAAGAGGTGCTTATAATCTCATCCGCATCAGGGAGGGGGACGAATGGAAGACTGCATTTAACACCAGAGATGGACACTTTGAGTATCTGGTCATGCCCTTTGGCCTGTGCAACGCCCCTGCCGTCTTCCAAGACTTTGTTAATGAAATTTTTCGTGATCTCTTATATTCCTGTGTTGTTGTGTATCTGGACGATATTCAGATTTTTTCTGCCAACTTAGAAGAACACCGCCAGCATGTCCGCATAGTTCTTCAGAGACTTCGAGACAATCAACTTTATGCCAAAATGGAGAAATGTCTGTTTGAATGTCAATCTCTTCCTTTCCTAGGATACTTGGTCTCTGGCCAGGGATTACAAATGGACCCGGATAAACTCTCTGCCGTCTTAGATTGGCCACGCCCCTCCGGACTCCGTGCTATCCAATGTTTTTTGGGGTTCGCCAATTATTACAGACAATTTATTCCACACTTTTCCACTATTGTGGCTCCTATCGTGGCTTTAACCAAGAAAAATGCCAATCCCAAGTCCTGGTCTCCCCAAGCGGAAGACGCATTTAAACGGCTCAAGTCTGCCTTTTCTTCTGCTCCCGTGCTCTCCAGACCTGACCCATCTAAACCCTTCCTATTGGAGGTAGATGCCTCCTCAGTGGGAGCTGGAGCGGTCCTTCTACAAAAAAATTCTTCCGGGCATGCTGTTACTTGTGTTTTTTTTTTCTAGGACCTTCTCTCCGGCGGAGAGAAACTACTCCATCAGGGATCGAGAACTACTGGCCATTAAATTGGCACTTGAGGAATTGAGGCATCTGCTGGAGGGATCAAAATTTCCAGTTATCATTTACACCGATCACAAGAATCTCTCCTATCTCCAGTCTGCCCAACGGCTGAACCCTCGCCAGGCCAGGTGGTCGTTGTTCTTTGCCCGTTTTAACTTTGAAATTCATTTTCGCCCTGCCGACAAGAACATTAGGGCCGATGCCCTCTCTCGTTCCTCGGATGCCTCGGAAGTAGAGGTCTCTCTCCGCAACACATCATTCCTCCTGACTGTCTGATCTCCACTTCTCCAGCCTCCATCAGGCAAACTCCTCCAGGGAAGACCTTCGTTTCTCCACGCCAACGTCTCGGGATTCTCAAATGGGGTCACTCCTCCCACCTCGCAGGCCATGCGGGCATCAAAAAGTCCTTGCAACTCATCTCTCGTTTCTATTGGTGGCCGACTCTGGAGACGGATGTTGTTGATTTTGTGCGGGCCTGTACTGTCTGTGCCCGGGATAAGACTCCTCGCCAGAAGCCTGCTGGTCTCCTTCATCCTCTGCCTGTCCCCGAACAGCCTTGGTCTCTGATTGGTATGGACTTTATTACAGACTTACCCCCATCCCGTGGCAACACTGTTGTTTGGGTGGTCGTTGATCGATTTTCCAAGATGGCACATTTTATTCCTCTTCCTGGTCTTCCTTCAGCGCCTCAGTTGGCAAAACAATTTTTTGTACACATTTTTCGTCTTCACGGTTTGCCCACGCAGATTGTCTCGGATAGAGGCGTCCAATTCGTGTCTAAATTCTGGAGGGCCCTCTGTAAACAGCTCAAGATTAAATTAAACTTCTCTTCTTCTTATCATCCCCAATCCAATGGGCAAGTAGAAAGAATTAACCAGGTCCTGGGTGACTATTTACGGCATTTTGTTTCCTCCCGCCAGGATGACTGGGCAGATCTTCTACCATGGGCCGAATTCTCATACAACTTCAGAGTCTCTGAATCTTCTGCTAAGTCCCCATTTTTCGTGGTGTACGGCCGTCACCCTCTTCCCCCCCTCCCTACTCCCTTGCCCTCTGGTTTGCCCGCTGTGGATGAAGTGACTCGTGATCTTTCCACCATATGGAAAGAGGCCCAAAATTCTCTTTTACAGGCTTCATCCCGCATGAAAAGGTTTGCCGATAAGAAAAGAAGAACTCCCCCCATTTTTGCTCCCGGAGACAAGGTATGGCTCTCCGCTAAATATGTCCGCTTTCGTGTCCCCAGTTACAAACTGGGACCACGCTATCTTGGTCCTTTCAAAGTCTTGTGCCAGATTAATCCTGTCTCTTACAAACTCCTTCTTCCTCCTTCTCTTCGTATTCCCAATGCCTTCCATGTCTCTCTCCTTAAACCACTCATCATCAACCGTTTCTCTCCCAAACTTGTTTCTCCCACTCCTGTTTCCGGTTCTTCTGACATCTTCTCCGTGAAGGAGATACTGGCCTCCAAGACGGTCAGAGGAAAAAGATTTTTCTTGGTAGATTGGGAGGGCTGTGGTCCAGAAGAGAGATCCTGGGAACCTGAGGACAACATCCTAGACAAAAGTCTGGTCCTCAGGTTCTCAGGCTCCAAGAAGAGGGGGAGACCCAAGGGGGGGGGGGTACTGTTACGCCGAGCGCTCCGGGTCCCCGCTCCTCCCCGGAGCGCTCGCAACATCCTCGCAATTGCAGCGCCCCGGTCAGATCTGCTGACCGGGTGCGCTGCGATACCTCTCCCAGCCGGGATGCGATTCGCGATGCGGGTGGCGCCCGCTCGCGATGCGCACCCCGGCTCCCGTACCTGACTCTCTCTCCGTCGGTCCTGTCCCGGCGCGCGTGGCCCCGCTCCTTAGGGCGCGCGCGCGCCGGGTCTCTGCGATTTAAAGGGCCACTGCGCCACTGATTGGCGCAGTTGGCTTAATTAGTGTGTTCACCTGTGCACTCCCTATTCATACCTCACTTCCCCTGCACTCCCTCGCCGGATCTTGTTGCCATTGTGCCAGTGAAAGCGTTTCCTTGTGTGTTCCTAGCCTGTGTTCCAGACCTCCTGCCCTTGCCCCTGACTACGATCCTTGCTGCCTGCCCCGACCTTCTGCTACGTCCGACCTTGCTCTTGTCAACTCCCTTGTACCGCGCCTATCTTCAGCAGTCAGAGAGGTTGAGCCATTGCTGGTGGATACGACCTGGTTGCTACCGCCGCTGCAAGACCATCCCGCTTTGCGGCGGGCTCTGGTGAATACCAGTAGCAACTTAGAACCGGTCCACCAGCACGGTCCACGCCAATCCCTCTCTGGCACAGAGGATCCACCTCCTGCCAGCCGAATCGTGACAGGTAATAAATCTAAAAAAGTCTCATCTAACCCCGATCAGAGTAACCTTCCTGGGATTCTGTCTAGACTCCCACAGTATGAGGATCTCTCTCTCTCCAGCGAGGAAGCGTTAATTTTTAACGTAAATTTGTTTTCCCTTAGTCCTAACCAGCAGCACAAGTGGGGACTTAGCAAGTAACAACACACATAGGGAGGGACTACGGCAGAGTGGCACTTAGGATTGATTGCCCGAAGGCCAACTCTTCCGATCGTTTGGCATTAACCCTATAATGACTAATAAACGTATTATGCGTGCTCCAGGAGGCAGCAGCGCAGACTTGTTCTAGAGGAACAGCTTTTCTTTCTGCAAAGGAAGTGGAGACTGCCCTAGTGGAATGGGCAGTGACAAAGGCAGGAGGAGCTAACTCCTGGGCTACAAAAGCCTCCCGGATTGCCTCTTTAATCCATCTACTCAGAGAGGGTTTAGAGGCTTTAAGACCTTTGTTCTTCCCAGAAAAGGAGACAAGAAGGTGCTCCGATCTTCTAAATTCTCCAGTTCTTGAGATGTAAATTCTGAGGATTCTTGAAATGTCCAGAGTATGGTCAGCAGCTTCCTCGGGAGAGGATGGATTAGGACACAGAACTGGAAGGGATATAGCTTGATTGATGTTGGAGAACGTCGGGACCTTAGGAACAAAGGTGGGCAAAAATCTCAACAGGACTTTATCCTGGAGAAAAAGCGAATAAGGCTCGAAAGCTGAAAGGGCCTGAAGCTCGCCAATCCTTTTGGCTGAGGTTATGGCCAATAAGAAGGTGACTTTAAGGGACAAATACCTAAAGTCGACTTCTTCCAGAGGTTCAAAGGGGTGTGAGCATAACCCCTTAATAACAATAGTCAAATCCCATTTGGGAATGGGTCTGAGAACTGTGGTTTTAAGTCTTTCAGCTCCCTTAAGGAATCTTCTGATTAGGGATTCTTGTGATAAAGATCTGCCTAAAAAGGCAGAGAGCGCTGAAACTTGAACCCTCAAAGTGGATGGGCTAAGACCCTTGTCAAGGCCATCCTGAAGGAAACGTAAAATTGCAGAAAGAGGAGGATCTGAGGTTACTACCTCTTTCGTAGCACACCATCGAAGGAAAATTGTCACGATTCGGCTGGCAGGTGGTGGATCCTCTGTGCCAGAGAGGGATTGGCGTGGACCGTGCTGGTGGACCGGTTCTAAGTTGCTACTGGTATTCACCAGAGCCCGCCGCAAAGCGGGATGGTCTTGCAGCGGCGGTAGCAACCAAGTCGTATCCACCAGCAACGGCTCAACCTCTCTGACTGCTGAAGATAGGCGCGGTACAAGGGAGTAGACAAGAGCAAGGTCGGACGTAGCAGAAGGTCGGGGCAGGCAGCAAGGATCGTAGTCAGGGGCAACGGCAGGAGGTCTGGAACACAGGCTAGGAACACACAGGGAAACGCTTTCACTGGCACAATGGCAACAAGATCCGGCAAGGAAGGGAAGGGGAAGTGAGGTTATATATGGAAGTGCACAGGTGAATTCACTAATTAGAACCAGGCGCCAATCAGCGGCACACTGGCCCTTTAAATCGCAGAGACCCGGCGCGCGCGCGCCCTAGGGAGCGGGGCCGCGCGCACCGGGACAAGACCGACGGAGAGCGAGTCAGGTACGGGAGCCGGGATGCGCATCGCGAGCGGGTGCCTGCGGCATCGCGAATCGCATCCCGGCTGGGAGAGGTATCGCAGCGCACCCGGTCAGCAGGTCTGACCGGGGCACTGCAATTGCGAGGATGTTGCGAGTGCTCCGGGGAGGAGCGGGGACCCGGAGCGCTCAGCGTAACAGTACCCCCCCCCCTTGGGTCTCCCCCTCCTCTTGGAGCCTGAGAACCTGAGGATAAGACTTTTGTCTAGGATGTTGTCCTCAGGTTCCCAGGATCTCTCTTCAGGACCACAGCTCTCCCAATCCACCAGGAAAAATTTTTTTCCCCTGACCGTCTTGGAGGCCAGAATCTCCTTCACGGAGAAGACTTCAGAAGAGCCGGAAACAGGAGTGGGAGAAACAAATTTGGGAGAGAAGCGATTAATGATGAGTGGTTTAAGGAGAGAGACATGGAAGGCATTGGGAATACGGAGAGAAGGAGGAAGAAGGAGTTTGTAAGAGACAGGATTAATCTGGCACAAGACTTTGAAAGGACCAAGATAGCGTGGTCCCAGTTTGTAACTGGGGACATGAAAGCGGACATATTTAGCAGAGAGCCATACCTTGTCTCCGGGAGCAAAAATGGGGGGAGTTCTTCTTTTCTTATCGGCAAACCTTTTCATGCGGGATGAAGCCTGTAAAAGAGAATTTTGGGTCTCTTTCCATATGGTGGAAAGATCACGAGTCACTTCATCCACAGCGGGCAAACCAGAGGGCAAGGGAGTAGGGAGGGGGGGAAGAGGGTGACGGCCGTACACCACGAAAAATGGGGACTTAGCAGAAGATTCT
Organism: Hyla sarda; assembly: GCF_029499605.1. NCBI lineage: Eukaryota > Metazoa > Chordata > Amphibia > Anura > Hylidae > Hyla > Hyla sarda. The sequence goes on along the minus strand of NC_079189.1, from coordinate 7,014,434 downwards.
GAGACTCTGAAGTTGTATGAGAATTCGGCCCATGGTAGAAGATCTGCCCAGTCATCCTGGCGGGAGGAAACAAAATGCCGTAAATAGTCACCCAGGACCTGGTTAATTCTTTCTACTTGCCCATTGGATTGGGGATGATAAGAAGAAGAGAAGTTTAATTTAATCTTGAGCTGTTTACAGAGGGCCCTCCAGAATTTAGACACGAATTGGACGCCTCTATCCGAGACGATCTGTGTGGGCAAACCGTGAAGACGAAAAATGTGTACAAAAAATTGTTTTGCCAACTGAGGCGCTGAAGGTAGACCAGGAAGAGGAATAAAATGTGCCATCTTGGAAAATCGATCAACGACCACCCAAACAACGGTGTTGCCACGGGATGGGGGTAAGTCTGTAATAAAGTCCATACCAATCAGTGACCAAGGCTGTTCGGGGACAGGCAGGGGATGAAGGAGACCAGCAGGTTTCTGGCGAGGAGTCTTATCCCGGGCACAGACAGTACAGGCCCGCACAAAATCACCAACATCCGTCTCCAGAGTCGGCCACCAATAGAAACGAGAGATGAGTTGCAAGGATTTTTTGATGCCCGCATGGCCTGCGAGGTGGGAGGAGTGTCCCCATTTGAGAATCCCGAGACGTTGGCGTGGAGAAACGAAGGTCTTCCCTGGAGGAGTTTGCCTGATGGAGGCTGGAGAAGTGGAGATCAGACAGTCAGGAGGAATGATGTGTTGCGGAGAGACCTCTACTTCCGAGGCATCCGAGGAACGAGAGAGGGCATCGGCCCTAATGTTCTTGTCGGCAGGACGAAAGTGAATTTCAAAGTTAAAACGGGCAAAGAACAACGACCACCTGGCCTGGCGAGGGTTCAGCCGTTAGGCAGACTGGAGATAGGAGAGATTCTTGTGATCGGTGTATATGATAACAGGAAATTTTGATCCCTCCAGCAGATGCCTCCATTCCTCAAGCGCCAATTTAATGGCCAGTAACTCTCGATCCCCGATGGAGTAATTCCTCTCCGCCGGAGAGAAGGTCCTGGAAAAAAACCCACAAGTAACAGCATGCCCGGAAGAATTTTTTTGTAGAAGGACAGCTCCAGCTCCCACTGAGGAGGCATCTACCTCCAATAGGAAGGGTTTAGATGGGTCAGGTCTGGAGAGCACGGGAGCAGAAGAAAAGGCAGACTTGAGCCGTTTAAATGCGTCTTCCGCTTGGGGAGACCAGGACTTGGGATTGGCATTTTTCTTGGTTAAAGCCACGATAGGAGCCACAATAGTGGAAAAGTGTGGAATAAATTGTCTGTAATAATTGGCGAACCCCAAAAAACGTTGGATAGCACGGAGTCCGGAGGGGCGTGGCCAATCTAAGACGGCAGAGAGTTTGTCTGGGTCCATTTGTAATCCCTGGCCAGAGACCAAGTATCCTAGGAAAGGAAGAGATTGGCATTCAAACAGACATTTCTCCAATTTGGCATAAAGTTGATTGTCTCGAAGTCTCTGAAGAACCATGCGGACATGTTGGCGGTGTTCTTCTAAGTTGGCAGAAAAAATCAGAATATCGTCCAGATACACAACAACACAGGAATATAAGAGATCACGAAAAATTTCATTAACAAAGTCTTGGAAGACAGCAGGGGCGTTGCACAGGCCAAAGGGCATGACCAGATACTCAAAGTGTCCATCTCTGGTGTTAAATGCAGTCTTCCATTCGTCCCCCTCCCTGATGCGGATGAGATTATAAGCACCTCTTAAGTCCAGTTTGGTAAAGATGTGGGCACCTTGAAGGCGATCAAAGAGTTCTGAGATAAGAGGTAGGGGGTAGCGGTTCTTTACCGTGATTTTATTAAGTCAGCGGTAATCAATGCAAGGACGTAGGGAGCCATCTTTTTTGGACACAAAGAAAAATCCAGTTCCGGCAGGAGAGGAGGATTTGCGGATAAACCCCTTTTTAAAATTTTCCTGGATGTATTCAGACATAGCAAGAGTCTCTGGAGCAGACAGAGGATAAATTCTGCCCCGGGGTGGAGTAGTACCCGGGAGGAGGTCAAAAGGACAGTCATAAGGCCTGTGAGGAGGTAAAGTCTCAGCTTGCTTTTTGCAAAACACGTCAGCATAGTCCATATAAGCCTTAGGAAGACCGGTTACAGGGGGAACCACAGGGTCACGGCAGGGAGTACAGGGAACCGGTTTAAGACAGTCCTTGAAACAAGAGGTACCCCAGCTCTTGATCTCTCCTGTGGACCAATCAAGGGTTGGGGAATGGCGTTGAAGCCACGGTAATCCAAGAAGAATTTCGGAAGTGCAGTTGGAGAGGACCAAAAACTAAATTTTTTCGTGATGAGGTCCGATGCACATTAGGAGAGGTTACGTGCGGTAACGCGCGGTACAGTCCAATCTTTCATTGTTAACAGAATTGATGTAGAGGGGTCTGGCGAGACTGGTCACTGGGATGTTGAACCTGTTGATGAGAGAGGCCAAAATAAAATTTCCTGCAGATCCGGAATCCAAGAAGGCCATAGCAGAGAAGGAGAAGGTAGAGGAAGCTATTCGCACAGGCACAGTAAGGCGTGGAGAAGCAGAGTTAACATCAAGAACTGCCTCAGCTTTGTGCGGAGTCAACGTACGTCTTTCCAGGCGGGGAGGACGGATAGGACAATCCTTCAGGAAGTGTTCGGTACCAGCACAGTACAGGCAGAGATTCTCCATGCGGCGTCGTGTCCTCTCTTGAGGTGTCAAGCGAGACCGGTCAACTTGCATAGCCTCCACGGCGGGAGGCACAGGAACGGATTGCAGAGGACCAGAGGAGAGAGGAGCCGGGGAGAAAAAACGCCTTGAGCGAACAAAGTCCATATCCTAGCGGAGCTCCTGACGCCTTTCGGAAAAACGCATGTCAATGCGGGTGGCCAGATGAATAAGTTCATGCAGGTTAGCAGGAATTTCTCGTGCGGCCAGAACATCTTTAATGTTGCTGGATAGGCCTTTTTTAAAGGTCGCGCAGAGGGTCTCATTATTCCAGGATAATTCGGAGGCAAGAGTACGGAATTGGATGGCGTACTCGCCAACGGAAGAATTACCCTGGACCAGGTTCAGCAGGGCAGTCTCAGCAGAAGAGGCTTGGGCAGGTTCCTCAAAGACACTTCGAATCTCCGTGAAGAAGGAGTGTACAGAGGCAGTGACGGGGTCATTGCGGTCCCAGAGCGGTGTGGCCCATGACAGAGCTTTCCCAGACAGAAGGCTGACTACGAAAGCCACCTTAGACCTTTCAGTAGGAAACTGGTCCAACATCATCTCCAAGTGCAGGGAACATTGTGAAAGAAAGCCACGGCAAAACTTAGAGTCCCCATCAAATTTATCCGGCAAGGATAGTCGTAGGCCGGAAGCGGCCACTCGCTGCGGAGGAGGTGCAGGAGCTGGCGGAGGAGATGATTGCTGAAGCTGTGGTAGTAGCTGCTGTAGCATCACGGTCAGTTGAGACAGCTGGTGGCCTTGTTGCGCTATCTGTTGCGACTGCTGGGCGACCACCGTGGTGAGGTCGGCGACAACTGGCAGTGGAACTTCAGCGGGATCCATGGCCGGATCTACTGTCACGATTCGGCTGGCAGGTGGTGGATCCTCTGTGCCAGAGAGGGATTGGCGTGGACCGTGCTGGTGGACCGGTTCTAAGTTGCTACTGGTATTCACCAGAGCCCGCCGCAAAGCGGGATGGTCTTGCAGCGGCGGTAGCAACCAGGTCGTATCCACCAGCAACGGCTCAACCTCTCTGACTGCTGAAGATAGGCGCGGTACAAGGGAGTAGACAAGAGCAAGGTCGGACGTAGCAGAAGGTCGGGGCAGGCAGCAAGGATCGTAGTCAGGGGCAACGGCAGGAGGTCTGGAACACAGGCTAGGAACACACAGGGAAACGCTTTCACTGGCACAATGGCAACAAGATCCGGCAAGGAAGGGAAGGGGAAGTGAGGTTATATATGGAAGTGCACAGGTGAATTCACTAATTAGAACCAGGCGCCAATCAGCGGCACACTGGCCCTTTAAATCGCAGAGACCCGGCGCGCGCGCGCCCTAGGGAGCGGGGCCGCGCGCGCCGGGACAAGACCGACGGAGAGCGAGTCTGGTACGGGAGCCGGGATGCGCATCGCGAGCGGGTGCCTGCCGCATCGCGAATCGCATCCCGGCTGGGAGAGGTATCGCAGCACACCCGGTCAGCAGGTCTGACCGGGGCGCTGCAATTGCGAGGATGTTGCGAGCGCTCCGGGGAGGAGCGGGGACCCGGAGCGCTCGGCGTAACAAAAATCTTCTTTATCCTAGAATAGACCTTGTTTGTAGACTCTGCTCTAGAGTGTGCAATAGTTCTCAAGACCTCCGCAGGAAGCCCACTACTTAGTAGGGTCCTGTCAATCTCCAGGCTGTCAGATTGAGTCTCCTCAGATCTAGGCAGGAGCCTGAGTTGTGAGACACAAGGTTCTGCACGTGGGGAAGCCTCCAATAACAACCCTGACTCATCCTCATGAGTTGGGTGAACCAGGACCTCTTGGGCCAGAATGGTATGATGGCAATCACTGAGGTCTGGTCTTGCCTGACTTTCATCAATACCTTCGGTATCATGGAAAGTGGAGGGAATATGTAGGCCAGCCTGAACCTCCATGGAATGGACAGAGCGTCTATCGCCACTGGATTGTCCTCTTTGTAAAGAGAGCAAAACTTGTTCACCTTGGCGTTCAGACGAGTTGCCATGAGATCTATCTCTGGCATACCCCACCTTAGGGTTATCTTCTTGAAGATGTCTTCGTTCAGGGACCATTCCCCTTGGACCGGAAGCCCGCGACTTAGACGATCTGCCACTATGTTGAGATCCCCCTTGATGTGGACTGCAGAAAGGTGGGTTAGATTGAGCTCTGCCCAAGAAAGAATTAGTCCGGTCTCCTTGAGGAGCACTTGGGACTTTGTGCCACCCTGTCTGTTGATGTAAGCCACCACAGTGGTGTTGTCTGACCGAACTCTTATCGCTTTCCCTAGAATAAGGGGTGCGAAATGGAGAAGAGCTAGACAAACTGCTCTCAGTTCTCTCATGTTGGAGGAGAGAAGTTTCTCCTGAGGGTTCCAAGTACCCTGTACTGGATTCTCGTCCAGATGGGCTCCCCAACCCAGAAGGGAGGCGTCCATGGTTAAAGTGATCCACTGAGGTTGAATCAAGGACTTCCCATCTGTCAGATTTGTCCACCATCTGAGAGATGCACGGACCTCGGTCGACAGGTTGCACTTTTTGTCCAACCCTCTGGGGTTGCGATTCCAGACCTTCAAGACTTGATCTTGGAGAGGCCGGAGGTGCCATAGGGCCCAGGGGACTGCCTCTGCAGACGGTGACATATGACCCAACATCTTCATTAGAGTTCTGATGGGAACCTTGCGAGGGACCATCAAAGGCTCGGCGGCTCTTATGACTCGATCTTTCTTTTCTGGAGTGAGGGATAGAGTCATCTGAGGGGAGTTCAGGACAAACCCCAGATACTTCCTTGAGGTGGATGGGTTGATTTCTGATTTCTCCCAATTTATAAGCCAGCCCAAGCGCTGGAGAAAATCTAGAGCCAGATGAAGATGAGACTGTAGAACGTCTAGAGTAGCGGCTTTTAGAAGCCAGTCGTTTAGATAAGGAATGATCTCTAGACCTTTTAGTCTTAGAGCAGAGACCACTGGAGCCACCACCTTTGTAAAGGTGTGGGGGGCTGAAGTGATGCCGAAAGGCAGAACAGCGAACTGGAAATGCTTTACCATACCGTTTATGGTGACAGCAACCCTCAAATATTTCCTGTGAGCAGGAAAAATAGGAACATGCAGGTAAGCATCCTTCAAGTCGATGGTAACCATGAGATCTTAAGGGTCCAGGATACTGATTACTGAGCGAATGGTTTCCATCCTGAACCGCCTTTTCCTTATGAAACAGTTCAAAAGGCGAAGATCTATGATCATATGCCAGTCGCCCGATGGTTTCGGCACCAGAAATATTGGGGAATACACCCCTGACCCTCTTTGGTCGGGGGGAACTTCTTCTAGTGCATGTTTCCCCACATACTGTAGGACAGAGTCCTCTAGAATAGACTGTTTTGGCTGAGGAAATAGCTTTGTTAAAACAAATTTCCTTGGAGGAGGGGAAATGAAATCTATTTTGTACCCCGACTGAATGACATCCAGAACCCAAGGATCCTGGATTTCTTGCATCCAGGTTGACAGAAACAAACTTAAACGTCCTCCGACTGGAGGGGGATTGGTAGATAGCTTCTCTACCTGAACTTCCCGAGGGGAAGGGAGAGGAGAAACGTTGGTGGACCTTAGAGGAGAGTCATAGCTCGGCCTTACGGTCTTTACCGCGGCCACGTCCTCCACCACGCTTTTGAGTAGACTGGCGTCTCTGGGATCTGGAAGGGCCTTGGAACTTCCCCCCCTTGGATCTACCCTTGCCCCGAAAGGACTGTACAGGTAGGCATTTACCTTTTTTATCCGCAAAACCCTCCATGATTCGGTCTAACTCAGACCCAAAGAGCCAATTAGGCTCATAGGGCATCCCACAGAGGTTGAACTTTGAGGTATTATCAGCTACCCAGGGACGCAACCACAGGCATAAGAAGTCTACCCCAAGGAGTAGCGTTTTGAAGCTGTCCAGAATATCCTCCCTAGCAACATTACTTTCAATCTCAGACTGAATGCGTTGTACGCGTTCTTTGACAAATTCCGCAACCTCACTTGAAGCGACAGCCACCGAGGCAGATGCTGAGGCCGCCGAATAGTTGCGTCTTAGAAGGGAGTCCACCTTCCTGTCAAGGGGGTCCTGGAGGTTACTGCCATCATCTGCAGGAACTAGAACCCTCTTGGACAGCTTGTTAACAGCCATATCCACTTTTGGCGGTGGCATCCAGGATTCCGACTCAGCTTCTGATAGAGGAAACATCAGCTTGAACCTCCGGGTAACAACAGCAGGCTTGTCTGGGTGCTTCCACTCGGCTTTCATCAGTTCCCTAAGTGTATCATCCACTTTGAAGACCAGAGGTCCTCTAGAGGTGGATGTAGAGGCTTCCCCTTGATCAACATCCTGATCCCTTGATCGGATGGATCTAAGCAATCTCTTCGTCTTTTCCACAGGAAAAAGAGACGGAGAGATCACTTCCTCTACTGACTGTTCCGACTGATCGCCCATGGACATAACGGAATCCTCCACGACAGATGGAGGACCAGACTCGGTCCTAGGCCTCTTAGGGGCAAAGGAATTCTTGATCTCGTTGATAGAATTTCCCATGAATTCTTTCATCCAGATGAACATGTCCTGGATTGTAGGTTCAGCTGGATTAGCGGGTGGACGACATCCAGGACACCTGTTATATTCATAGGAATCAGACAGTGGAGTACCACAGTCAGCCCAAGTTAGATGGCGCTTCTTTGAAGCAGACTTGCGATTACCAGCATGTGTATCACTCGACGGAGGAGTGGATATAGTTCTGGAATTAAAACAATAGGTTAGAAAGATACCAGAACTGTTACCACTGCAGCTCAAATGGAAAAAGAGTACCTATTGAAAAATAGACAAGCTCTTTTACAAAACCCAAGAATAGCAGGAACCACACAAGTGTAGTCAAGCTAGCAAGGCAGCAAGAGGCCAAATGAAGGCCAGTACTGCCTTAAATAGGGGAGAGGGCGGCAATTTTAAAATAAGCCCCGCCCCTCCAGGAAGTCAGAGCAACAACCAGATCGAAATCTAAAAAACGATCTGAAATAAAAAATTTTGCTCTGAGCCCCTTCCTTACCTTGGAAGGGGCAAGTAACTAATATATTAAGTAAAAACAATAGTTAAAACTAGCGCTCATTGCGCCAGAAGGCTCCGATGCCGGACCGGAAGTCGTCAGATGACGCACTTCCTGTCCGCGGCTCCGCACACAGCAGAGGACCGGAGCGAGACAGCGGCGCTGCCAGAAAGGTAAGGGCGGAATGCCCGAGTAGCAGAGGGATCGGAGGATCCCTGAACCATAGAGGGCGGCACTCAGCGCCGCCTGAACAAAGAAAATAAACTGTATCCACGAACCCGTACCGAAGTCCCGGGTCATAGATACAGAGTCTGAAAAAACTCAGCTGGGGCAGCGCCAAAACAACGCCGCCCATGCTGACAGAAAAGAAGGGGCAGCAAGCTGCAACCCTGCTAGAAAAAAACAAACCCTTCTCCACATAAAAGAGGGGGAAGGGAAAACTCCATGCAGGCTCTGCTAAAAAAGAGCCTGCACCGTCCTGCACAGGACAGAAAAAAAGCAATGTGGCCTAAGGGAGGAGGCCTTATATGGGGGTCTAATTAAGTCTTTAATTACTTGGGCGGAATTAAAAATTCCACCGTCCTGCCAGCTTCACAGGGGCAGAACACCCCACTTGTGCTGCTGGTTAGGACGTAAGGGAAAGACAGAATATCCAAGGGATATGAATTACTTCGGGTTCCTCGCAAAGTATCTCTGAAGACTCTCATGAGATTCTTAGGTCTTCTGTCCTCCTCAGAAGCTGTCCCGTGGGCACTCTGGAACATGAAGCCACTACACGCAGAAATTCTTCATGCTTGGGACAAAAAGATTTCCTCTCTAGACTCCCTTCTCAAACTCTCTCCCACTGTTCGCAGATCCCTGAGTTGGTGAGCTGTTCCCCAGGATGGGATGTCGCTTATAGAACCTCCATGGTTACTCTTGATAAAGGATGCCTAAAGGTCCAGTTGGGGAGCCCATTTGCTGGGAAGAAAGTTGGCTGGGAAATGGAAACCATAAGAACTTCTCTCATCCAATATCAAGGAACTGAGAGCAATATACTATGCCCTTCTTCATTTTGCCCCCCTTCTTCTGGGAGAAGCTGTCAAGGTGAGAACAGACAACATGTCAGCTGTTTATTATATAAACAAACAGGGAGGAACAAGATCTGTTCTGCTACTTCAAGAAGTGGCAAAGATCTTTCTTTGGGCAGAAACATGGATACTCAGATTATCCGCTGTCCACATAAAGGGGATTCAGAATGTCCTTGCAGACTGCCTGAGCAGGGACTTGACGATATCTGGAGAATGGGCTTTGAATCAAGAGGTATTCCTTAAACTTGTAGACCTCTGGGATCTCCCAGAAGTAGATCTGAAGGCCACAAGAGCCAATCGCAAACTCGACAAATTCTGCTCTCTATATCCAGAGGACAGACCTTTTTGGATAGATGCCATGACAATTCCTTGGAATTTCAATCTGGCTTACATTTTCCCCCCAACTTCCATGATACCCAGGTTATTGATAAAGATCAGACAGGATCAGGCCCCAGTGATCACGATCGTTCCATTCTGGCCCAAGAGTTCCTGGTTCTCTCTGCTCATTCAGTTGAGCAAAGGAATTTATTGGAGCCTTCCCCACTTATTGGTGTCTCTGGGCACACAGCTCTACTGCAACCTCAGAATGCTCAGCCTGACTGCATGGAGGTTGATAGGTCCTTATTGAAAGCCAGAGGGTTTTCGGACTGTAGGCTACTAACAGGACTTACGCCAGAGTTAGAAGAATCTTCCTCAGATGGTGTGCTACCAAGAAGGTTGACCCAACTTCTCCCTCTATTCCATCAATTCTGGAATTCTTGCAGGATGGAGTTGACAAAGGACTATCTCCATACTCCATCAAGGTACAGTTAGCAGCCTTATCAGCATCTCTCCATGGACGGCTCACTCAGGAGCCGGTGATAAAGTCTTTCATCAAGGCCATCAATAGGTATAGGATTCGTCCCAGATCTGTGAATCCTTTTGCTCCATGGGACCTGGCGTTAGTCCTGCAACAACTTTGTGCTCAACCCTTTGAAACTTTAGAGGAGGTGGAACTTAGGTTCCTCACTCTTAAAGTGGTTTTATTGTTGGCCGTTACTACCACCAAGAGGGTTAGTGAACTCCAGGCTTTAGCTTCTGTCAAACCTTATACCATTTTTCTGCCTGACAAAGTCCTTTTGAGATTTCTCCCATCCTTTCTGCCTAAAGTTGCCTCTTATGCAAACATTAATCAAGTCATTTCTCTTCCACAGTTTTCTCCTGAGCCTGGATCTGCTCGAAAGGACTTTCCTACCCTAGACCTGGTAAGATGTTTAAGAATGTATTTAGAAAGAACTAAACCCATCAGATAACCTGAAAACCTTCTGGTCTTACATCATGGGTCAAAGAGAGGTGCTAAGGAATCTAAACCATCCATTTCCAGATGGATTTGTGAATCCATATATTTGTGCTACACTTCTAAAGGTTTGACTGCACCGGAGTTCACTAGAGCACATTCCACGAGGTCTATTTCTGCCTCTTGGGCAGAACGTAATTCTGTCCCTCTGGATCACATTTTCCAATCTGCAACCTGGAGCTCAGCTTTAAGCTTCCTAAAGCACTATAGAGTGGACACTTTCCTGTCTATTTTCGCTAAGACCATTCTAAATTCTGCAAGGCAGGAGAGCCCTCCCTAGGGGTTATTCTTGCTAAATCCCCACATTGTGCTGCTGAGGGACACCAGGGAAGACTACATTTAGTATGTTAACTTGTTTGCCCTTAGTCTCCTCAGCAGCACAAGCTTCCCTCCCGTAATAGTTTCTTTTTTACTTTATAATTTACTCACTGTCTTGATGTGAGCAGGGCATTTTATAGTCATCGTGAGGGGAGGTCCCTATGTTTTGTTTTGATTTCATTAAAAAATCCCGGTCCTATTTAGCTCACATGGGCGGAGACACAAGGGAAAATAAATTTACATACTTAATTTAGTCTTAAACCTCCATGATAGCTGGGTACAGAGTTAAAGGGGTACTCTGGTGAAAAACTTTTTTTTTTTTAACTGGTGCCAGAAAGGTAAACAGATTTGTAAATTACTTCTATAAAAAAAAATCTTAATCCTACCTGTACTTATTAGCTGCTGAATACTACAGCGGAAATTCTTTTCTTTTTGAAACACAGAGCTGTCTGCTGACATCACGAGCACAGTGCTCTCTGCTGACATCTCTGTACATTTTAGGAACTGTCCAGAGTAAAATGAAATCCCCATAGCAAATTTATGCTGTTCTGGACAGTTCCTATAATGGACAGAGATGTCAGCAGAGAGCATTGTGCTCATGATGTCAGCAGAGAGCTCTGTGTTTCAAAAAGAAAAGAATTTCCGCTGTAGTATTCAGCAGCTATTAAGTACAGGAAGGATTAAGATTTTTTAATAGAAGTAATTTACAAATCTGTTTACCTTTCTGGCACCAGTTGATTTAAGAAAAAAAAAAAAAAAAAAAAGTTTTTCACCAGAGTACCCCTTTAACGATGATTGACAGGCAATTAGAACATTGAGTTACATTAGCAATTGGGAGGGCATGTAGGAGCTAGACAGAGTCTGTATATTTCTCTACAACACTGCCACCTACTGACTCTATCTAGCTACTACATGCCCTCTCATCGTTAACTCTGTACACATCTCCAGGGAGGGTTAAATCCCCGTTCTCACTGACCCGGCATCTCTTCTTCTTATTGCACACACCACAATACAAATTATGTATAAATATATATTTAAATAAACTTAACTAATATGTTACTCAGGACATCAGGGATATATAGATCAGGACATCAGGGATATATAGATCAGGACATCAGGGATATATAGATCAGGACATCAGGGATATATAGATCAGGACATCAGGGATATATAGATCAGGACATCAGGGATATATAGATCAGGACATCAGGGATAAATAGATCAGGACATCAGGGATATATAGATCAGGACATCAGGGATATATAGATCAGGACATCAGGGATATATAGATCAGGACATCAGGGATATATAGAACAGGACATCAGGGATATATAGATCAGGACATCACTGATATATAGATCAGGACACCAGGGATATATAGAACAGGACATCAGGGATATATAGATCAGGACATCAGGGATATATAGATCAGGACATCAGGGATATATAGATCAGGACACCAGGGATATATAGAACAGGACATCAGGGATATATAGATCAGGACACCAGGGATATATAGATCAGGACATCAGGGATATATAGATCAGGACATCACTGATATATAGATCAGGACACCAGGGATATATAGAACAGGACATCAGGGATATATAGATCAGGACATCAGGGATATATAGATCAGGACATCAGGGAAATATAGATCAGGACACCAGGGATATATAGATCAGGACATCAGGGATATATAGATCAGGACATCAGGGATATATAGATCAGGATATCAGGGATATATAGATCAGGACATCAGGGATATATAGATCAGGACATCAGGGATATATAGATCAGGACATCAGGGATATATAGATCAGGACACCAGGGATATATAGATCAGGACATCAGGGATATATAGATCAGGATATCAGGGATATATAGATCAGGACACCAGGGAAATATAGATCAGGACACCAGGGATATATAGATCAGGACATCAGGGATATATAGATCAGGACATCAGGGATATATAGATCAGGATATCAGGGATATATAGATCAGGACACCAGGGATATATAGATCAGGACATCAGGGATATATAGATCAGGACACCAGGGATATATAGATGAGGACATCAGGGATATATAGATCAGGACATCAGGGATATATAGATCAGGACATCAGGGATATATAGATCAGGATACCAGGGATATATAGATCAGGACATCAGGGATATATAGATCAGGACATCAGGGATATATAGATCAGGACATCAGGGATATATAGATCAGGACATCAGGGAAATATAGATCAGGACACCAGGGATATATAGATCAGGACATCAGGGATATATAGATCAGGACATCAGGGATATATAGATCAGGACATCAGGGATATATAGATCAGGACATCGGGGATATATAGATCAGGACATCAGGGATATATAGATCAGGACATCAGGGATATATAGATCAGGACATCAGGGATATATAGATCAGGACATCAGGGATATATAGATCAGGACATCAGGGATATATAGATCAGGACATCAGGGATAAATAGATCAGGACATCAGGGATATATAGATCAGGACATCAGGGATATATAGATCAGGACATCAGGGATATATAGATCAGGACATCAGGGATATATAGAACAGGACATCAGGGATATATAGATCAGGACATCACTGATATATAGATCAGGACACCAGGGATATATAGAACAGGACATCAGGGATATATAGATCAGGACATCAGGGATATATAGATCAGGACATCAGGGATATATAGATCAGGACACCAGGGATATATAGAACAGGACATCAGGGATATATAGATCAGGACACCAGGGATATATAGATCAGGACATCAGGGATATATAGATCAGGACATCACTGATATATAGATCAGGACACCAGGGATATATAGAACAGGACATCAGGGATATATAGATCAGGACATCAGGGATATATAGATCAGGACATCAGGGAAATATAGATCAGGACACCAGGGATATATAGATCAGGACATCAGGGATATATAGATCAGGACATCAGGGATATATAGATCAGGATATCAGGGATATATAGATCAGGACATCAGGGATATATAGATCAGGACATCAGGGATATATAGATCAGGACATCAGGGATATATAGATCAGGACACCAGGGATATATAGATCAGGACATCAGGGATATATAGATCAGGATATCAGGGATATATAGATCAGGACACCAGGGATATATAGATCAGGACATCAGGGATATATAGATCAGGACACCAGGGATATATAGATGAGGACATCAGGGATATATAGATCAGGACATCAGGGATATATAGATCAGGACATCAGGGATATATAGATCAGGATACCAGGGATATATAGATCAGGACATCAGGGATATATAGATCAGGACATCAGGGATATATAGATCAGGACATCAGGGATATATAGATCAGGACATCAGGGAAATATAGATCAGGACACCAGGGATATATAGATCAGGACATCAGGGATATATAGATCAGGACATCAGGGATATATAGATCAGGACATCAGGGATATATAGATCAGGACATCGGGGATATATAGATCAGGACATCAGGGATATATAGATCAGGACATCAGGGATATATAGATCAGGACATCAGGGATATATAGATCAGGACACCAGGGATATATAGATCAGGACACCAGGGATATATAGATCAGGACATCAGGGATATATAGATCAGGACATCAGGGATATATAGATCAGGACATCAGGGATATATAGATCAGGACATCAGGGATATATAGATCAGGACACCAGGGATATATAGATCAGGACATCAGGGATATATAGATCAGGACACCAGGGATATATAGATGAGGACATCAGGGATATATAGATCAGGACATCAGGGATATATAGATCAGGACATCAGGGATATATAGATCAGGACATCAGGGATATATAGATCAGGATACCAGGGATATATAGATCAGGACATCAGGGATATATAGATCAGGACATCGGGGATATATAGATCAGGACATCAGGGATATATAGATCAGGACATCAGGGATATATAGATCAGGACATCAGGGATATATAGATCAGGACACCAGGGATAAATAGATCAGGACATCAGGGATATATAGATCAGGACATCAGGGATATATAGATCAGGACATCAGGGATATATAGATCAGGACATCAGGGATATATAGATCAGGACACCAGGGATATATAGATCAGGACATCAGGGATAAATAGATCAGGACATCAGGGATAAATAGATCAGGACATCAGGGATATATAGATCAGGACACCAGGGATATATAGATGAGGACATCAGGGATATATAGATCAGGACATCAGGGATATATAGATCAGGACATCAGGGATATATAGATCAGGCCATCAGGGATATATAGATCAGGACACCAGGGATATATAGATCAGGACATCAGGGATATATAGATCAGGATACCAGGGATATATAGATCAGGACATCAGGGATATATAGATCAGGACATCGGGGATATATAGATCAGGACATCAGGGATATATAGATCAGGACATCAGGGATATATAGATCAGGACATCGGGAAATTACCATCCTTTGCTGCATCAAACCCCCCCATCCTCCCCCCCCCCCCCCCCCCCCCCCCGGCCGCCAGCTACAGGGACAGATACCCTTCATTTTAACCCTTTCTAAGGACAAATAACACTATTCTGTCTATTCTTTTTCTATTAGATACTACATACATATAGTGGCATATAACCATTAGGCTGGGATTCCACTGAGGTTTATTCCCACCAGCAAAAATGCCAGGAAAAACTGCCAGGAAAACTGCCACAGATTTTTCCTGCGTTTTGGCAGATTTTCAGGCATTTTTTCTGGTGTTTTTCTGGTGTGTGGAAATAGCCAGGTTTGTCCCCTGTGGCAGTTTTTTTTACTGTCTTCAGGTACCACTCTGTGGGTCGGATGCTGAGCGCCCAGTCCACAGAGTGTAAGGAGAGGAGGAGTGATGTACAGCATCACTACTCCCATCCCCCGGCCTTATAGTATACAGGGGGGCCATAGTGTACACGTATATACTGTACAGGAGCCGGGAATCCTGTTACCAGACTGACAAGACTCCCTGCTCCTTTAGCCCCTTTGGGCGGTATACAGAATATACAGCTATCTATAGATAAATGAATATGGTGTATACAGAACACAATATCCACTTACCTTCCTCGCTCCCTCCCAGCTGGGTCCGTGTAGCTCCACCCCCTAGTGAGAGGGAGACCTCAGCTGTTGCTAAACTACAACTCCCTGCATGCTCCCTATTTGGGAAGACAGCGGAGAGCACAAAAATGGTACTATCACATTTTTTGTGTTTTTTTTTTTCTTCTCCTTTCAGATCCGTGTATGCAGAGAATTACAGCGGATTCGATGGATTACGGCAGATAAACTGAATTTTTTTTCTTTTAATAAAATGGCAAACGAGGGCTGTGGGGGAGTGTTTTTTAAAATAAAATAATTTTTCAAATGTGTTGTGTTTTTTTTTTATTGAATCTTGAGGCTTAGTAGTGGAAGCCGTCTTATTGGCTGAATCCAGGGCCAGGGCTTAGCGTTAGCTCCAAAAACATCTAGCGCTAACTCCCAATTTTGAACCCGGTACCCACCGCCACAGGGGTGCCGGGAAGAACCAGTACCAACAGGCCCGGAGCACTAAAAATGCCGTTTCTGGGCCTAGGTGGTAACAGACTGGTGTTATTTAGGCTAGGGAGGGCCAATAACAATGGTCCTCGCCCACCCTGGTAACATCAGGCTGTTGCTGCTTGGTTGGTATTTTGCTGTGAATAAAAATACGGGGAACCCTATGCGTTATTTTTATAAATAAATAAAAACACATAGGGTTCCCTGTATTTTAATTCTCAGCACAATACCAACCAAGCAGCAACAGCCTGACATTACCAGGGTGGGCGAGGACCATTGTTACTGGCCCTCCCCAGCCTAAATAACGCCAGCCTGTTACTGACTAGGCCCAGGAGCGCCATTGTTGATGCTCCGAGCCTGTTGGTACCGGCTCTTCCCGGCACCCCTGTGGTGGTTGGTACCGGGGTAATAATTGGGAGTTAGCGCTTGCTGTTTTTCGGGCTAATGCTAAGCCCCGGCTCAGTAATGGATTCCATCAATAAGATGGCTTCCACTACTAAGCCTGAAAATTCAATAAAAAAAAAAACACAACACATTGGGAAAATTATTTTATTTTAAAAAACACTCCCCCACAGCCCTCGTTAACCATTTTATTAAAAGAAAAAAATAATAATCCGTCGTAATCCATCGAATCCGCAATAATCCTCTGTATACACGGATCTGAAATGAGAAGAAAAAAAAACACAAAAAATGGGTTAGGACATTTTTGGCGGTGTCCACTGGGGAGAGCGCCCATAATGCAATGTCTTCCCAAACAGGGAGCCTCCAATTGGGGCAAAACTACAGCTCCCAGCATGCCCACACAGCCTTTGGCTGTCTGGGTATGCTGGGAGTTGTAGTTTAGCAACAATTGGAGTCTCCCGGTCTGGGAAGACACTGCCAGAAGAGTTTGTTCACATTTTACAAAACAGACAATGTGAACAGTGCCTTAGACTTACCAGCCTGGCTCCCATCTGTAGCTCCACCCTTAATGACATCATCACTATGGGCAGAGCTACACAGACCCAGCCGGGACTGAAGGGAGGTAAGGGGACTTCTTCATCTTCTGTATACACTATATACAGATATCTATAGATAGCTGTATATATTGTATAACGCTCAAAGGGTTGACCTACACTGTCCAGCAGTGTAAGTTAACTCTTTCCTTGCTGGGCTGGCATAACGCACAGCTCAGCAAGGGGTTAAGTGAGCCAGCAATGTGTATACTGTATAAACATTGCAAGCTCACTGTAAGTTCTTGCTGGAAGTAGATATACATGTATATCTACTGCTCAGCATCAGCTGTTCTCCCGACTCTGTAGCTGTGGGTACAGCTGATCCCAACATTCACATCAGGAGGATCGCAACAGGTGTCAGGAGTGACACTTGCTGTGATCTGTCCTTAACTGCACACTCTGCTCCATGCTGGGAGCTGCAGTACCTGCATTAATAGACAGATCACAGCGAGTGTCACTCCTGACACCCGTTGCGATCCTCCTGTATAATGTATAAATTGGCCCCCTGCACTGACGTATATACACACCCATTCATATTTTCCACAGAGAGTTGTGATTGGCTGGAACATCTGGCCAATCACAGCTCTCTGCGGGAAATATGAATAAGTGTGTATATATATACGGCAGTACAGGGGACCATAGAAGAGCGCCCCCCCCCCGCATCTATACATTATACAGGCAGTCTCAGAAGTGACACCCGGGACGATCTGTCAATTAGTACCAGTACTACTACTCCCATTATGGAACAGTGTGCTCCATGCTGGGAGTAGTAGTACTACCTAAAAAACTAAAAAAAAAAGTGAAACACACACACACACTACATTTTTATTATTGTCGGCTACATTTTTCGTTCCCTGCCCGCACACATAAATTGATCCCGGATTAAAAATGAATAAAAATTTCATTATAAAAATGATACATTTCCTTAAATACAATTTTTTCCATCACTACTGTATCTTTTTTATTATTATTTTTTTAATGGTACCCTACAAAATTTTTTAAAGTAAAAAAAAAAATGCCAAACTGAAAAACCCCAAGTGGATCTGGCATTTTGCAGAGTACTGTTGACTTGCAGCTAATATCTGGATGCAGTGTTTTTTTGCTGAAAAAATGCCATGCTGTCACGCCCCCTCCCATTGGCTTGCATTGAGAGGGCGGAGCGGGATGTCCCACAGGGGCGGGGCCGTGACATCACAATGCTCTGGCCCCGTGATCGTCAGTAATCAGACCCGGAGCGAACATGCTTCGGGGACTGATTGTAACAGGGTGCGCCGTGCAAGATCATGGGGGTACCCAGCGGCGGGACCCCCGCGATCAGGCATCTTATCCCCTATCCTTTGGATATTGGATAAGATGTCTTAGCGCCGGAGCACCCCTTTAATCATATGATTTGGCATTCTTCCCAAAACGGGATGCCGATGTATACTGTTAACGGGAGCATTGGGCCCCATTCACTTCTGCTGCTGAATGGAGTCACCCCTAGTGACAGGACATTTGTGCTATTTTAAGTGGACTCATGACAGGGGCTGTTGAGCTTTTGAAATAGCGCACATGTCCCGAATGGAGTGAAAACTTGCGGCCATAGAAGTGAATGGGGTCCGCTGCGCCCGTTAACAATATACTCAACATCCCGTTTTCGGCCGGATATCAACATATACAATTAACGTTGCCAAAACGTAGTGTATTTTGACCCTTACAGGTAGAGACGCATTGCTCCTATAATGTACCTCTCTGCAGGTTCCGTTGCGCATCTGTTTTTTTTTTTTTTTTTTACAGGATGAAGAATGGAGCCGCAGTGCTTTTTTTTTTTTTTTTTTAACCAGATGCATCCATTCTCCATAAGAAATAATAGAAAACGTCCCTTCACCAAAATTACCTTTTTTTGGCATCCATCTGGGTAGGAACACACTGGGGTTTTTTTTTACTAACGCGATCCCGACTCTTTTTTGTCGGGTTTTGCGCCCAAATTGTGTCGCACGTCCGACACAATTAGCGACAAAAAAAACCCAAACCCTCCATTTTATAAGAAAAGGGGGTGTGGCCACAGGGTAAAGTGGTCGTGTTCCCGACAAACGGGGTGTGGCCCTGACAGTTTTGAAAAATCCCAACAAAGTTACTAAGGTTTCCACAGAAAATATGGTGGATTTGAGCTGAGGAAAACCCTACAGATCAGAACAATTGTAAAAAAAAAGCAAAATGTAGGGAAACCTTAGTAAATACCTTGGAAAATACCAGTTGGAAATCCAAACCCACAAAGAAACCTACACTCCTCTCTTAGTAAATAAGTCCCACTAAGTTTTGGCCCCCGTTAATCGTATCCCTCTGCATCCCACTGAAAATGAGATGCTGACATATACTGTTAGGCTGGGATTCCACTGAGATTTTTTTCTGGTGTTTTTGGAAAATTGCCACTGCAGTTTTTGTGCCAAAGGCAGAAGTGTATTCAAAAGAAATGGGAAATATAAAGAAAGCACTTATACTTCTCCTCCATTATGGATCCACTTCTGATTTCAGCTCAAAAACTGCAGTGGCAGTTTTTCAAAAAAGGCCAGGAAAAACCTGTGTGAAAACCTAGCCTTACAGGCGCAGCGGACCCCATTCACTTCTATGGCCGAAAGGAGTCACCTAGTCATTTTGGGACGTGTGCGCTATTTTCAAAGTTCAACAGCCCCTGTCATTAATCCCCTTAAAATAGCACATATGTCCTGAACAGGGTCACTAGGGGTGACTCCATTTGGCAGCAGAAATGAATGGGGTGCGCTCCTCCCGTTAACAATATACGTTTTCGGCAGGATGCTGACAGATACAATTAGCGGGGGCCAAAATTTACCACTTCTGACTTTGGCTCAAAAACTGCAGTGGCAGTATTCCAAAAACTGCCAGAAAAAAACCCAAGTGAAAACTTAGCCTTACAGTTTAACCAACGGACCTGTTAAACTTATGTTGAAACGCAATCTGAACGAAGCCTTAAACATATATATGGGGGAGAGTTATCAAAACTCGTGCAAAGGAAAAGTTGTCCATAGAAACCAATCAGATCGCTTCTTTCATTTGGCAGAGCCTTGTTAAAAATGGGCAACTGGGCAACTTTTCCTCTAGACAAGTTTTGATAAATCTCCCCCAATGTGAACGAAGCCAAACTGAGCCAAAACGTCGGTGTGAACGCGGCTGGAAGGCCCTGGCTGCTTGGAGTAGGGATTGCTGGGTCCCCAGGTGTTTGGGATGGTTGTGGCTGATCTCCTGCAGGACTGAGGTGAGGACTATAAGAGGACCTACAGCTCCAGCTCATGTCTCTCTCCTGGAGTGGCCATGCTGTGAGTAGTGTTGGGGGTTTGGACAAGGTGCAGTCGCCTCAGCTCTGCTTAGTCAGCTGTGTAGTCAGTGACCAGATGGCCTGGATGGCTTTTACTGCCTGAGAAGAACATGAAGCTGGTTGTGGTTGGCGGCGCCATACTTGGCTGGTGGGGATTATTGTGCCATCCAACCCCAGAGCCGGGGATCACCTGTGTATTCTCTACATGATGCATGGTGTTGTTTATAAGTGGTTTTAAGGGAATGTGTCAAATCTATACATATAAATTTATTTATTTATTTTTTTATTTTTTTTTTTGTCTGGAAATACAAAATTATATAATATTTTCTCTACAGCTGACCAGCAGAGGGTGCTGTTATGAGAACCTGGTGGCAAGTAACCTGTAACTTGGCTGCTATAAATTTTGCCCTCTCCCTGATGGTGACCTTTTTACCCAACCCCTCCCCCCTCCCTAATTTTTTATTTTTTATAAACCATATAACTTATTACGAAGCCATAAATCATTAATTGTGGGAAAAATGTGAAAATGCAGTTGAGCTATTTTGTGGGGCAATAATGTTTTATTATATTGTAAAACTAAGTTTATTCTACATACGATTCCCATCTATATAACAAATGTGTATACTTTTATATTACTACTTGGAGAGAAACTGACCCAGAACTGTATAGATCAGACTAATATATCTATCCCAAAATGTATTTTTCTTCTCCTGTCTGAAATCCGATGCGAACTTCCCCAAAACAAAGCACCAAACCATTCCTTGAGTTGTGTTTGTGGTATTGCAGCTCAGTTCCATTATAGTGAATGGAGCCAAGTTGTAATACCACACACAACCAGAGGACAGGTGTGGGGCATATTATTTATGGCTGTACATTTCTATTCCTGGAGAACTCCTCCTATAAGGGGCGATGCTGTGCTCCTTTGGGGCCAGACAGTAAGCAGCTATCTATCTCTATTCTCTATCCTCGTCAAAATGAGCTCCTCTGTGGGATTAACCCTTTTTGTTACATGTTATCCTATCAGTACATATATTTGGTAATGGCGACAAAATCAGCAATTCTAGTGTGCTTTTTGTTTGGGTTCACTTGTGGGATAAAATGACCGACACTGGTGTGATTATTGATGGTGAGAGCCAGCTGCTGCTGATGGCAGCCATCCCTCACTGCATCAGGCTCTTGAACTGTCTCTATAGTCAGAATGTAGCTACTGTACTCAGGAACACGTATAGATCTGATCGGTCTGGATTGGCCTTTGGTTTGGCAACGTGTTTTGTGTCTTTGTTCAGATCTATTTTCTTATACAGGGTGGGCCATTTATATGGATTCACCTTAATAAAATGGGAATGGTTGGTGATAACTTCCTGTTTGTGGCACATTAGTATATGTGAGGGGGGAAACTTCAAGATGGGTGGTGACCATGGCGGCCATTTTGAAGTCGGCCATTTTGAATCCAACTTTTGTCTTTTCAATAGGAAGAGGGTCATGTGACACATCAAACTTATTGGGAATTTCACAAGAAAAACAATGATGTGCTGTTTTAATGTAACTTTATTCTTTCATGAGTTATTTACAAGTTTCTGATCACTTATAAAATGTGTTCTATGTGCTGCCCATTGTGTTGGATTGTCAATGCAACCCTCTTCTCTATATACTGCTATATACTACTATATACACCGCAGGAGAAATGCTAGCACAGGCTTCCAGTATCCGTATACACTGCTATATACTACTATATACACCGCAGGAGAAATGCTAGCACAGGCTTCCAGTATCCGTATACACTGCTATATACTACTATATACACCGCAGGAGAAATGCTAGCACAGGCTTCCAGTATCCGTATACACTGCTATATACTACTATATACACCGCAGGAGAAATGCCAGCACAGGCTTCCAGTATCCGTATACACTGCTATATACTACTATATACACCGCAGGAGAAATGCCAGCACAGGCTTCCAGTATCTGTATACACTGCTATATACTACTATATACACACCGCAGGAGAAATGCTAGCACAGGCTTCCAGTATCCGTATACACTGCTATATACTACTATATATACCGCAGGAGAAATGCTAGCACAGGCTTCCAGTATCCGTATACACTACTATATACACCGCAGGAGAAATGCTAGCACAGGCTTCCAGTATCCGTATACACTGCTATATACTACTATATATACCGCAGGAGAAATGCTAGCACAGGCTTCCAGTATCCGTATACACTACTATATACACCGCAGGAGAAATGATAGCACAGGCTTCCAGTATCCGTATACACTGCTATATACTACTATATACACTGCAGGAGAAATGCTAGCACAGGCTTCCAGTATCTGAATACACTGCTATATACTACTATATACACCGCAGAAGAAATGCCAGCACAGGCTTCCAGTATCCGAATACACTGCTATCTACTGCTATATACACCGCAGGAGAAATGCTAGCATAGGCTTCCAGTATCCGTATACACTGCTATATACTGCTATATACACCGCAGGAGAAATGCAAGCACAGGCTTCCAGTATCCGTATACACTGCTATATACTGCTATATACACCGCAGGAGAAATGCTAGCACAGGCTTCCAGTATCCGTAGTTTCAGGTGCTGCACATCTCGTATCTTCACAGCATAGACAATTGCCTTCAGATGACCCCAAAGATAGAAGTCTAAGGGGGTCAGATTGGGAGACCTTGGGGGTCATTCAACAGGCCCACGATGACCAATCCACTTTCCAGGAAACTGTTCATCTAGGAATGCTCGGACCTGACACCCATAATGTGGTGGTCACCATCTTGCTGTATAAACTCAGGGAACGTGCAGCTTCAGTGCATAAAGAGGGAAACATCATCATGGAGCAATTTCACATATCCAGTGGCCTTGAGGTTTCCATTGATGAAGAATGGCCCCACTATCTTTGTATCCCATATACCACACCAGACCATCAATTTTTGTGTTCCAACAGACTTGGAGGGATCTATCCAATGTGGGTTAGTGTCAGACCAATAGCGCTGGTTTTGTTTAACTTCACCATTCACATAAAAATTTCCTCATCACTGAACAAAATCTTCTGCGGAAACTGAGGGTCCTGTTCAAATTTTTGTTTTGCCCATTCTGCAGCACCTGAAACTACATATACTGGAAGCCTGTGCTAGCATTTCTCCTGCGGTGTATATAGTAGTATATAGCAGTGTATACGGATACTGGAAGCTTGTGCTAGCATTTCTCCTGCGGTGTATATAGTAGTATATAGCAGTGTATACGGATACTGGAAGCCTGTGCCAGTATTTCTCCTGCAGTGTATATAGTAGTATATAGCAGTGTATACGGATACTGGAAGCCTGTGCTAGCATTTCTCCTGCAGTGTATACGGATACTGGAAGCCTGTGCTAGCATTTCTCCTGCGGTGTATATAGTAGTATATAGCAGTGTATACGGATATTGGAAGCCTGTGCCAGTATTTCTCCTGCAGTGTATATAGTAGTATATAGCAGTGTATACGGATACTGGAAGCCTGTGCTAGCATTTCTCCTGCAGTGTATACGGATACTGGAAGCCTGTGCTAGCATTTCTCCTGCGGTGTATATAGTAGTATATAGCAGTGTACACGGATACTGGAAGCCTATGCCAGTATTTCTCCTGCAGTGTATATAGTAGTATATAGCAGTGTATACGGATACTGGAAGCCTGTGCTAGCATTTCTCCTGCAGTGTATACGGATACTGGAAGCCTGTGCTAGCATTTCTCCTGCGGTGTATATAGTAGTATATAGCAGTGTATACAGATACTGGAAGCCTGTGCTAGCATTTCTCCTGCGGTGTATATAGTAGTATATAGCAGTGTATACAGATACTGGAAGCCTGTGCTAGCATTTCTCCTGCGGTGTATATAGTAGTATATAGCAGTGTATACGGATACTGGAAGCCTGTGCTGGCATTTCTCCTGCGGTGTATATAGTAGTATATAGCAGTGTATACGGATACTGGAAGCCTGTGCTGGCATTTCTCCTGCGGTGTATATAGTAGTATATAGCAGTGTATACGGATACTGGAAGCCTGTGCTAGCATTTCTCCTGCGGTGTATATAGTAGTATATAGCAGTGTATACGGATACTGGAAGCCTGTGCTAGCATTTCTCCTGCGGTGTATATAGTAGTATATAGCAGTGTATACGGATACTGGAAGCCTGTGCTAGCATTTCTCCTGCGGTGTATATAGTAGTATATAGAGAAGAGGGTTGCATTGACAATCCAACACAATGGGCAGCACATTGAACACATTTTAGAAGTGGTCAGAAACTTGTAAATAACTCATGAAAGAATAAAGTTACGTTAAAACCAAGAACATCATTGTTGTTCTTGTGAAATTCCCAATAAGTTTGATGTGTCACATGACTCTCTTCATATTGGAAAAACAAAAGTTGGATTCAAAATGGCCGCCATGGTCACCACCCATCTTGAATAGTTTCCCCCTCACATATACTAATGTGTCACAAACAGGAAGTTATCACCAACCATTCCCATGTTATTAAGGTGTATCCATATAAATGGCGCACCCTGTAGAATGTGATAACTTTTCCTCTTAACAAAGGAAATACTGATATAGTCTTAATTAAAAGTTTATATTGTCAGTTTGTACCAGGACTTAGGAGGAATTGATTCTATGCATTTTTATCATATTTTCCCTCCATATAGTAGTTTATAAGGTCATAATCCCTGACACAATGAATATAACCCTTCATGCTCTGACACCTTCTCTTACAGATTAGTTTAGGTGCTCCAGATCCAGAATAATCCATTCCTCCGCTTCCTGCAGTGATCCAGAACTCTACTAGACTCCAGAAGACCAAGTGTTCTACACAAAAAACCATAAAGCACCAATGGCGCATAAAGTGGATCAGCCTCGTAAGGACACATTTTCCTTTTTTTATTTTTTTACAGCTCTGGAAGATCAGAAAGTAAACATTTAATAGGGTTTTCTGGACACTATACATTATAAATAGCCTCAGGACAGGTCATCAATGTCTGATCAGGGTGCTGACACCCGGCCCCTCCATCGGTCAGCTGGCCAGGCGAGCCGCAGCTTCAGCACATATACAATGAATGGGCTGGAAACCATTCACTTCAATGGGTGATGAGCAACAGGTACCCAGCAGCACCACCACAGTGACTGCCACAAAGCTTCCAGCCCCAGTCACTATCCATGTGCCAGAGCCACAGCTCACCCGATCAGCTGATTAATGGAGGGGCCTGGTGTCAGCACCCCCGCCAATCAGACATTGTTGACCTATCCTGAGAAGCCATCAATGTAGAATGCCCAGAAAACCCCTTATGCAGTCCTTCCAAACTTCCAAGGCTTTGTTAACACAAGAGAATTTCCCAGTATAAGCTCAGAACTGATTCCATCATTTATTTCTGCCCAGGGAGTTGGTGGTTTTCTGCACAAAATGTGGGAATTTCTTCTACACAGAATTTCAGACAGACGTCCATGTGGAAGATCCATCTGCATTCAGTGCAGAAACAAACAGCCGTCTCGCCTTCCAGAAACTTATGACGGAGTCAACTGCAAGCTCACACTTGGAAATACGGTTTGAGCTTAGCCTTCAAGCGTCCTAAAAATAGTAGGATGTTTACCAAATGATGCCGACACTTTTATGGTTAATGGAAATTTTTATCTAATTAAACTTCTTCATGAGAATTTTAGAATCTGATCACAAATGATAGCTGAAGGTGTCGACCAAAAGTTACAAATAACATAACGTACAATTGCAGAAACAATATTTTGGAATAACTTGGATGAACTAAAGCCCTGTTAAAAGTGGGCCTTGGCCCTTCAAAAGGGTACTCCGCTGCTAAACATCTTATCCCCTATCCAAAGGAGAGGGGAGGCACGGCCATGTCCTCATGCCCACTGCTGCAGGAACCCGGCATTTAGGTCTGGCAACTTAAACGCCGGGTTCCTGCTGCAGTGGCCGTGACGACATGGCCGTGCCTCCTCATGACATCACGCCACCCCCCCCCCCCCCCATTCATGTCTGAGAGGGGGTGTTTCTGCTGACACGTCCCTCCCATAGACATGGATGGAGGGGGCGTGGCTGTGATGTCATGATCACTGCTTCCGGCTCTGAACAAACTTTACAAATTATGAGATCCAGCAGGTTAGGCTATAGAACCTTACAATCTGTGTAAGGGAGGAGATAGAAGAGGTGGGGAATGAGTAAATATTCTGACCTGAGGAGATAATGATCTATGAAGAATCGGTAGATACAACAGGTGAAGAGTAAGAATGGTTTGTTTCCTTTCAGGAACGCTCCTTCTGGCAGTGGAGAAGAATTTTACAGTCAAAATCGGCTTACCACCCATGAACCCAAGGGATGACTTTAACGGCAGGGCGGCTGTTCTTGGAAAGATTAATAATGTCAGCCATATAGCCTGTAGTCCAGATGGTGAACTCTTCTGTATCTGTGGTGGAGACCTGTACAGAGGTCCAATGCCTTCCAATATAGATGTCAATTGGTTTTCGGTGGCGCGAAGAGTTGGAAAAGCTGTATGGAACCGAATTGTCCTTATGTTCTTCCACCCCAAGGGAGATTTCTACGTCACCACAAATGATGGAGAATTTTATAAGGGTCCCCCACCAGATAATGAGCATGTACCTTGGATCTATGATCAGGCGAAAAGAATAGGACATGGTGGTTGGAAGCAGTATGAAGCCTTGTTCTTCAGTCCAGAAGGCCTTCTATATGCTGTGGGCAATGATCAACTCTTCAAGGCTCCACCACCTACTGAGGAAAGTGTCCAATGGGATTCTTCATGTACCTGTATTGGAGGCAGTGACTGGAGCAGACTCACTCACTTTATATCCTTTAGTCCTGATGGAAAACTCTGGGCTGTAGATAAATGGAACGGACACATCTTCAGAGGAAACCCACCAACCCAAGAAGACCCAAACTATCAGGCACAGGCTCAGGATCTGGGATCTAACTATAATGTATATAGGTTTCTGGCATTTACAAAAGATGCGACAATCCAGAAAATCGTGAATTTTCAATTCTTGGTCGACCAGGCACAAATATTGTCTCAAGCCCCCGAGGTGTTACAGGAGAAGATCTACGACAACCGAAAGAGCAGTTCTACCCTGAGACACACCTTCACGTATGTATTCTTCTATAGGCTGATGTTACTTTTAGAAGCTGATACTTGGGAACTTTTTTAGCTCCTGGTTAATATTATTTGATGGACTATGAAACCCAAAAGGAAACAAGAACCACTTTATACCCCGAGTATAGAGAAATTAACAATTATCAGAACAGTTACCCCAGTGCCAGGTTAGGGTTGGCCACTCGGACATTACCTAACCACCTATCGTGCCCACATGAGGGTGGTGGCCATGCACTGCACTCTCCACTGGTCTGAGGTAAGGGGAGTCCTATATATATGTATAAGGCTAGGTTCACACTGCGGAATCTCTGGGCAGAAAATTTCCGCCTGGAGATTCCGAGTGCGGCCAGCGCCGACTGAATCAGTTGGCGCTAGGACCGTGCGGACACTGCAGTCTCCAATAGACTGCAATGTGTTCCGCGAGTATTTCCGCCTGAAGAAAGAGCAACCCCATTCTTCAGGCGGAAATTTCCAAGCGGACTTTCCGTTCAAATTCCGAACTGTGAATGGAAAACCCATTCACTACACTATATACGTTTTAGCAAGCAGAATTTCCTCCTGCAATTTCAAAGCAGAATTAGCCTAAGAGTTAGAGCCTTGGTGGTATATAGATGACCCGTCACTGCTCACACTTTGTAGCTTCTCATGGATGTGTAGAAATCCTTCCAATGTTGACTTATAATGTAGAGTCTACCTGTTGGCAGAACTTTAGTCTTGATCTCCTTCCCCCTCAGCCTGATCTCATGCCATGCCCCTTCTTCCTTATGGGTCCAAATCTATGAAATGGAGGCCTTCTGTAGATGTCCTTACTATGGTTGGGGAATATATATTATAAGAATTAGGCAGGTTTGTTTTTTTGCAAAACTTTTCTTTTTTGTACCTGACGGTTTCCATTTAAGGCTTTTACATTGCGAGTAAGAAGAAACTAAAACGGACTGTCAGAAGGGGTTAAACGTCTTGGTCCGTAGATGTTCTCTTGATTTAGTCAGGCGGCCGTTTGAGAGTTTGTACAACACGGATAGAAAAAAACCGATGTGACCCAGTAGTTTACATGCTTATTTAACCCCTTGAGGATACAGGGATTGTTCATTTTTGCCTTTTTTGTGTTTTATCCTCCCCTTCTTCTAATTGCCATAATTGTTCTATCTGGTGCCATAAATCAGAACATTTGTTTTTTCAGGTTCAACAAAACTATAAAGGAGTCCAGCAGTTTTTCCCATGAACACGGATTCACTTTCCAAGCTGGAGTAGAAATGTCTTTTGAGGGAGGAATCCCGGTTATTGCCGAAATATCTGGGAAGGTTACAGTGAACATGAGCACCACCCACAAATGGAACTTCACAAAGACCAATGAGACTCAGGTAGGTCAGAGGTCACTCTCAGTTTACACTGGGGTGCGGGGGGTCTATGAAAGGGTCTGCTGCCATTCAGGCTTTGTTTAGAAGGTAGAAATTCCATAGATACGTGAATTCTGCGACCACAAGAACTTGGAATATCCACATGAATACACGGCGCATGCAAAATGTACATTTTTGTAATGAATAAAAGCAGATTTGGTGCAAATTACATGTGGAGTGAATAAAGCCCATTTTACTTATACAGTGGTCCCTCAAGTTGCAATATTAATTGGTTCCAGGACGACCATTGTATGTTGAAACCATTGTATGTTGAGACCATAACTCTATGGAAACCTGGTAATTGGTTCTGAAGCCACCAAAATGTCATCCAAAAATAGGAAAAGGTGAGGATTAAAGAAAAATAAGTAGATAACTAATACAGATAAAGCAAATCCTTTACATATAAAAGTAAGAAATAGCTGCTGGAAGCTGTAAATCACTGTTTACGTCAGTGTTTCCCAACCAGGGTGCCTCCAGCTGTTGCAAAACTACAACTCCCAGCATGCCCGGACAGCCGTTGGCTGTCCGGGCATGCTGGGAGTTGTAGTTTAGCAACAGCTGGAGATACAATGGTTTATGTAGAGGACAGGAGCTTCTTCAGGGTCCTATACAGTACACACAGTGTCCCAAATGGAGCCGCCCTTACTTGGTGTTCAAAGGAACAGCTAACCCTGGCACAGGTGAGTATACAGAACTTGTAGTTCCTCCCTGTACTGTAGGGGGCGCTACCAGACACCAGTCAGTGCATACACTTCAGTAATACAGGTGATTTACCAGTAAAATGCCAATTCTGATTGGTCAGTTCCTCCAGTTGTGACAAGTTTCATAGATCTGGACTTTCCGTAACATTGTATGTTGAGTCTGGTTTCAAGTTACAATGGTTCAGAAAAGACCATTGTAAGTTGAGGGATCACTGTATGTGCTTCCGCAGCTGAATTCCACAAGAGAGATGACAGGACTTCTATTTATGTT
Source organism: Hyla sarda (assembly GCF_029499605.1). NCBI lineage: Eukaryota > Metazoa > Chordata > Amphibia > Anura > Hylidae > Hyla > Hyla sarda. The sequence goes on along the minus strand of NC_079189.1, from coordinate 6,984,442 downwards.
GACTTCTAGCTGTGAAAAGTCTGCAGTGTGAATGGGACTGCAGAATCCCATTGGAGATAAGGATATAAACACCTGCGGAAATCAATGCGGAAATTCTGCCGTGTGAATAGACCCTTACCCTGCCATGACCCTGACTTACCCTGACTTTACTAAAGGGTCTTCACACGTCATGGTACCTAGAATAGAAGGTATGAAGGTCGGCTCAGCAGGTCTCGCCAGTCTCTTCTTTCTTGGAGCAGTGGCGCCCCCTAACTGCAGGCTGTGGATCTTGGCTTTCCTGACATAAAAGCCATGTTACACTAGGCCAAGCCTGAAAGGGTCCTAGAATACTTCTCTGGGGCCCTTGTACAACATATTCCACCCCCCCCCCCCTTTTTTTTTTTTTTTTCTCTCCTGTCCTTCCTTTCTTTGGGGGAATTTTATCAAAACTTGATCAGGGGAACAGAGGTTCCCATAGCAACCAATCAGAATCTTTTACATAGGGACTTAAAAAAAAAATTTGTAGTCTGGTTGTTACCTTTATGGGCAGATGGAATTATCCCCTTGTATTCTTGACGCCGGGGCGTAGTTTATACCACCCAAAGGTATACCGCCAGATCCTGGGCTAGGCACCGGGGCAATAATGACTCCGACACCAAGTTACGGATAACGGTAGCCTTACTGAGGGTAGATAGATGGTAAAGTCTATACAGTTCAGCCAGGTCCAAAGGAGGTGACCAGTTACTCAGACCTTAAGGGTTTGCTGAAACTTGTAGTAGGACTGGACAATTTTGATGCAGGCTATGCTGACTTGGCAGTTGCTGACGGGGACGGACAGCTATGACTGTAGATTACTTGCAATTGACTGTGGCTGCAGACTTGACTTGAGGCCTCCAATGACTCTGGACACTCACCTAGACTCCACTATACAGCACTGGACCTCAGCAAGAAGAGGTCTAAGCTCAGAGAGTGAGCTAGCTCCACCCAGGGCTTATATAAGGGAATAAATTAAATATAGGGAGCCCATAGGTCACCCCCGGAGATCACCTGGTCGCTGGAACTTCCTGGGTAACAATCACATGGTACATTTCTTAAAGCAACAACACCTAATATATTATAATGTATAGCAAAACATATATATAATATATGAGGAGAAAAGTACAAGGGCCCAGGGGACACTGGATGGAGGCTGCCGGACAGGGCAGCAAGGCTATGGGGTAACACCTCCGGTACTGGGCCATCACAGTTGCTATGGGTAACTGCCCTGCGGTGCCTCTAAACAAGTTTTTTGATGGATCTTACCCCTTATCTTTTCAGATTTGACGGAAAATTCTATGGGAAGGCAATGTGACATGAATGTAAAAAAAAAGCAGCACATCCACATCCAGTACGTAGGCTCTGTGCTTCTCAGCAGAATTATTGAACTGGTCGTTGGTGTACATTTTGATCAAACTGTGCAAGCCCATTCGCCATGGCAATCTTGGTAGAGCAAGTCCCTAGCAGCCCTGAAACTTGTACCAATATGGGGAACGGCCCAGTGGCCATGCAGCCCCAATACTGCTCACCCTAGCTCTGTCCGGACCACCCCACAGACGTGGTGCCATGGCAACAATGGCTGCCACACAGCACAATGGGCTCCCATTCTGAGGACTGCCAGGAAACAGACCCCTCTGCAGTGTCCTACTGATTAGATTAGGTTTGGGCTGAGTGGGTGTAGAAAGGTGCTGGCAAGGTGAAACAAAAAATAAAAGGGCGATCGTAAACACAACAGTGTTCAAACTTTGTAATTTTTTTTATTTTTTCCTCTAGCCAGCACTCTGTCCCACCAACACAGCATTGGCCTTTTTTATTCAGCAGCAGATGGCTATGGGGTCCTCACATTTTAATCAAACCAAAACGTAGAGTTATAAATTATTTCTGCATCTATCCGAGTAGTTTTTCAGAACGGGCTCACTGCTGCCTTATAAACCGAAAGAGCATTAATGACTCAATAAATAAGGCAGCAGTGAGCCCGTTCTGAGGAAAGCTACTGGGACTTTTATATTTATTTATGTTTGCTGCCTTACTAAAGAGTCATTACTGCACACCAGTCATTAGATTTAGAACCCCCCCCCCCCCCCAAATCCACAGCACTGGTCTTGACCCAGGGGTAATACATCCAGTTAGCTTTGAACCTCCTGTTTACATAGTGAAACAAAGTTACAGGTAGTCCAACTCTTTAATACTTATCCCATATTCTAAGGCTGGGGAATAGGAATGATCAGAGGGTATGTTTTCTGCAATGAGAGCTGCAAAACATATAGGATACTGGACAGTTCTGAATTTGTCCATCCGACTGATATCACACATGGCCACTAATGTTCCTTTGTCTTTTTACAGATTTCCTTCTCATTGAGCACAAACATAGTACTGGAGCCCTATAAAGCTATTCGGATGGTGGCCTCAGTGATAAAGGGGGAAATAAATGTCCCGTACAAGGCAAAAGCCCGGACCCTGTTTGGTGCTGAGGTTGAAGTTCGGGGAATATGGAGAGGGGTCTCACATTACCACCTGATCGTTACCCAAGAGGATTATAATAAGTAGGTCACATGACCCAGGAGGAAGCCACAGATTTCAATTTCTGCAAGAAAATGAGTTTTGATCAGTTGCTGCTGCTTCACGTGTCTGAAGGATTTCCAATAAACCTTTAAAATGAGCAATAAATACTGTCAGGTCTGGTTTTTCTTCCAGGTTCTACCTGTTTACACCCCCCAAACACCTGCTGGTATGGAGAGTCTAAAAAGTCATGTTAGATGGGGGCGGTCAGTGAAGCCATTTTCAGGTCTCTCCAGAGATGTTCCATTGTGTTTTGGTTTTGGCGCGGCCACTCAAGGACATTCAGGGTTGTCCCTAAGCCTTGTCTCCGGTGATGGGCAGTGCCTGGTTTCCTCCAGATATGATGCTTAGGAGTCCAGAAAACTCAATCTTGGGTTTTATCAGACCAGAGAATCTTTCTCAGTCAGTACTTTTCAGGACGCGGTGTTTTCAGTGTTTGTATTTTATTTATTTTTTTCCTCCTTACCTTTTTTAAAAATCATAACCCTTCCAATTTCTTAAACCTATAAATCCATGTGATTTTTTTTTTTTTTTTTTTTTTTTTTTTTTTGCGCCACCAATTCTACTTTATAATGACATCAGTTAGAGATGAGCGAACTTGGTTATTCGAATTGTCACAAACTTCTCGGCTCGGCAGTTGCTGACTTTATCCTGCATAAATTAGTTCAGCTTTCCGGTGCTCCGGTGGGCTGGAGAAGGTGCAGACAGTCCCAGGAGACTCCCTTCTAGGACTGTATCCACCTTTTACAGCCCACTTGAAAGCTGAACTAATTTCTGCAGGCTAAAGTAAGCCACCGCTGAGCCGCGAAGTTCGTCATGAATCAAATTACTGTGAGTTTGCTCATCTCTAACATCAGTAATTTTTGCAAAAAATATATGGCAAAACAAAAAATCATTGTGCAACATAACTGAAGCCGCCATTTTGAAAATTTTGAGGGCTTCCATTTCTACTCGGTACATTTTTCGGAAAAATGACACCTTCTCTTTATTCTGTAGGTCCATGCGATTAAAATGATACCCAACTTTATATAGGTTTGGTTTTGTCTTCCGGTAAAAATCATAACTACAAGCACGAAAATTAAAGTTTAAAAATGTCCTTCTGACACCTATAACTTAATTTTTCCACATATGGGGATGTATGAGGGCTCCATTTTATTTTGCACCATGATCTGATGTTTTATTGGTACCATTTCTGTTTTGATCAGACTTTTTGATCGCTTTTTTTTAATTAAAATTTTATGGCATAAAGTGACAAACATGCTATTTTGGACTTTGGAATTTTCTTTGTGTACGCTATTGACATGCGGTTTAATAATATAAATATATATATATTCCACTAAGGTACTTGTCCGTACCGTATATTGTTAGGTCTCCCAATAATGTGTAGAACAATTGATAGCGCAAAGGGAACCTTTTAAATTATTTTATTGTATAAACAGAACACTCGTGGTAGTGATTAAAATGTATTAGCCACCATACACTACTTATATTGCCGTATCCATTTGTAGAGATGTATCACAAGTTGTAGTCCATATGTTCCTTTAGGCCACAATATTCATTAGTGCGTTTTTAAAGTGCATATGAGTGTGCGTTTTCTACTTATTATTCAAGGTGCGCTAGTACATTTGTGACCTCTGTCTTCTGTACGCGCCTCTCACACACCTTGATTGTCCATGTGTGGTAACCGTACTGGCTATGTGCATGTATTAACAGAAGTATTGGATGTGCTTTTATTATTCATAGAGGTATTTTGATTGTGTGCCTCTATAGCAACTTAATGTCCATCTGTTAATGGCAAATTATGTCACAGTCTTTTAGATATTTGCACATAGAACAATGCATATTGCACATTATGATCATGTCTATTTGAATTATTGCACACACTTATTGCACATATTCCTTATTACACATAGCACTTATTGCACTTATCTCTTTTTCGGCTTAAGTAGTTGGTGCTTCTAGTTTCTTTTGGATGGGAGCCTCTTTATAGGTAATTGCCAGTCCGACGCGTTTCCTCTTACGATTCTTCCGGGACTTGTTTTCGGCTTTTTTTACTCCTCCTGTATCCTTTTTAGATGCGGCACTGATGACGGCCATACTTCAAATGACTTCCCGCCGTGTTTTTATATCTGTAACTCCTCCTACTCCATAGTCACATGTTTTCCTCAGGTCCAATCATAATCTCTTACGTCAGGGCTTTTCCTTCAGTATCTTTTACGATCTGGTTGGATCACCTGGGTGTTTTCGGGTGGGGAGTGTACACTATGCGCTCAGGTATGCTTTCCAGCCCTCGTTCTGAGCTCCGGTCTCCATCAATCAGGTAGGTGGCTTGCGTTTCATTCATTTTAACCCTTTATCATCTGGGATTTTCATTTGTTCTTGTGCATTCTTTTCTATTTATTGAAAATTTCTATTTTATAACACAAATATTTGATATTATCATCGTTTGCTTGATTAATTCTTGTGTTAATTCTTGTGTTATTTTTTTATGTTGGTTTATCTCGGGGTAGTTTATTTTGGGTTATAGTAATTGTTGTTCATCTTTTTGCAGTGAGTTACAGGCTGATGTTATGTTTGTTTTTGTTTTATTTAATTTTCTTGTACAGTAGGGCCGGCATGTTATTATTTACTTTTTTTCATTCAATAAAGCAGGCATATGATATAAAATCATTTAGTCCTCCCGGTTTTACAGTCTCCAGTGTATATGTCCAGAATGCCTCTCTCTGTAGTAGGCTCCTGTCCCAGTCTCCTCCTCTTGGTGGGGGAGGTATCACTTCTATCACCTGCACTTTTAAACTTTTAATGTCACTTTCGTGTTTGAGTGCAAAGTGATTTGCAACTGGAGTGTCCCTCATATGGATTATATCTCCCACATGCTCCTGTAGCCGTTTCTTAAGGGCTCTTAACGTTTTCCCCACATAATTTACTGGACACGAGCACGTTAGGAGATATACAACGCCTTTTGTTTCACAGTTCGCGAATTGTTGCATTTTATATTGTTTGCCTGTTACACTGCTTGTGAACTCACTGCTTTTATGTACATATTGGCACATTGTGCATTTACTGCACGGGAAGGTTCCTTTTGGTTTTTCTGTAAACCATCCTTTTTTTCTGTTCAGGTTCAAAGTTGCTCCTTATTAGTTTGTCCTTTAGATTTTGTCCACGTTTGTATGTTATTTGTGGGGTACGAGGAATTATACTTTCCAGGGTTTTATCCATCCTTAATATTCCCCAGTATTTGTTTAGGATCTCCCGTACTTCATTGGCTTTTTCATCAAAGACTCCAATAACTCTTGTTACATCGTTGGAGTCCTGCTTTACTTTTGGGGTTAGTAGATGGGATCTATTGGATGTTAAAGCTCTGTGGTACGCTTTCTTCAGAACTTTATTCGGGTATCCCCTACTCCTTAGTCTTACCCGTAACTCCCTTGCTTTAGTCTCAAAGTCTTCCAGTGAAGAACAATTCCTTCGTATCCGAAGATATTGTCCCGTTGGTATTCCCTGCTTCAGTGGGCGTGGATGGCAACTGTCCCACTGAAGCAGGGAATTAGTAGCTGTCTCTTTTCTATACACTGTAGTTTGTATGTGACTGTCAGGTGTGATCCATATTTTTAGGTCCAAGAATGCAATATGATCCTTACTTATACAACTGGTAAATTTTAACCCCAAGTTATTTCTATTTAGTATTTCCACGAACCTTAAGAACTTCTCCTCAGTGGACGACCAAATTATGAGAATATCGTCTATGAACCTTAGCCATAAACTTACATGACTGGTCCTCACTGAATACCTGTTGGTCCTCCCACCAGCCGAGGTACAGGTTTGCGAAACTGGGGGCGCAGGGGCTCCCCATCGCTGTACCTCGGCTTTGGTGGAAGGACTCCCCCTCAAACAGGAAATAATTCCTGGTGAGAACAAATCTCAATAGTTTTATTACCAGTGTGTTATGCGATGTATATTGAATGCCTCTGGAGCTTAGGAAGTATTGTACTGCCTCCAAACCCTTGTTGTGGGGGATGGAGGAGTACAACGCCTCCACATCAAGGGATGCTAGTATCAATCCCTCCTCCAATCTTAGGTCTTCCAATTTTTGTAGTACATCTGTCGTATCACGAACAAATGATGGTAGGGCATATACGAAGGGGCGCAGTATGCAGTCCACATACTGACTCACCCCTTCTGTTAGATTGCCGATACCCGACACAATGGGCCTCCCTCTTAAAGGGGGATGGTCCTTGTGTATCTTTGGTACTGAATAAAAGCATGCCATTCTGGGGGTTTTTGGCTTCATATATTCGTATTCTGTTTTACTTAGTAGGTTGCAACTTCTACCTTCATCCAGGATAGTCATATATATATATAGCTATAGTTCGGACATTTAGGCATGCGGCAATACCACATGGTTTTTAATTTTTTTTATTTTTTGCAATTTATAGCCACCCTAGGGGACTAGAACATTGCACACACTGATTTCCTACACCATCACTGCTATGCAATAGCATGGCATTGATCAGTGTTTTCAGCGTTTGACTGCTCCTGCCTGGGTCTCGGGCACGTAGCAGTCATTAGGCAATCTGACAGCAAGGAGGCAGGAAGGGACCCTCCTTCTGTCCGTACAGCTTATTGGGACACCGCGGTGGTCCTGATCAGCCTAACTGAGCTGCCAGGAAGGTTTCACTTCAGACGAGGCGATCAACTTTGATCGCCGCGTCTGAAGGGTTAAAGGGGAATCCCAGTGAAAACAACTTGTTTTCAAATCAAATGGTGCCTGAAAGTTAAAGATTTGTAAATTACTTCTATTTAAAAATCGTAATCCTTCTAGTACTTGTTAGCTGCTGTATGCTACACAGGAAGTTGTGTTAGAATTGCCTTCCAGTCTGACCACAGTGCTTTCTGCAGACACCTCTGGCCATGAGGAACTGTCCAGAGCAGGAGAGGTTTGCTATGGGGATTTGTTCCTACTCTAGACAGGTCCTGACATGGACAGCAGGTGTCAGCAGAGAGCACTGTGGTCAGACAGAGAATATTCAAAAAGAAAAACTTCCTGTGGGGCATACAGTAGCTAAGTACTGGAAGGATTAGGTTATTTTATTTTTGATAGAAGTAATTTACAAATCAGCAAAATTTTCTGGCACCAGTTGATTTAAAATAAATCCCCAGCATCTGGGGTTTACGATGCTTTCTGCAAACCCCAGACATCCCCCTATGTGTATTTCATGGAGTAGAGGCTTCTTTCTGGCCACAATTGTGGAGACCGCAATGACTGACGTTCTGGAAGTTTCTTCCATCTATACACATGATTTTTGGATTTTGGCCAGAGTGACCATTGGGTTCTTGGTCACCTCTCTTACCTAGGCCCTTCTTCCTAATGAGTTTATACACAGATGTTCAGAAAATCTTGAAAGTTAAGAATTTGTCAAATTAAAAAAATTTACTTGTGAAACTGACTGAAAAATGTCCTGATTAAAATAATCCGATGAAAATGTAACGATCTCTTACATGTAAAGAGGTTGTCCAGTGTATAACTAAATATACTCTGCTCCTCCCACCATCAGTACACCCCTCGTCACTGTCTGATCATTAAGAGATGTGTCGGGGCCAATGGGTCCCCTCCCAGCTACAGTGACAATGCAACAGGGGGATCAGAAGCACTACAACCTCCAGCTGGCCTCTTGTGTGCAAAGAAGGACATACAAGGCGTTGGGACCCCCCAGAAATGCCCCTAATCATGCCCCAGCCACACACTCAGCCAAAGCCAAGCACATCAGCCTCCTTCACATATTCAATATTCTCCCACTGCAGCACATAACACACCGCACATGTGCGCCCAACACTATATTCATTGTTTATGGAGCAGGGTCGTCATGAAAAATGACTGCAGCACTGGTCCACTCCCTTTATTCTGGTGATCGATGGGGGTCTCAGCAGTCAGACACCCCGCTGATCACCTTTTTATCCCCTATTCTTTGGATAAGGGATCATTTCAAATGGTGGGAATACTTATTTAATAGGAATAATGTTATGCTGTGACCTGAGTTTAGGAGGACCTCCAATACTCGGGCAACAGACTGACCACAACGGCTATCATTACCACAACAGACCATATAAGTGATTACAGTGCAGTTGTGTCGGTGACGTCTTCTATTGGAGTTGTTCACTTACTGTTCTCCATCCAGCATAATGATGATTTAGAACCGGACAAACGTTTTAGGCTCCGCACTTTCCCAGTACCTATAGTGCCCGAAACAGTAATAATTTCCCTCTTTGTGTCCCACACTGTAGAGTGGGTAGATAAGTGGGTTGGAGAAGAGTAGGGAGGGCACTCCAGAAGGTATACAGGTTCCCTCAGATAGTTTCCCCCATTAGGTAGGTTTCCCCATGAAGGTAGATTCCACTGTAAATAGATGCACCCTGTAGGTAGACCCCTGGAAATAGTTGACCCGTGTAGGTAGCTGCCCCCTAGCTAAGATTAACAAAGAAAAAGAATAAGATCCATTCACTCCATCCCCTGCTGGTTCCAGCGCAGTCCACAGTATGGCCTCTCTCCTTCCTCCTCCACTCTGCAGGGACGTGATGACATCACTGATCTGCACCGGAGCACAGAGGAAGAGATGCTTGGCCTCTTGTGGCTGTAGGTGGCCACAATAAGTGACAGGGTGAGGAGCCAATGGCTCTTTTCTGTGTCAAACTTAAAACCGGCAAATTTACAGTTAAATGAAAGCAGGCAGGGGTGTAGCCCTGGTGCCTAAGGGGCTCCCAAAGCACATCTTCCCCATAAGAGACCAGTGTTATAAATGGCATATGGGGCCCTGTTGCAGATTTTCCATCAGGGCCCAGAAGCTACAAGCTATGCCTCTGGGCAGGGGTACCATCAGGATTTTTGGGCCCCCCTTACCAGATCTTTTCTTGCACAGTATCACAGTTTTTGTTTGTCCCATAACTATTACCATTAAAAGCTTTTAGCCTCTTCACGCCCGATCCCGGTCTATAACGCGGGGTCATGTCATAGCGGGTTGGTCCTGGCGGCTAATGAAAGCCGGGACCCTGTTGCACCGATCATTGTGCCGCGCACTATTAACCCTTTCGACTTCGCTGAGCAGCCGGCAGGACCACACGACTCCCCGTGAATGCATGTACGAACTAGGAGAACTAAGACGCCTAACTGGGTCACCTGATCCGTGCATGTATGTCCACTTGTGTATATCCATAGACCTGGGAAAATAGTGGCACAGATATTCTATACTAAAGGAGGGCTGGCACTGTATCACCACCCCCTTTTTATACACGAGTGTATGTTTTTTCTTTGCAGGAATTGACCTATCTGCAAAACTAAGTGGTTTGGTTTGTTGATATCCCATCTGTCCCTGAGGAGGTCACACACGCTGACCGAAACGCGTCGGACGTTGTGGGGATAACCATATACCTATGATATTATCTGACACTCTCTCTCATTTAACTGTATTGTCTAGTATAGGCGTCTTTCTCCATGGGGAGACAATATAAGTTCCACTCCATACTTACACTCACTGATGTGTGTTTATCTTTTTAATTGATGAGTATTAAAAGTTAAGTCTTATTCACTCCGCCCCCCCCTTGTAAACCTTTAGACTTTAGCTGTAACTCTTACAGATTTCTTCACTTTAAAGGGGCTCTCCGGTGCTTAAACATCTTATCCCCTATCCAAAGGATAGGGGATAAGATACCTGATCGCGGAAGTCCCGCCGATGGGGACCCCCGGGATCATCGTGTTCGCTCCGGGACTGATTACCGGCGACTACAGGGCAGGCGGCGTGTGATGTCACGCCTGCGCCAGCGTGTGACGTCACGCTCCGCCCCTCAATGCAAGCCTACGGGAGGGGGCGTGATAGCAATCACGCCCCCTCCCGTAGGGTTGCATTGCGGGGCGGAGTGTGACGTCACACGCTGGCGCAGGCGTGATGTCACATGCCGCCCACCCTGTAGTCGCCGGTAATCAGTCCCGGAGCGAACACGCTCCGGGGACTGATTACAAACGGGGTGCCGTGTGCATGATCCCGGGGGTCCCCAGCAGCAGGATAAGAAGTTTAAGCACCGGAGAACCCCTTTAAGCGACACAGTTTTCTTCACCTCCCCCTTTACTTTAACAGCGCCACAGTAAAGACAAATTTCAATAACACAGTCCCGTACAATCTTCCGGCACAAACTTGTTCGCAACTTCATGCGATTTTCTCTTGGACACAATTCAGACTGGGGGAGAGGCCTTGCTGTATATTGCATATGGCACACACCCGTATCCTGTTAACTGGTAGCTTTGTGGTTAAGGGGTTAAGACACACACCCGTATCCTGTTCGTGACGCAGTGTTTGGGGTGATCCACGGTGAATGATGGGACCACAGGGTGTAGGTGGATGGGGCATATGGTATTAACCCCAGGGGTAAGGTGTTATTAACCCCTAATGTTCGTGATGCCAGAGTGGTTTTTGTATATCGGAAACCACCCAAATGATATCTTCACTATCCCAATGGCTAGGCAGTGAAATGAGAGTCCACGACCAGGTTATGGTTTAACGGAGGCTTTAATGAGTTCAGACAGTTGCAAAGTCTCTACAGCTCGGCCAGAATCCCAGAGAGGTGTCCAGAAACACAGAAGGACCTCGCAGCTTGCTGGGACCAATTATACTTGTAATGGACTTTAGATAGCGACAGCAGACATAGACTTGACTTACTGGAAGTGGCAGTAGATTTGAGGCCTTCCAGGTAGCTGGACACTAGCACTGAGACATCTGGTCTTGACTGTACCCCAGTAGAAAGCAAAGAGAAAAAATGTAATGGCCGCCACCTTATAAAGGAGGGGCTGAGCCAAAAGCCCATAGGTCAAGCTGCGGGTCATGTGTTAAGCTGGTGACTCTCTGGGTAACATAAAAATAACACGTGACATCTCAAAGGTCCTTTAGACAATTAAATTAGTCCTCCAAAGGTCCTTTATACTGTCTATACATTAGCATACTGACTATATACCTATTACAATAAATAACATTGTACTAACAGCAGGGGAGACACGGCAGGAGGGCCCCCAGGTCACTGTGGGACTCAACCTGACAGGGCCTAAGTGTAGTACAGGACTATGTTCTGTACTGGGACATTACTATATTAAATAGAACTGGACCCAAGATGGACCCCTGTGGTACCCCATCAGTAACAGTCACCCAATCAGAATAAGGACCATTAATAACCACCCTCCGTTTCCTATCACTGAGCCAGTTACTTACCCACTTCCACACATTCTCCCCCAGCCCAATCCTTCTCATTTTATGCATCAACTATTTATGTGGCACCGTATCAAATGCTTTGGGAAAAATCCAGATATACGACATCCAGTGATTGCCCCTGGTCCAGTCTGGAGCTCACCTCCTCATAAAAGCTGATCAGGTGACAGGACCGATCCTTAATAAAGGCATGCGATATGGAGTCACATTTATTTTTATCAAGATATTCCAAAATAGCATCTCTTAGAAAACCCTCAAACAATTTACAAATGTGGTGTCCCGGTACCGTATTTCATACCGTACCTTGTGGTGAGGTCCCCAGAGTCCCTAGGAACAGTGGGGGTCCTCTTTTTTAGTTAACCCCTCGTCACCCTCAGCTAAAATTCATGTACATAAAAGTGTAAAGATGTATATTTAAGATTCCTACCTTGTTAGCTTCTCAGGACCTGCGGGTCATGTGACTTGGTTCACAGAACTCTATGGTTTGATAAAGGACCTTTGGTGGTTCTTATGTCACATGTTCACCCACAATGCCGTGTAACGGTGAGTGACAGTTGTTATGGACCAATCCAAAACGGCTCAGCCCCTGCCCATATAAGGGAGCTGCGGCCATGATTCTCTCTCTTGGGTTGCTGACATTGAACGAGATAGGACCTCCGCAACTTGCAAGTACGTTTACTTGGCCAAAGCCTTGCGGCCTCGGCCTATACCAAAGCTGTTGTACTACAACAATTCCCCGCTATTCTCCGCAAGATCACTGGACCTAAACGCACCCCCTAAATCCAGCAGATCTATGCTTCGGAATCTTTGAAAAGCTAAACTGAGCTTATCTGATCTTAACCAACTGTCAATCGCTGCTCAACTAGAAATAGACTTTGTTATCTGGACTGTTGTGATATTGCCTGCTACAGAAAATTCTCAGTAAAAGTTCCTGCAAGTTTTCAGTTAAACAGTGGTTGTGGACAATCCATTTATTACACACTCACCTATCGCTCTTGGGAAGGGTGGCGATAGGCCTAGCACCATTACAGTATTTAAACCTCACCCTGGCGTCACGAGTGAGGCTGGGTTCACACTACGTTTTGTCCCATACGGGAGCGCATACGGCAGGAGGGAGCTAAAACCTCGCGCTCCCGTATGTCACCGTATGCGCTCCCGTATGCCATTCACTTCAATGAGCCGACCGGAGTGAAACGTTCGGTCCGGTCGGCTCATTTTTGCGCCGTATGCGCTTTTACAACCGGACCTAAAACCGTGGTTGACCACAGTTCTAGGTCTGGGCAAAAAGTGCATACAGCGCAAAAATGAGCCGACCGGACCAAACGTTTCACTCCGGTCGGCTCATTGAAGTGGATGGCATACGGGAGCGCATACGGTGACATACGGGAGCGCGAGGTTTTAGCTCCCTCCTGCCGTATGCGCTCCCGTATGGGACAAAACGTAGTGTGAACCCAGCCTGACAAGGGTTAACAGCGCCCTTTATTATCCAGAACAGCAACACCCCAACTACCCTACATACCCCCACAAGGCTTTACCACAAAATACGCTACTACACATACAACGGAGGTTAAACTAACAGGCCTATAATTCCTGGGGTCACATTTTGACCCTTTTCTAAATATTGGTACCACATTTGCCATGTGCCAGTCCTGGGGAACAGTCCCTGTTACTATAGGGTCCCTGGATATTAAAAATAGAGGTCTGTCTATTAAATTACTTAATTCCTTTAGAACACAGAGGGGAATGCCATCTTGACCTGGTTATTTGTCTATTTTGATTTTTTGTAGGCAGCACTGTACTTCTTCCTGGGTTAGACAGGTGACCTGTACTTTTTCCTGGGTTAGACAGGTGACCTGTACTTTTTCCTGGGTTAGACAGGTGACCTGTACTTTTTCCTGGGTTAGACAGGTGACGTGTACTGGGGAGTACTTATCTCGCTGTATTTCACCTGGCATTTCATTTTTCTTGGTGAATACAGTGGAGAAGAATTTGTTTAATATATTTGCTTTTTTCTGATCCCCCTTTATAATATTTTCTTTATCGTTTTTTAAAGGGCCAACACTTTCATTTTTAACCTTTTTGCTATTTATATAGTTAAAGAACATTTTGGGGCTAGTTTTACCCTCTTTGGCAACGAGTCTTTCTTTCTGTATTTTTGAGGCTTTTATTTGCTTTTCACATATTTTAAATTTTTCTCTATAGCTTTTTAATGCTTCTTCACTGTTGTCCTATTTTAGTAGTTTAAATGCTTTATTTTTGTCATTTATTGCCACCTTAACGTTCATATTCATCCATATTGGTTTTATTTTATTTCTGACCCATTTATTCCCATAAGGTATATACATCTTACAGTGAGAATTTAAGATATTTTTAAAGGGGTTGTGCGCTGCCCTGCCTTTCGGAGCTCCGCACGCAGCGTCCGGAAGTTCATTACTCCGAACGCTGTGTGCGGGCTTCCGTGTTCGCAGCCCCCTCGTGACGTCACGCCCGGCCCCCTCAACGAAAGTCTATGGGAAGGGGGCGTGACATCGTTCGCGCCCCCTTCCCATAGACTTTGGTAGAGGGGGCGGGCGTGACGTCACGAGGGGGCCGCGAACACGGAAGCCCGCACACAGCGTTCGGAGTAATGAACTTCCGGACGCTGTGTGCGGAGCTCCGAAAGGCAGGGCAGCGCACAACCCCTTTAAGTCTCCCATTTAGTGTCAGTATTCTTGTTTTTGAGGACATTATCCCATTTTATATTGTTAAGGGCTTCTCTGAGTTGATCGAACTTTGCCTTCCTAAAGTTCAATGTTTTTGTGGCCCCTCGAGAGATTCCCTTATTGAAGAACAAGTTATAATGTATTATATTATGGTCACTATTTCCTAGGTGTCCTTCTACCTGCACATTAGTTATTCTGTCAGGTCTGTTGGTTAAGTCTAGTAGGGCGCCCCCTCTGGTCGGGTCTGTTGGTTAATATTAAGTCTAGTAGGGCGCCCCCTCTGGTCAGGTCTGTTGGTTAATATTAAGTCTAGTAGGGCGCCCCCTCTGGTCAGGTCGGTTGGTTAATATTAAGTCTAGTAGGGCACCCCCTCTGGTCGGGCCCTGCACCATTTGGGACTGATAATTGTCTTTAGTTATAGTCAGAAACCTGTTTCCTTTATGAGATTCACAGGTCTCAGTCTCCAGTTTATATCAGGATAAAGTCTCCCATTATAATCACCTCATTCTGATTTGCTGCCTTGTTTATTTGCCTCGGTAATTGATCTTCTGGCTCTTCCATTATGTTTGGTGGCTTATAGCTGTGATGTCCCAGTACGGGATGTGGCCACGTACTGTCAGGCAGAGTCCCTGCATGTCCCCAGGGCTCTCCTGCAGAAAACCCCATTGTCTATATAAGTTGTACATTATAAGTGCTTTAAGTGTTTGTATCACATGATTGTTACCCAGGAGGCTCCAGTGACCAGGTGACCCACCCTAGTGACCTATGGGCTTCTTGCACAGCCCCCTATATAACCAGGGGAGGAGCTGCAATCTCTCTATTAGCTCATTGCTACTTCTGCTGAGGTCCAGAACATTGGAGGCCTCAAGCCTAAAGTCCTGCAGCCACAAGTCGGTCATCAGTAAGTCAAGTCATCTTATTGTCAGTCACCATCTCTGTCAAGTCAAGTCCATCTGTTGTCACCGTGGCCTGCACTAAAGTCAGTCTAACTACTGCAAGTCTGCGAGGTCCCCGTGTCACTGGTCACCTCCCTGGGATATTTGGCTGTACTGCAGAGACTATATCACCTGTCTTGCCTCAGTAAAGCTGCTGTTAACCTTAATCTGGTGTTGGTGTCTTCATTGTCCCTGCTTAACCCAGGATCAGCGGTATTACCTTCGGGTGGTTAACGCTAAACTACACCCTGGCGTCACGACAGGTAGGGGGTTAATACCATCAGCCCCTAGGGCCATAACATCTACCCTGCACCTCACACCCTGACTCCACATAGAAAACGCCTATCAGAATTTTTTTTTAATAATCTCCATTCTCCAGCCCTGAGTGGCTGAAGGGTGACAAGTGTCATCTTACCAGCTATACACAGGATTGTGGGTGCAGACAGTTAACCCCTTACACTACGTTTAAGGACAATGTAGGCAACAAATAAAACACCAAAATACATTTTCATCACAAGAGCAAGACTTGTAAAGACAAAACCTGTGTATAAGAGTAGTGCAGTTGCCCATAGCAACCAGATTGCTTTTATTTTTTAAATACGCTCTGAAAAATGACAGAAGCAATCTGATTGGTCGCTAAGGTCAACTGCCCCACTCTACACAGGTTTTGATAAATCTTCGCTATAGATCTGAGACCTTTGATGCAACAGTCACCCGAACAGTATTCATGAGAGCACAAGATGATCCTGCTCTGGGACATCACACCCATCTTATGCAGTGGTCCAGGACTGAAGAACAGGTTATAAGCTGCAAAGGGCCATATTGGTGGTCACCCAACTTTTCCAGGTAAAGATCAGGGTGCAGGGGATTTGATTATTTTTTTATTATGTTGACATCACTTAGAATACAGAGTGTTGCATTCATTTTTCATGGAGAGACCCTGCTGAGTGTGTGGCTGGGGCATGCTTGGGCGTTATTAGGGTCATGGCTGGGGTCAAAACGCCTCGTATGTCCCTCTTTGCGTTCAAGGAATGTTGGGAGGTAGGTTTAGGTGATGTGTTTGTGGTTACCCTGGGGCCAGCTGGAGGTTGTAGTGCTTCTGATCCCCTGTTGCATTGTCACTGTAGCAGGGAGGGGACCCATTGGCCCTGAAAGGTCTCTTAATGAGCAGACAGTGACGAGGGGTGTACTGATGGTGGGAGGAGCATATTTAGTTATACACTGGACAACCTCTTCAGATGTAAGCGATGATCATATTTTCAGTCATTGCGGCCTCCACAATCGTGGCTTTATGTCAGTGGCCAGAAAGAAGCCTCTACTCAAACTCAAATTATCCGGGGGCCACTGGAGGTAGCAGCTGGGTGAGGCTGGGCCGCATGCGCCCCTTATCCACCAGCAGTAGCACCCCCCTACCTCATGTGGTAATAGTATGAGCTGACGGATGATGGGGGTGCTACTTCATTAGGTAGGATTGTCATTCCCCCCCCCCCCCACCGACACACACACACACACACACACACACACACACACTTACCTGTCCTGCGCTTCTCTCTGACGGCCTGACGAGTGACGTCCTCCTGTGCAGGTCTGCAGAGGGACGACGTCACTTGCGCGACGCCCATCATCAGGCTCGGGCCGGCCGGCCAACTGGAGACGTGGAGGAGGGCGGGGTAAGTGAAGCCTTCCGGCATTTAGCGCTGCTTGCCCGACTTGGGGCTAAATGCCTGAAGTAGTTACCTGCCCGGCAATGCATGTCCCGGGTGTCAGGCAATACAAATTACATATACCTGGTGAGGGCCACAAACTTTCATTCCGCGAGTCGCAAATGGCCCGTGGGTTGGGAGTCTGAGACCCCTGCTCTACTCCATGAAATACACATAGGAGATGTCTGGGGTTTGCAAAGAACATCTTAAGAACTGACTGAGAAAGATTCTCTGGTCTGATAGAACCCAAGATTGAGTTTTCTGGACTCCATTCTAAGCATCATGGGAACATTTATCATCGTTTGCTTTGGTAAGAGAGTTCTGTAGGCTTTAGTTTTGGTTATGTGTGTCATCTTTATCATACTATCACAGGGGGTTGATAAATTTGGCTCACATAAGCAAAAACCATTAAAATCACTTTGGAAGACCATTTTCTTAATGACATGCTGGGAGTTGTAGAAATGTTGCATGGGCGGGAGATGTGCGGGCGGCAGACAAGTTTGTCACCCTCCTGTACACCTCCTACCCGTTCATCCCACCGTTCCTGTGAAAATGAAAGTAAAAAAAGTCACACAAAAAGTCTCACGTGCGACCTTTTGTTTGACTTTTTGAAAATGCTGTCAGTCAAGTTTGTAAGACAGGTCTGACCTTGCTTACACTTACGACTTTTTGAAGGGATTTTGCGACTTATTTGCTTACGTGCGACTTTCACAATGATAAATCCTGGTCCGCTGCAAAGTAAAAACTGAAAATTGCTTAAGTAGGGCAGATTGGTATTTTGCTTACCCACAAAAGTAGCACAGAAAATGGCTTTGACGCACGTGCGACTTTTGTAAGACAAAAACAGCTGCTTAAATCCCTTGATAAATCTCCCTCCATATCTGGAGGAAACCAGGCACTGCCCATCACCAGAGACAAGGCTTAAGGACAACCCTGAATGTCCTTGAGTGGCCGCACCAAAGCCTAAACACAATGGAACATCTCTGGAGAGACCTCAAAATGGCTTCACTGACCGCCCCCATCTAACCGGACTTTTTAGACTCTCCATACCAGCAGGTGTTTGGGGGGTGTAAACAGGCAGAACCTGACAAGCAAAAAAGAAAACCAGACCCGACAGTATTTATTGCTCATTTTAAGGTTTATTGGAAATCCTTCAGACACGTGAAGCAGCAGCAACTGATCAGAACTAATTTTCTTTAAGTGAAATTGTGGATTCCTCCTGGGTCATGTGACCTACTTATTATAATCCTCTTGGGTAACGATCAGGTGGTAATGTGAGACCCCTCTCCACATCCCCTGAACTTCAACCTCAGCACCAAACAGGGTCCGAGCTTTTGCCTTGTACGGGACATTTATTTCCCCCTTTATCACTGAGGCCACCATCCGAATAGCTTTATGGGGCTCCAGCTCTATGTTTGTGCTCGATGAGAAGGAAATCTGTAAAAGACAAAGAACGAACATGAGTGGCCATGTGTGATATCAGTAGGATGGACAAATTCAGAACTGTCCAGTATCCTATATATTTTGCATCTCTCTTCGCAGTGAACATACCCTCTGATCATTCCTATTCCCCAGCCTTACTACCTGTAAACAGAAGGTTCAATTACCCCTGGGTTAAGACCAGTGATGTGGATGGGGGAAACTTCATAACTTAAAAGGAACAGTAATGACTCAGATAAGGCAGCAGGAACACTCTGCCCCCATAGTTTGTCAGAACAGGCTCACTGCTGCCTTATCTAATAAGTCTTAAATCTACGTTTTGATTAAAATGTGAGAGACTACTTCATCTGTTGCTGATTAAAAGGCCAAGGCTGTATAGTTGGGACAGAGTGCTGGTCAGAAAAAGTAAAATATGGGGATAGAAAAACACAAAAAATTAGAAATATGGAGACCGTTTACATCTCCTTAATTTTTTCACCTAGCCACCACCCTTCTACACCCCACTCAGCCCAGGCCTAATCTAATCCATAGGAAACTGCAAAACAGTTTCCTGGCAGTCGAAGACTGGCAGCCCATGTTGCTGTGTGGCAGCCATTGTGGCCATGGCACCAAGTCTGTGGGGTGGCGGAGCCAGAGCCAGGAACTAGGTTCAGCAGTATTGGGGCTGCATGGGTTCTAGTGTAGTGGTCCCTTTTAGGGCTATGCCATTTAATGTTAGGGACACTAGGGACCTCCCCTTCCCAGATGTCTGTGGCGAGTGGGCTTGCACAGTCTAATCATAATGTACACCAAGGATCTGTTTAAGAATTCTGCTGAGAAGCGCAGGGTCTTCATACTAGATGTGGATGTGCTGCTTTTTTTCTACATTTGTCACAACCTGTTCCCTATAAAATTTGCCTTCAAATTTGAAAAGATGAAGATCAAAACTTGTTTAGAGGCACTGCAGGGCAGTTACCCATAGCAACCAGATCACTAATTAAAAAAAAATCTGATTGGTCGCTATGGGAACCACTGTTCATCTGAACAAGTTTTGATAAATCTCCCCCAAAGAAAGGGCAGGAAAAAAAAATAAAAAATAAAAAAAAAAAGATATTTTGTACATGGGCCCCATAGAAGTATTCTAGGACCCTTCAGGGTTTCAGGCTCGGCCTAGTGTAACATTGTTTTTATGTCAGGAAAGCTAAAATCCACAGCCTGCAGTTAGGGGGCGTCACTGCCTCCAAGCTGCATGAAAGAAGAGACTGGTGAGACCTGCTGAGCCGAACTTCATACCTTCTATTCAAGGTACCATGACGTGTGAAGACCCTCTAGTAGAGTCCAGCCCTTCATGGCAGTGTAAGGATGTATTCACACGGGCAGAATTTCCGCCTGAAATGGAAGCTACTATGGAATTCCACACTTTTGAATTTCCACATGCAGAATTTTTGCACCAAATCCACACAATCCAAAAACCACTCAGGCAGAATTGGTGTGTAAATTCCGCCTATGTGACTAGACCCCAAGGCTATGTTCATAGGGCAGAATTTCTGCATTGATTTCCGCAGGTGTTTATAGCCTTATCTTCAATGGGATTCCGCAGTCCCATTCACACGGCAGAATGTTTTTTTTTTCTCTGCTACATGCAGATTTGGTGCGAAATTCATGCACATTTTTTAATTTTTTTTTGTAATGAATAAAAAGCACTTTACATGCAATGTGTATTGATGTGGAAATTCCAAGTTATTGTGACTGCAGAATTCACGTATCTATGGAATTTCTGCCTTCTGAACAAAGCCTAAATGGCAGAAGACACTTTGATAGACCCTACACCCCAGTGTAAACAGAGTGACCTCTGACCTACCTGAGTCTCATTGGTCTTTGTGAAGTTCCATTTGTGGGTGGTGCTCATGTTCACTGTAACCTTCCCAGATATTTCGGCAATAACAGGGATTCCTCCCTCAAAAGACATTTCAGTTCCTGCTTGAAAAGTGAATCCGTGTTCATGGGAAAAACTGCTGGACTCCTTTATAGTTTTGTTGAACCTGAAAAAACATTGTTCTGATTTATGGCACCAGATAGAACAATTATGGCAATTAAAAGGGGAGGATAAAAAAAAACAAAAAAGGAACAATCCCTGCATCCTCAAGGGGTTAAATAAGCTTGTAAACTACTGGGTCACATCTTGTTTTTTCTATTCATTTTGTACAAACTCTCAAATTGCCTCCTGACTAATTCAAATAGTCAAATACTGCCGCACGATACCTCGAGGGGGGGGGGTGCCCCCATTATGTTCTGCAGCACGGGAGTGTACTGCAGACTGCCTATGTTCCCACAGCACAATGACCTAGCAGAGGAAGAGGCAGTGTAGAGCCGGTGTGCAGTTCTGCACCTCACACCGGAGAGAGAAGTTGAAAGCCACGCCCTCATTTTAGGCCACACACCCCAGAAGTTAAATCGGCAGGAAATTCCCTTAGCTGAAAAGGGCATTTTTGGCCGATAATTTTTGGCAGCCGATGTTTCGGTGCATCCCTACTTATAATAATAGACCACTAGGGGTCCCTATACCATCCAGAATATAATCCTGTCCGGCTGCAGCATTATCTTGGTCTCAGCTGAACCACAGGCATGGACCAAGTCCAGGAAATCAGGGAGGATCCTGCACTCCTCTGTGCTCACTCCTGTCCTATCAGACTGCAGGATGAAAACAGAGGAGGGGGGGGGGGGGTTACAGAGCAGCCTGCAGTGATTGGATGTAGAGATGCAGCACAGTGTGAAGAGACAGATAGGCCTTCTCCAGAGAACTTGTCATCTATGACCCAACCTCCACTCCTGAGCTAAAGTCATAATCCCAGACTGCGCACAGGACATAAATACACGTCATGTATAGTAAAGAGGTTATCTGAAGACTCAGGGGGACATTTCCTAATCTAGTCTATTCTGGGTATGTATATAGACCAGCGTATGTGGTCTTCTCCTGTCTATTGTGCTCCTAATTTATCAAAGGTCTCACAGCCCTTGATAAATTCTGTGCTCAGACTTCAGGGTCTACAGCTTAATCTGCATTTAGACCTGCTCCAACATGGTCTGACATTTCAGCGTATTTTGGGCAAATGCGACTTGTCGCACAAAAGTCGCACTTGATAAATTCAGCACCAATGCATTTTTCCGTCTAAAATAGACTAGCATGCATCATGTTCTAAAAATCCTCTAGGGCAAAAGTCGCAGAAAAGTCGCACATATTTAGACTGCGACTTTCTGTGAGACAAATTTAGACAGGAAAAAACAGTCTAAATCCTTTGATAAATCTCCCCCTCAGTCTCTATAAAGAAAATGTATATGCCCTGATCATAGTAAGGACATCTACAGAA
This sequence comes from Hyla sarda, assembly GCF_029499605.1. Classification (NCBI taxonomy): domain Eukaryota; kingdom Metazoa; phylum Chordata; class Amphibia; order Anura; family Hylidae; genus Hyla; species Hyla sarda. The sequence continues at coordinate 6,962,496 of NC_079189.1, read as the reverse complement.
GGCCTCCATTTCATAGATTTGGACCCATAAGGAAGAAGGGGCATGGCATGAGATCAGGCTGAGGGGGAAGGAGATCAAGACTAAAGTTCTGCCAACAGGTAGACTCTACATTATAAGTCAACATTGGAAGGATTTCTACACATCCATGAGAAGCTACAAAGTGTGAGCAGTGACTGGTCATCTATATACCACCAAGGCTCTAACTCTTATACATGTACAGTGATCCCTCAACTTATAATGATCTTTTTCTGGACCATTGTAGCTTGAAACCAGACAACATACAATGTACAGTCTAGATCTACAAAATGTGGCAATGGTTGGAAGAACTGACCAACCAGAATGGACATTTCACTGGTATAACCCCTGTATTACTGAAGTGCATGCACTGACTGGTGTCTGGTAGCGCCCCCTACAGTACAGGGAGGTATTATATGTTCTGTACTCTTTACCTGTGCCAGTTAGCTGCTCCTTTGGACACCAGGTAAGGGCGGCTCCATGTTACTTTATTTTTTAGGACCCTGTATGTCCTGTACAAGACCCTAACAAGAAGCTCCTGTCCTTTACATAGACAGTAATTTACAGCTTGAAGCAGATCTTTCTTATACATGTAATTACTTGCTTTATCTGCAATATTTATCTACTTATTTTTCTTAAATCTTTATATTTACGCATTTTTTGGATTACATTTTGGGGGCTTCAGAACCAATTACCAGGTTTCATTAGACTTCTGGTCTCAACATACTATAGTCCCCCTGGAACCGATTAATATTGTAATTGAGGGACCACTGTATAGAACTTTACTTACATAAGACCAGTGGAGAGTGCAGTACATGGCCACCACCCTCATGGTGTCATGATAGGTGGTTAGATAATGTCCGAGTGCCCAACCCTAACCTGGCACTGGGGTAACTGTTCTGACAACATTGTTATTTTCTCTATACTCTGGGTATAAAGTGGTTCTTGTTTCCCTTTTGGGTTTCATAGTCCATCAAGCAATATTAACCCCTTCAGGACCCAGCCCATTTTGGCCTTAAGGACCGGAGCGTTTTTTGCACATCTGACCACTGTCACTTTAAACATTAATAACTCTGGAATGCTTTTAGTTATCATTCTGATTCCGAGATTGTTTTTTCGTGACATATTCTCCTTTAACATAGTGGTAACATTTTGTGGTATCTTGCATCCTTTCTTGGTGAAAAATCCGTAAATTTGATGAAAAATTTGAAAATTTAGCATTTTTCTAACTTTGAAGCTCTCTGCTTGTAAGGAAAATGGATATTACGAATACATTTTTTTTTGGTTCACATATACAATATGTCTACTTTATGTTTGCATCATAAAATTGACGTGTTTTTACTTTTGGAAGACACCAGAGGGCTTCAACGGTCAGCAGCAATTTTCCGATTTTTCACAAAATTTTCAAACTCACTATTTTTCAGGGACCAGTTCAGGTTTGAAGTGGATTTGAAGGGTCTTCATATTAGAAATACCCCATAAATGACCCCATTATAAAAACTACACCCCCCAAAGTATTCAAAATGACATTCAGTCAGCGTTTTAACCCTTTAGGTGTTTCACACGAATAGCAGCAAAGTGAAGGAGAAAATTCACAATCTTCATTTTTTACACTCACATGTTCTTGTAGACCCAATTTTTGAATTTTTACAAGGGGTAAAAGGACAAAATTTTTACTTGTTTTTGTAGCCCAATTTCTCTCGAGTAAGCACATACCTCATATGTCTATGTAAAGTGTTCGGCGGGCGCAGTAGAGGGCTCAGAAGGGAAGGAGCGACAAGGGGATTTTGGAGAGTACGTTTTTCTGAAATGGTTTTTGGGGGGCATGTTACCTTTAGGAAGCCCTTATGGTGCCAGAACAGCAAAAAAAAAAACCACATGGCATACCATTTTGGAAACTAGACCCCTCGGGGAACGTAACAAGGGGTTAAGTGAACCTTTATACCCCACAGGTGTTTCACGACTTTTGCATATGTAAAAAAAAAAAAAATTTTTTTTTTTACCTAAAATGCTTGTTTTCCCAAAAATTTAACATTTTTAAAAAGGGTAAAAGCAGAAAATACCCCCCCAAATTTGTAACAATTTCTCCTGAGTACGGCGATACCCCATATGTGGCCCTAAACTGTTGCCTTGAAATACGACAGGGCTCCAAAGTGAGAGCGCCATGCGCATTTGAGGCCTAAATTAGGGATTGCATAGGGGTGGACATAGGGGTATTCTACGCCAGTGATTCCCAAACAGGGTGCCTCCAGCTGTTGCAAAACTCCCAGCATGCCTGGACAGTCAACGGCTGTCCGACAATACTGGGAGTTGTTGTTTTGCAACAGCTGGAGGCTCCGTTTTGGAAACAGTGGAGTACCAGACATTTTTCATTTTTATTGGGGAGGGGGGCTGTGTAGGGGTATGTGTATATGTAGTGTTTTTTACTTTTTATTTTATTTTTTGTGTTAGTGTAGTGTTTTTAGGGTACAGTCACACGGGCGGGGGTTCACAGTAGTTTCTCGCTGGCAATTTGAGCTGCAGCAGAAAGTTTGCGGCAGCTCAAATTTGCAGCCAGATACTTACTGTAATCCTCCGCCCATGTGAGTGTACCCTGTACATTCACATTGGGGGGGGGGGGGACATCCAGCTGTTGCATAACTACAACTCCCAGCATGCCCGTTGGCTGTCGGTGACTGCTGAGAGTTGCAGTTTTGCAACAACTGTAGGCACACTGGTTATGTATCACTGAGTTTGTGACCTAACTCAGTGTTTCACAACCAGTGTGCTTCCAGCTGTTGCAAAACTACAACTCCCAGCATGTACGGTGCATGGTGTACGGTGACTGCTGAGAGTTGTAGTTTGCAACAGCTGGAGGCACACCGGTCGTGAAACACTGAGTTAGGTAAAAAAAAAACTCTGAGTTTCACAACCAGTGTGCCTTCAGCTGTTGCAAAACTACAACTCTCAGCAGTCACCGACAGCCAACGGGCATGCTGGGAGTTGTAGTTATGCAACCAGCAGATGCACCACTACAACTCCCAGCATGCACTTTAGCTGTTTGTGCAAGCTGGGAGTTGTAGTTAGACAACAGCTGAAGGTACACTTTTCCATAGAAAGAATGTGCCTCCAGCTGTTGCAAAACCATAAGTCCCAGCATGCCCATAAGGGAATGCTGGGAGTTGTGGTGGTCTGCCTCCTGCTGTTGCATAACTACAGCTCCCAGCATGCCCTTTTTGCATGCTGGGAGCTGTTGCTAAGCAACAGCAGGAGGCTGTCACTCACCTCCAACGATCCTCGCCGCACAGGTCAGTCCCTCGTCGTCTCCGCCGCCGCAGCTGCTCCTGGGGCCCCGATCCCAACAGGGGCGCCGGGGATCGGGGGTCCCCAGCACCCGGGGTGCACATCCCGCACCCGCTCACGTCCTCCGGAAGAGGGGCGGAGCGGGTGCGGGAGTGACACCCGCAGCAGGCGCCCTGATTGGTCGGCCGGTTATCCGGCCGACGGACGAATCAGGGCGATCGTGAGGTGGCACCAGTGCCACCTCACCCCTGCAGGCTCTGGCTGTTCGGGGCCGTCAGAGACGGCCCCGAACAGCCAGTAATTCCGGGTCATCGGGTCACTGGAGACCCGATTGACCCGGAATCGCCGCAGATCGCTGGACTGAATTGTCCAGCGATCTGCGGCGATCGCCGACATGGGGGGGCATAATGACCCCCCTGGGCGATATGCCGGGATGCCTGCTGAACGATTTCAGCAGGCATCCGGCTCCGGTTCTCAACCGGCTAGCGGTGGGGGCCGGAATTCCCACGGGCGTATGCATACGCCCTCGGTCCTTAAGGACTCGGGATTCAGGGCGTATCCATACGCCCTATGTCCTGAAGAGGTTAACCAGTAGCTAAAAAGTTCCCAAGTATCAGCTTCTAAAAGTAACATCAGCCTATAGAAGAATACATACGTGAAGGTGTGTCTCAGGGTAGAACTGCTCTTTCGGTTGTCGTAGATCTTCTCCTGTAACACCTCGGGGGCTTGAGACAATATTTGTGCCTGGTCGACCAGGAATTGAAAATTCATGATTTTCTGGATTGTGGCATCTTTTGTAAATGCCAGAAACCTATATACATTATAGTTAGATCCCAGATCCTGAGCCTGTGCCTGATAGTTTGGGTCTTCTTGGGTTGGTGGGTTTCCTCTGAAGATGTGTCCGTTCCATTTATCTACAGCCCAGAGTTTTCCATCAGGACTAAAGGATAGAAAGTGAGTGAGTCTGCTCCAGTCACTGCCTCCAATACAGGTACATGAAGAATCCCATTGGACACTTTCCTCAGTAGGTGGTGGAGCCTTGAAGAGTTTATCATTGCCCACAGCGTATAGAAGGCCTTCTGGACTGAAGAACAAGGCTTCATACTGCTTCCAAATACCATGTCCTATTCTTTTCGCCTGATCATAGATCCAAGGTACATGCTCATTATCTGGTGGGGGACCCTTATAAAATTCTCCATCATTTGTGGTGACGTAGAAATCTCCCTTGGGGTGGAAGAACATAAGGACAATTCGGTTCCATACAGCTTTTCCAACTCTTTGAGCCACCGAAAACCAATCGACATCTATATTGGAAGGCATTGGACCTCTGTACAGGTCTCCACCACAGATACAGAAGAGTTCACCATCTGGACTACAGGCTATATGGCTGACATTATTAATCTTTCCAAGAACAGCCGCCCTGCCGTTAAAGTCATCCCTTGGGTTCATGGGTGGTAAGCCAATTTTGACCGTAAAATTCTTCTCCACTGCCAGAAGGAGCGTTCCTGAAAGGAAACAAACAATTCTTACTCTTCACCTCTTGTACCTACCGATTCCTCATAGATCATAATCTCCTCAGGTCAGAATATTTACTTATTCCCCACCTCTTCTATCTCCTCCCTTACACAGATTGTAAGGTTCTATATCCTAACCTGCTGTATCTTATGATTTATTGAGTTTGTACCCCTTAAAAGGAGCACTGGACATTATGTTCAGAACGCTCGGAGCCATAGGCTGTGATTATGACCTTAAAGCCACGCCCCCTCCATCTATGTCTATGGTCATGGCATAACATCACAAGGAGGTTGTGGCGTAACGTCACAATGGGTGTGCTGTGTCGTCATACCCACTGCCATAGGAAACTGGCGTTTAGAAGAAAATTTCCCCCCCCCCCCCCCCAAAAAAAAAAATAAAAAAATAAAAAAAAACAGTTTCTCTCTAGATGGGAATCGGGAGGGCTGGATGCTAGAAAACCATTGTAAGAGAAAAGTTGTATCTTGAGGAAAAACAAGATACAGTAATATGGAAATCATCCTACACAGTATCGGTTGTCAGCATCCTGATCAGACATTGATGACCTGTCCTGAGGCTAGGCCAATGTATAGTGTCCAGAAAACCCTATTAAATATTAAACTTTCTGATCTTTTAGAGCTGTAAGAAAAGGAAAATGTGTCCTTACGAGGCTGATCCCCTTTATGCGCCATTGGTGCTTTATGGTTTTTCGTGTAGAACACTTTGTCTTCTGGAGTCTAGTAGAGTTCTGGATCACTGCTGGAAGCTGAGGAATGGATTATTCTGGATCTGGAGCACCTAAGCTCATCTGTAAGAGAAGGGGTCAGATTATGAAAGGTTATATTCATTGTGTCAGGGATTATGGGGGAGATTTATCAAAACCTGTGCAGAGGAAAACTTACCCAGTTGCCCATAGCAACCAATCAGATTGCTTCTTTCATTTTTCACAGGCCTTCATAAAAATGAAAGAAGCAAGCTGATTGGTTGCTATGGGCAACTGGGCACATTTTCCTCTGCACAGGTTTTGATAAATCTCCCCCTATGACCTCATAAATTACTATATGGAGGGAAAATATGATAATGTATAAAAACCACAGTAGCTGCATTCTGACTATAGAGACAGTTCAGGAGCTTGATATGGTGAGTGATGGCTGCCATCAGCAGCTGACTCACCATCAATGATCGCAAACATGTCGGTCATTTCATCCCACAAGTGAACCCAAACAAATATATCAACACAAGAATTGCCAATTTTGTGATTACCAAATATATGTACAAAGAAGGGTTAAGCCCACATAGAGGAGCAGAACACTTATTTTGACAGGTGTTCTGCTCCTCTACAGTAATCTATATAGATTGTTGCTTACTGTCTGGCCCCCCAAGGAGCACAGCATCGCCCCTTATAGGAGTTATCCAGGAATACAAAAGTAGAGATATACACATACAAAAGGAACGGCTACAGCACACCGGAGTATCCAAGGTACAAAAAAGGGATTTATTCCAGCTGGAATGTACCTTGGATACTCTGGTGGGCCGCAGCCGTTCCTTTTGTCTGCATTTTCGGGCCCAGGACCGGGGTCCCTGAAACTGCTTGCGCCCACGTACTTGAATCCTTAGTTTTGAGAGTGCTGCTTCTCCCTCTTTTGTATATGTGTGTGTGTATATATATATATATATATATATATATATATATATATATATATATATATATATATATATATATACATACACATACACATATATATATATACATCCAATCAGTGGAAAAATACAAACCATTACAAGTCTTAAAAAGGTGACAAGGAAATTAAAAATTCTGGGAGTTTGGTGGGGTTAAAAGTATTACTGTTTTATACCAAAAAAAAAAAAAAGTGGGGAGGTGAAAAAGTCACCAGCACGGAGAGGGGCAAGATGACATTTTTAGCAGCCGAGTTACAGGTTACTTGCCACCAGATTCTCATGTTCACAACCTCTGCTGGTTAGCAAGGGGGGGGGGGGGGGGGGGGGGGGAAATTATGTGTACAAATTTGTATTTTCTGACAATGAAAAAAAAAAAAAAAAAATTATAAAAAATGTATAGATTTGACAAAATTCCCTTAAAACCCCTTATAAACAACACTATGCATCATGTAGAAAATACACAGGTGATCCCCGGCTCTGGGGTTGGATGGCACAATAATCCCCACCAGCCAAGTATGGCGCCGCCGACCACAACCAGCTTCATGTTCTTCTCAGGCAGTAAAAGCCATCCAGGCCATCTGGTCACTGACTACACAGCTGACTAAGCAGAGCTGAGGCGACTGCACCTTGTCCAAACCCCCAACACTACTCACAGCATGGCCACTCCAGGAGAGAGACATGAGCTGGAGCTGTAGGTCCTCTTATAGTCCTCACCTCAGTCCTGCAGGAGATCAGCCACAACCATCCCAAACACCTGGGGACCCAGCAATCCCTACTCCAAGCAGCCAGGGCCTTCCAGCCGCGTTCACACCGACGTTTTGTCCCAGTTTGGCTTTGTTCACATTGGGGGAGATTTATCAAGCTGTTCCAGTCAATTTATTATAGGCTGTAAGAAGGTGCAATTTTGCGCAATTTTGTGATTTTGCGCCTTATTGAAATAGACGTTTTTTGGAAATACTGGCTGTCGGTTGCAGGGCTGTGCAATCTCCCATTCAGTGGACAGTATTTATTAACTATGTCTTTGTTAAAAAGGCACAAAAGTTTTGCACAAACATAAAAAATAAACACAAATGTAGACCATGGCCAACTTGGCTTAAAAAACAGACAGACCACAGTGAATAGACTTTCAAGCATGGGGAACCACTTATTAAGGCTCCGTTCACATTGCGTTTTAATTTCAGTTTAACTGATGTGTTTAAAGGGGTACTCCAGCCCTAAGACATCTCATCCCCTATCCAAAGGATAAGATGTCTGACCGGGGGGGGGTCCCGCCGCTGGGGACCCCCGCAATCTTGCATTCGGCACCCACCTCTTTGAGCTGCACGCCGTGATGCCAGCTCACAAACTGCCAGGTGACGTCACTATACTCCGGCCCAGTGGTCGACACCTGCCAGTTTGTGAGCTGGCAGCGCGCGGGGGGATCAAACCTCCAGCTGTGGCAAAACTGCAACTCCCATCATGCACTGGCAGACCGTAGATGCTGGGAGTTGTAGTTTTGCAACAGCTGAGGCACACTGGTTGGAAAACTTTGAGTAAGGTTCTGTTAGTAACTCAGTATTTTCCAACCAGTGTGCCTCCAGCTGTTGTAAAACTACAACTCCCAGCATGTACTGATCGTTGAAAGGCATGCAGGGAGTTGTAGTTATGCAACAGCTTGAGGCACACAACTACAACTTCCAGCATGCCGAGACAGCCGTTTGCTGGTCAATCACAATTATAGAACTAACCACATAGTTAAAGGGGTATTCCAGGAAAAAACTTATTTTTATATATATCAAATGGCTCCAGAAAGTTAAACAGATTTGTAAAATACTTCTATTAAAAAATCTTAATCCTTTCAGTACTTATGAGCTTCTGAAGTTAAGGTTGTTCTTTTCTGTCTAAGTCCTCTCTGATGACACGTGTTTCGGGAAACGCCCAGTTTAGAAGCAAATCCCCATAGCAAACCTCTTCTAAACTGGGCGTTTCCCGAGACAAGTGTCATCAGAGAGCACTTAGACAGAAAAGAACAACCTTAACTTCAGAAGCTGATAAGTACTGAAAGGATTAAGATTTTTTAATAGAAGTAATTTACAAATCTGTTTAACTTTCTGGAGCCAGTTGATATATATAAAAAAGTTTTTTCCTGAAATACCCCTTTAAACTACAGATTCCCTGGGAAATTTAAAATCATACATTGTAATATTGGTCTCCCATACACTTCTCTGCCCTCCGTTCACATGCTTAGCTTCAGCACAAGCCATAACCTCCTCCCATAGACAACAATGGGTCCGTGTTTTTCAGTGGGAAACATCTCTTGAATTTACCCCTACAGCCTATAATCTGTACATTAACAAAGCACAGGGCTGAAAATTGGGGACCACATGTATGCAGCGGTTCGGTCCATTTGTCCTTTTCCCTCTCAGGGGCCCCCCTCTCTTGACTGTACTTGTTCAGGATAATGATGACAGCTCGGCTGCCGTGTCTCCGCTTCTCACTGACAGTATTTATGGAGAAATCTGTATTGATCTTTTCCTGATATTCCTGTAGTTTTACATTACATCCTATGGAGAGAAGACGCATCAGGTAACAGATGGAAAGTAAATAATTAAAAAAAAGAAGCGCTGCACGCTCCGTCCTGCATCTGGTAGCAAAAGCAGAGGCAGCAATGGAACCTGCAGAAAAGTGCATTACAGGAACAATATATCAATATATATGAGTGCATCAACAGATGCTTTTAATGGGCCGCTACCAGCTTAAAAAACTGACATGTTAAGGCTCTGTTCACATTGCGTTTTTGACTTCAGTTTAACTGATGTGTTTAACATATATGTTTAACTGATGCATTTTGAAGTGCTTTTTTCACTCACTTCTTTACACATGTTTAATAGATAAGTTTTTTTTTTTAGAACATCCATTTTTTATGAATTTCCTATCAGTTTATCTAGTTTGACAGAAACTGATATGATTAAAATATGGGCGGGGACATTGGGTGGGCGGTTCAAGGGTGGGCCAGGACATTGGATGGGCTGTTCAGTAGGTGCGTGGGGACATTCGGTGGGCAGTTCAGTAGGTGCGTGGGGACATTGGGTTGGCGGTTCAGTGGGTGGGTGGGGTCATTGGGTGGGCGGTTCAGTGGATGAGCGGGGACTTTGGATGAGCAGTTCAGTGGGTGGGCGGGGACATTGGATGGGCGGTTCAGTGGGTGTATGGGGACATTGGGTGGGTAGGGACATTGGATGGGCGGTTCAGTGGGTGGGTGGGGACATTGGGTGGGCCGCTCAGTGGGTGGGTGGGGACATTGGGTGGGAGGTTTAGTGGGTGGGTGGAGACATTGGATGGGCGGTTCAGTGGGTGGGTGGAGACATTGGATGGGCGGTTCAGTGGGTTGTCCTTTGTGCTTCACTGTTCTACAGAAAAGTGCTGAAATGCTTCCTTCTGTGTATTTTCTTCCTTCTGTGTAGGGGGTCCCATGGGACCTAGGACAAATTCTGGGTCGCCATTGTGACCCGGAGCCTTGATATATGATGACATCACTGATATGTGCTATAGTACAGCATTGTTCAGTGGATGCCACTGCAAGATTACATGTAGTATTTCCCTATGGGGACTCAAAAATAGTAAATAAAATGTTGAAAAAAAATAATGTATAATAAAGGTGAATTAAGCCCTTCCCTAATAAAAGTTATCAGCCCCTTTTCCATTTTCAAATTAAATAATGTGTGACACATGTAGTCTCGCCACGTATATTAATTTCCAAACTATTAAAATATAAAAATAATTAAACCGCATGTTCATTGATGTAAACGTTAATCCAAAAATACCAAAATACAGTTTTTTTTGGTCACTTCATATACCATAAAATAATTATAAAAAGCAATCACAAAATGCCATCAAACAAAAATACCGATAATCAGGGTGCAAAAAAATTAGCCCTCATTTAGCCCTGTATACAGAAAATTAAGAAAATGATAAGGATCAGAAGCATTTTTAAGCATACTCATATATATATATATATATATATATATATATATATATATATATATATATAGGGATACATGCCCCTATAGCAGGCGGGATGCAGAGGCCATTCCTTTAGAACGGGCTGGTGCTAACATATAGTTTTCTAAGCAATAGGTAATAATAATAGGTAATAATTAGCCTAAACATAATTAGTTTAGTGGTCACAGTAAGAGCATCTGGGATAACATACAGTGGGGATCAAAAGTTTGGGCACCCCAGGTAAAAATTTGTATTAAAGGAGTAGTCCAGTGGTGAACCCAGTGGTGAACAACTTATCCCCTATCCTAAGGATAGGGGATAAGTTTGAGATCACGGGGGGTCCGACCGCTGGGGCCCCCTGCGATCTCCTGTACAGAGCCCGACAGCCCGCTGGAAGGGGGCGTGTCGACCTCCGCACGAAGCGGTGGCCGACACTCCCCCATCAATACAACTCTATGGCAGAGCCGAAGCGCTGCCTTCGGCAATCTCCAGCTCTGCCATAGAGATGTACTGAGGGGGCGTGTCGGCCGCCGCTTCGTGCGGAGGTCGACACCCGCTATCTGGCCGGAGAGCCTGGCCCCCATACAGAGAGATCGCAGGGGGCCCCAGTGGTTGGACCCCCCGTGATCTCAAACTTATCCCCTATCCTTAGGATAGGGGATAAGTTTTTCACCACTGGACTACCCCTTTAATGTGCATAAAGAAGCCAAGGAAAGATGGAAAAATCTCCAAAAGGCATCAAATTACAGATTAGACATTCTTATAATATGTCAACAAAAGTTAGATTTTATTTCCATCATTTACACTTTCAAAATAACAGAAAATAAAAAAATGGCATCTGCAAAAGTTTGGGCACCCTGCAGAATTTATAGCATGCACTGACCCCTTTGCAAAGCTGAGACCTGCCAGTGTCATGGATTGTTCTCAGTCATCATCTGGGAAGACCAGGTGATGTCAATCTCAAAGGTTTTAAATGCCCAGACTCATCTGACCTTGCCCCAACAATCAGCACCATGGGTTCTTCTAAGCAGTTGTCTAGAAATCTGAAACTGAAAATAGTTGACGCTCACAAAGCTGGAGAAGGCTATAAGAAGATAGCAAAACGTTTTCAGATGTCAATATCCTCTGTTCGGAATGTAAGTAAGAAATGGCAGTCATCAGGAACAGTGGAAGTTAAAGCAAGATCTGGAAGACCAAGAAAAATATCAGACAGAACAGCTCGCAGGATTGTGAGAAAAACTATTCAAAACCCACGTTTGACTGCACAATCCCTCCGGAAAGATCTGGCAGACACTGGAGTTGTGATACACTATTCCACTATAAAGAGATACTTGTACAAATATGGTCTTCATGGAAGAGTCATCAGAAGATATTAACTCTGCAGGGTGCCCAAACTTTTGCAGATGCCATTTTTTTTATTTCTGTTATTTTGAAAGTGTAAATGATGGAAATAAAATCTAACTTTTGTTGACATATTATAAGAATGTCTAATCTGTAATTTGATGCCTTTTGGAGATTTTTCCATCTTTCCTTGGCTTCTTTATGCACATTAATACAAATTTTTACCTGGGATGCCCAAACTTTTGATCCCCACTGTATCTGATCCATGGTATATGCATTGGCATTTGTGGTGACATGAATATATAGGGTGACAAGAGTATGGATGTGAATCAGCAGGGGATGTTTACTAAGATTTTGTTTGTACCTTCATTTTAATTTTAACTTTATTTCAATTTAGATTTATATATAGTTTGCATTGTGGTGTGTGCAGCAAGTGGGAGAGATTCTGGGCCAGTGAGAACAGGGATTTCCCTGGCGTCCCTCAGCAGCACAATGTGGGGTGTCTCCGCCCCTGTGAGATAAATAGGACCGGGATTTTTTTATTAAATCAAAACAAGACATAGGGACCTCCCCTCACAATGACTATAAAATACCCTGCTCACATCAAGACAGTGAGTTTTTTCTTTCCTGATGTGAGCATGGACGCTCCTGAGCTCCCCTTTCCACAGTTTTACCTTATTTGTCTTCTTTTTTCTTTAAGATCTTTCTGCACGGACCTCCGGTGTGAGCCGCCATTATTCCAAAGTCCGGAAGCCGCGGACTGGAGCTTGGAGGCCTGTGCATCAATTCCGGCGATGCGCCATCTTGCCAGAGCCTAGACGCGAGCGCAGAGAACCTTGGCAGCGTCACTTCCGGTGAAGACACCGGAAGTTTTTCTCTCTCTGCGGCCGCAGCGTTGTGTATTGGGGGCTTTGCAGGACGTTTTTATCTTTATCCTGCATCTTTAGTTCTTATCTTAACTCTGCTTCTTTCCTTGGGGTTTTTTGTTTGTAATAATAATCCATATATTAGGTCTGTGAAGTGGGCAGGACCTAAATCTTAGCACAAATTTTGGCGTCTATTTAAAACCCCCCTTGGCTTTGGCTCATTCTCTTGGAGCCTATACTGCTGAGTGGTATTCTGTCACTTGCCTTCAGCATACTACTTCTTTGCTTTGAGAGCTTATCATCTCTATGATTGTAGGTCCTTTCTTCAAGTGTTTCCTTATTCTTACTTTCATGCTTGGTAATTGATTTTATATATATATATATATATATATATATATATATATATATATATATATATTTATATTTATCTTAGATGTCCTCTATGGAATCTGGAGGGTCAGGTTGACGTAGAGAGCCTAATGGGAAGTCTACCCATAAATGCAGTCATCTGGAATGCACATCCTGTAAAGTTCCATTATCTGACACATCAGATTACCCTATTTGCTCTTCTTGTTGTCCCCGGCTACCACCCAACCAGGAACCATCCATGCAGGACATTGTTACATAGTTAGTATGGTTGAAAAAAGACATACGTCCATCAAGTTCAACCAGTGAATTGATGGGAGTTCATGTTTGTCTGGGCTAAAGAGTTCATCTTTGGATTTATTAAGGAGTTAAAGGACTCCCTAGCTGTAGCCCCTCCTGCAAGCAAGAGGCCTAGATGGGGCGAGACTCCCACTATTATGTGTAACACTCACATTTCTGAAGACAGGAACTCCGGTGTAAGTGGATCCGCTGGACCTGTGTGGCAGATGACTCGGACTGTACCAGGGAGTGGAGTCTAAGGTGCCGCTGGTCTTCACCAGAGCCCGCCGCAAAGCAGGATGGTCTTGCAGCTGCAGGCGACACCCAGGTCGCTACCCCTGGCACGGCTCGACCACACAGGCGGCTGAGGAGATGCGAGGCAGAGGAGGGATAAGGCAACTCGTAGTCTGGATAGCAGTAGGTCAGGGCAGGCGGCACAGTAGCATAGTCAGAACGTAGCAGGAGTTCAGTAGGCAGGCAGCTGAGGAGCAAGGTCAAGTCACAAGAGCTGGAGATCTGGTACACGGCAAGGCAATACAATGGAACACTTTCTCTAGGGCACAAGGCAACAAAGATCCGGCAGAGAACTGAGGAGGGTAGAGGAATTTATAAACAAGCCACAAGTGGTTACACTAATGAGCGTACTGCGCCCTTTAAATCTTAAAGCTCCGGGCGCGCACGTCCTAAGGAACGGGGACACGTGCGCTGGTGCAGCAAGGTGGAGGCAGAGGGAGGAAAAACACCCGGAGAGTGACAGACTGGGGCTTGCATGCGGGCACGTGCCGCAATGCGAATCCCAGCCCCGTCGGCAGCAAAAGGTAAGGGGACCATGCGCTCACGGCCAGCGTGTGAGGCCGGAGCGCATAGTGTAACATTATTCATTCTGATGAAGAATTCAGGATTGTAAATGAGACTAGATTATCCCTGAAGTGCAGGGAATGATGTATTTTCCTGCTGAAAAATGTCCTAGATTCATCAAGGATGTTCAGACAGAAAGTTTGCCTGCAGACAAGGGGGAGGCTCCTTCCACATCTAAAGGACCTCGGGTCTTTTCTGTGGATGATACGATCTTGGATCTCATGAAATCCAAGTGGGTCAATCCGGAAAAGGCACCAGTTCTTAACAGGCGATTCAAGACCCTTTACCCACTGGATCAGTCCAAATCCATGGAGTGGGTTTACCCTCCTAAGGTAGATTTTGCTATTGTAAAACTCTCCAAAAGAACCATCATTCCTTCTGACGACGTATCAAGTCTGAATGATCTTATGGATCGACGCATGGAAGTAACCCTGAGATGGTCCTATACTGACGCCTCCGGTCAGTGCGCTGTCGGCAGTGCCTCCTTTGAGGTAATCAGGGCTATGAAATCTTGGCTTGGCTTTCTAAGGTCCAAGGTGACATAGATTCAGGTGTCAGTAGAGAAGACATACTCAGATCCTTTAAGTACATCAACTTGGGGATGCACCTGTATGATGCAAACTGTCAACAGGAGAAGTTGTCGGTCCGCAACATGTCTCTGTCTTCTGCTGCTAGAAGAGCCCTCTGGCTAAGACCCTGGCCTGGATATAGCCACTCTAAGTATATACAGGGCCGGCGTTAGGGTGGGGCAAACCAGGCAATTGCCTGGGGCCCCTATCCCCCAGGGGGCCCCCTGCCGGCTGCTCAGTAAGGGGGGGGGGGGTAACTGTTTTAAAATGGCCGCAACGTTGGCTGCTTTTAAAGATTAGCAGCCCGGCCGCGGCCACTTTAAAACAGTGACCAGCTCAAGGCCCCGTGCCCGCAGGGGGGCCCCCGTCACATTCGGGACATCCCTGTGTCCCGAAAAATCTTTTAAGGACATAAGGATGCCCCGTTTACCTCATAGCGGCCCAGTGTTCACTTTAAAAACTGGGAGGAAGCACACGCAGGGACGTCACTGACATCCCATGCATGCGACCATAGCAATAGTACAGCGGAGCGGAGCAGTGAGGACGACACGCGGGTATGGTAAGTGACCAGCGGTAGATCGAACGGTGGTAAGAACACTGAAGTGGGGCAGTAAACAGGCATACAGCCTCCAGCCATACACTGTATAGGGCTGAAGGCTGTATGTCTGTGGGGGAAAATACTGCACCTAATGTGGGGGACTACTGAATACTGCACCTAATGTGGGGAACTACTTTATACTGCACCGAATGTGGGGGGACTACTGTATACTGCACCTAATGTGGGGGACTACTTTATACTGCACCTAATGTGGGGTAGACTACTGTATACCGCACCTAATGTGGGGGACTACTGTATACTGCACCTAATGTGGGGGACTACTGTATACTGCACCTAATGTGTGGGACTACTGTATACCGCACCTAATGTGGGGGACTACTGTAAACCGCACCTAATGTGGAGGACTACTGTATACCGCACCTAATGTGGGGGACTATGGTATACTGCACCTTATGTGGGGGATTACTGTATACTGCACCTAATGTGGGGAGACTACTGTATACAGCACCTAATGTGGGGGGGACTACTGTATACTGCACATAATGTGGGGAGGACTACTGTATACTGCACCTAATGTGGGGAGGACTACTGTATACTGCACCTAATGTGGGGGGACTACTGTATACTGCACCTAATGGGGGGGGGGACGACTACTGTATACTGCACCTAATGTGGGGAGGACTACTGTATACTGCACCTAATGTGGGGGGACTACTGTATACTGCACCTAATGGGGGGGGGACGACTACTGTATACTGCACCTAATGTGGGGAGCTATACTGCACCTAATGTGGGGAACTATACTGCACCTAATGTTGGGAGCTATACTGCACCTAATGTCGGGAACTATACTGCCAACCTAATGTGGGGGAGCTATACTCTTTACCTAATGTGGGGGGTACTATACTGTCTACCTAATGTGGGGGATCATACTGACTACCTAATGTGGGGGGACTATACAAAAATATAAAATTGTACTATTCTGTTCCCTATAACTCTTTTATCTTTCTGTATATGGGAATGTGAGGGTCATTTTTGCGCTGTTATTTGTAGTTTTTATCGGTACCATTTTTGTTTTGATGGGACTTTTCAATTGCTTTTTAGATATTTTTTTATAGTATTTGAAGTGACCAAAAATGTTCAAATCTAGTTAGTGCAGTATTACGACTTTTTGGGGCCCCACTTTTGATTTTGCATAGGGCCACGCGAATGCCTAAAACCGGCCCTGAGTATATATTGTGTAATTTGGAATTAAATCCTGGCAAATGATTTGGTCCTGAATTGGATACTATTATGGAGGAGCTCTCCGATAAAAAAGGGTAGAATCTTCCTTTATCCGACAGATCCTTTCATGGATGTTACAGCCAGTCAAGATGTGACCTTTCTCCACAGAGATCTAGACTGTTACGCCGAGCGCTCCGGGTCCCCGCTCCTCCCCGGAGCGCTCGCTACACTCCTCTCACTGCAGCGCTCCGGTCGGTTCCACGGACCCGGGGCGCTGCGATACCGCCTCTGGCCGGGATGCGATTCGCGATGCGGGTATCGCCCGCTCGCGATGCGCACCCCGGCTCCCGTACCTGACTCGCTCTCCGTCAGTTCTGTCCCGGCGCGCGCGGCCCCGCTCCCTAGGGCGCGCGCGCGCCGGGTCTTTGCGATTTAAAGGGCCACTGCGCCGCTGATTGGCGCAGTGGTTCCAATTAGTGTTTACACCTGTGCACTTCCCTATATCACCTCACTTCCCCTTCACTCCCTCGCCGGATCTTGTTGCCATCGTGCCAGTGAAAGCGTTTCCTTGTGTGTTCCTAGCCTGTGTTCCAGACCTCCTGCCGTTGCCCCTGACTACGATCCTTGCTGCCTGCCCCGACCTTCTGCTACGTCCGACCTTGCTTCTGTCTACTCCCTTGTACCGCGCCTATCTTCAGCAGCCAGAGAGGTTGAGCCGTTGCTAGGGGATACGACCTGGTCACTACCGCCGCAGCAAGACCATCCCGCTTTGCGGCGGGCTCTGGTGAAAACCAGTAGTGACTTAGAACCGATCCTCTAGCACGGTCCACGCCAATCCCTCTCTGGCACAGAGGATCCACTACCTGCCAGCCGGCATCGTGACAGTAGATCCGGCCATGGATCCCGCTGAAGTTCCTCTGCCAGTTGTCGCTGACCTCACCACGGTGGTCGCCCAGCAGTCACAACAGATAGCGCAACAAGGCCAACAGCTGTCTCAACTGACTGTTATGCTACAACAGTTACTACCACAGCTCCAGCAATCATCTCCTCCGCCAGCTCCTGCACCTCCTCCGCAGCGAGTGGCCGCTTCTGGACTACGACTATCCTTGCCGGATAAATTTGATGGGGACTCAAAGTTTTGCCGTGGCTTTCTTTCCCAATGTTCATTACACTTGGAGATGATGTCGGACCAGTTCCCCACTGAAAGGTCTAAGGTGGCTTTCGTAGTCAGCCTGCTGTCTGGAAAAGCCCTGTCTTGGGCCACACCGCTCTGGGACCGCAATGACCCCGTCACTGCCTCCGTACACTCCTTCTTCTCGGAAATCCGAAGTGTCTTTGAGGAACCTGCCCGAGCCTCCTCTGCTGAGACTGCCCTGTTGAATCTGGTCCAGGGTAATTCTTCCGTTGGCGAGTATGCCGTACAATTCCGTACTCTTGCTTCTGAATTATCCTGGAACAATGAGGCCCTCTGCGCGACCTTTAAAAAAGGCCTATCCAGCAACATTAAAGATGTTCTGGCCGCACGAGAAATGCCTGCTAATCTTCATGAACTTATTCACCTTGCCACTCGCATTGACATGCGTTTTTCCGAAAGGCGTCAGGAGCTCCGCCAAGATATGGACTCTGTTCGCACGAGGCGTTTCTTCTCCTCGGCTCCTCTCTCCTCTGGTTCCCTGCAATCTGTTCCTGTGCCTCCCGCCGTGGAGGCTATGCAGGTCGACCGGTCTCGCCTGACACCTCAAGAGAGGACACGACGCCGCATGGAGAACCTCTGCCTGTACTGTGCTAGTACCGAACACTTCCTGAGGGATTGTCCTATCCGCCCTCCCCGCCTGGAAAGACGTACGCTGACTCCGCACAAAGGTGAGACAATCCTTGATGTCTACTCTGCTTCTCCACGTCTTACTGTGCCTGTGCGGATGTCTGCCTCTGCCTTCTCCTTCTCTTCTGTGGCCTTCTTGGACTCTGGATCTGCAGGAAATTTTATTTTGGCCTCTCTCGTCAACAGGTTCAACATCCCAGTGACCAGTCTCGCCAGACCCCTTTACATCAATTGTATAAACAATGAAAGATTGGACTGTTCCATACGTTTCCGCACGGAGCCCCTTCTAATGAGCATCGGATCTCATCACGAGAGGATTGAACTTTTGGTCCTCCCCAATTGCACCTCGGAAATTCTCCTTGGACTTCCCTGGCTTCAACTTCACTCCCCAACCCTGGATTGGTCCACTGGGGAGATCAAGAGTTGGGGGCCCTCTTGTTCCAAGGACTGTCTAAAACCGGTTCCCAGTAACCCTTGCCGTGACTCTGTGGTTCCTCCAGTAACCGGTCTCCCTAAGGCCTATATGGACTTCGCGGATGTTTTCTGCAAAAAACAAGCGGAGACTCTACCTCCTCACAGGCCTTATGATTGTCCTATCGACCTCCTCCCGGGCACTACTCCACCCCGGGGCAGAATTTATCCTCTCTCTGCCCCAGAGACTCTTGCCATGTCTGAATACGTCCAGGAGAATCTAAAAAAAGGCTTTATCCGTAAATCCTCCTCTCCTGCCGGAGCCGGATTTTTCTTTGTGTCCAAAAAAGATGGCTCCCTACGTCCTTGCATTGACTACCGCGGTCTTAATAAAATCACGGTTAAGAACCGCTACCCCTTACCCCTCATCTCTGAACTCTTTGATCGCCTCCAAGGTGCCCACATCTTTACTAAATTGGACTTAAGAGGCGCCTATAACCTCATCCGCATCAGAGAGGGGGATGAGTGGAAAACAGCATTTAACACCAGAGATGGACACTTTGAGTATCTGGTCATGCCCTTTGGCCTGTGCAACGCCCCTGCTGTCTTCCAAGACTTTGTTAATGAAATTTTTCGTGATCTGTTATACTCCTGTGTTGTTGTATATCTAGATGATATCCTAATTTTTTCGGCCAATCTAGAAGAACACCGCCAGCATGTCCGTATGGTTCTTCAGAGACTTCGTGACAATCAACTCTATGCTAAAATTGAGAAATGTCTGTTTGAATGCCAATCTCTTCCTTTTTTAGGATACTTGGTCTCTGGCCAGGGACTACAAATGGACCCAGATAAACTCTCAGCCGTCTTAGATTGGCCACGCCCCTCCGGACTCCGTGCCATCCAACGTTTTTTGGGGTTCGCCAATTATTACAGGCAATTTATTCCACATTTTTCTACCATTGTGGCTCCTATTGTGGCTTTAACCAAAAAAAATGCCGATCCCAAGTCTTGGCCTCCTCTAGCGGAAGACGCCTTTAAACGACTCAAGTCTGCCTTTTCTTCGGCTCCCGTGCTCTCCAGACCTGACCCATCTAAACCCTTCCTATTGGAGGTTGATGCCTCCTCAGTGGGAGCTGGAGCTGTCCTTCTACAAAAAAACTCTTCCGGGCATGCTGTTACTTGTGGTTTTTTTTCTAGGACCTTCTCTCCGGCGGAGAGGAACTACTCCATCGGGGATCGAGAGCTTCTAGCCATTAAATTAGCACTTGAGGAATGGAGGCATCTGCTGGAGGGATCAAGATTTCCAGTTATTATTTACACCGATCACAAGAACCTCTCCTACCTCCAGTCTGCCCAACGGCTGAATCCTCGTCAGGCCAGGTGGTCTCTGTTCTTTGCCCGATTTAATTTTGAAATTCACTTTCGGCCTGCTGATAAGAACATTAGGGCCGATGCTCTCTCTCGTTCCTCAGATGTTTCTGAAATTGAACTCTCTCCTCAACACATCATTCCTCCTGACTGCCTGATTTCCACTTCTCCAGCCTCCATCAGGCAAACTCCTCCAGGAAAGACCTTTGTTTCTCCACGCCAACGCCTCGGAATCCTCAAATGGGGTCACTCCTCCCATCTCGCAGGTCATGCGGGCATCAAGAAATCTGTGCAACTCATCTCTCGCTTCTATTGGTGGCCGACTCTAGAGACTGATGTGGTGGACTTTGTGCGAGCCTGTACTATCTGTGCCCGGGATAAGACTCCTCGCCAGAAGCCCGCTGGTTTTCTTCTTCCTCTGCCTGTCCCCGAACAACCTTGGTCTCTGATTGGTATGGATTTTATTACTGACTTACCCCCATCCCATGGCAACACTGTTATTTGGGTGGTCGTTGATCGATTCTCCAAAATGGCACATTTCATCCCTCTTCCTGGTCTTCCTTCAGCGCCTCAGTTGGCTAAACAATTTTTTGTACACATTTTTCGTCTTCACGGGTTGCCTACGCAGATCGTCTCGGATAGAGGCGTCCAATTTGTGTCTAAATTCTGGAGGGCTCTCTGTAAACAACTCAAGATTAAATTAAATTTTTCTTCTGCATACCATCCTCAATCCAATGGACAAGTAGAAAGAATTAACCAGATCTTGGGTGACTATTTACGACATTTTGTTTCCTCCCGCCAGGATGACTGGGCAGATCTTCTACCTTGGGCCGAATTCTCGTATAATTTCAGAATCTCTGAATCTTCCTCCAAATCCCCGTTTTTCGTGGTGTACGGCCGTCACCCTCTTCCCCCCCTCCCTACCCCCTTGCCCTCTGGTCTGCCCGCTGTGGATGAAATTTCTCGTGATCTTTCCTTCATATGGAGAGAGACCCAAAATTCTCTCTTACAGGCTTCTTCACGCATGAAGAGATTCGCGGATAAGAAAAGAAGAGCTCCTCCCATTTTTTCCCCTGGAGACAAGGTATGGCTCTCCGCTAAATATGTCCGCTTCCGTGTCCCTAGCTATAAGTTGGGACCACGCTATCTTGGTCCTTTCAAGATTTTGCGCCAGATTAATCCTGTCTCTTACAAACTTCTTCTTCCTCCTTCTCTTCGTATTCCTAATGCCTTTCATGTTTCTCTTCTTAAACCACTTATCATTAACCGTTTCTCTCCAAAATCTGTTCCCCCCACTCCTGTCTCCGGCTCCTCGGACATCTTCTCCGTCAAAGAAATCTTAGCATCTAAAAAGGTCAGAGGGAAAACCTTCTTTTTAGTGGATTGGGAGGGTTGTGGTCCAGAAGAGAGGTCCTGGGAACCTGAGGACAATATCCTGGACAAAAGTCTGGTCCTCAGGTTCTCAGGCTCCAAGAAGAGGGGGAGACCCAAGGGGGGGGGTACTGTTACGCCGAGCGCTCCGGGTCCCCGCTCCTCCCCGGAGCGCTCGCTACACTCCTCTCACTGCAGCGCTCCGGTCGGTTCCACGGACCCGGGGCGCTGCGATACCGCCTCTGGCCGGGATGCGATTCGCGATGCGGGTAGCGCCCGCTCGCGATGCGCACCCCGGCTCCCGTACCTGACTCGCTCTCCGTCAGTTCTGTCCCGGCGCGCGCGGCCCCGCTCCCTAGGGCGCGCGCGCGCCGGGTCTTTGCGATTTAAAGGGCCACTGCGCCGCTGATTGGCGCAGTGGTTCCAATTAGTGTTTACACCTGTGCACTTCCCTATATCACCTCACTTCCCCTTCACTCCCTCGCCGGATCTTGTTGCCATCGTGCCAGTGAAAGCGTTTCCTTGTGTGTTCCTAGCCTGTGTTCCAGACCTCCTGCCGTTGCCCCTGACTACGATCCTTGCTGCCTGCCCCGACCTTCTGCTACGTCCGACCTTGCTTCTGTCTACTCCCTTGTACCGCGCCTATCTTCAGCAGCCAGAGAGGTTGAGCCGTTGCTAGGGGATACGACCTGGTCACTACCGCCGCAGCAAGACCATCCCGCTTTGCGGCGGGCTCTGGTGAAAACCAGTAGTGACTTAGAACCGATCCTCTAGCACGGTCCACGCCAATCCCTCTCTGGCACAGAGGATCCACTACCTGCCAGCCGGCATCGTGACATAGACAGAACAAAAATCCTGGACATGGCAGAGGATCTGGTTCAACAAGAAGAGGTTCCTCCAGAGCTAGAAATTCAAAGAAGTCAGAATTCTGACTCAGACAGCATGCCAGTAGGCGGCAGTCTCCATTATTTTCACCCGGCCTGGCAAGACTTAATAAAAGATGTTTCGGTTCTAAACATTGTAGCGAGTGGTTATTTCCTTCCTCTCATATCTCACCCTCCAGAGAGGTTCCTAACACCCCCCACTCTAAAATGGAGGAGTCAATTCTAGAGCTTATCACAAATGTGGCAGTAGAACCTGTTCCCCTAGCCGAAAAGGGCAAGGGTGTGTATTCTCCTGTGTTTCTTGTACCCAAGCCAGGAGGAAAATGGAGTCTCATTACAGATCTCAGATATCTAAACAGATTCATTGTAAAGAAGCTATCCTACAGAGGGACGATGACATGGCGTCATTTGACCTCAAAGACGCTTACTTCCATATACCCATCTGTCAGAACCACAGAAAATTCCTGCGGATTGCAGTTTTCATCAGGGGAGTTCTTCACCATCTCCAATTTCGTGTTCTTCCCTTTGGGATCACAACAGCCCCGTTTGTCTTTACAAAGGTGGTCTCTTCTATGATGGCGGTCCTCAGACTTCACGGTATCAGGATAATCCCCTATCTAGACAACTGGCTTATATTAGCCAGGACACAGGAAGAACTCCACCTTCACACCAGCCTGACTCTGGATTTACTCCACAGGCTAGGATGGGTAATAAATCTACAAAAGTCTCATCTAACCCCGATCAGAGTAACCTTCCTGGGATTCTGTCTAGACTCCCACAATATGAGGATCTATCTCTCTCCAGCGAGGAAAGACAGGATATCCAAGGGATATAAATTACTTTGTGTTCCTTGCAAAGTATCTCTGAAGACTCTCATGAGATTCTTAGGTCTTCTGTCCTCCTCAGAAGCTGTCCCGTGGGCACTCTGGAACATGAAGCCACTACACGCAGAAATTCTTCACGCTTGGGACAAAAAGATTTCCTCTCTAGACTCCCTTCTCAAACTCTCTCCCACTGTTCGCAGATCCCTGAGTTGGTGAGCTGTTCCCCAGGATGGGATGTCGCTTATAGAACCTCCATGGTTACTCTTGATAAAGGATGCCTAAAGGTCCAGTTGGGGAGCCCATTTGCTGGGAAGAAAGTTGGCTGGGAAATGGAAACCATAAGAACTTCTCTCATCCAATATCAAGGAACTGAGAGCAATATACTATGCCCTTCTTCATTTTGCCCCCCTTCTTCTGGGAGAAGCTGTCAAGGTGAGAACAGACAACATGTCAGCTGTTTATTATATAAACAAACAGGGAGGAACAAGATCTGTTCTGCTACTTCAAGAAGTGGCAAAGATCTTTCTTTGGGCAGAAACATGGATACTCAGATTATCCGCTGTCCACATAAAGGGGATTCAGAATGTCCTTGCAGACTGCCTGAGCAGAGACTTGACGATATCTGGAGAATGGGCTTTGAATCAAGAGGTATTCCTTAAACTTGTAGACCTCTGGGATCTCCCAGAAGTAGATCTGAAGGCCACAAGAGCCAATCGCAAACTCGACAAATTCTGCTCTCTATATCCAGAGGAGAGACCTTTTTGGATAGATGCCATGACAATTCCTTGGAATTTCAATCTGGCTTACATTTTCCCCCCAACTTCCATGATACCCAGGTTATTGATGAAGATCAGACAGGATCAGGCCCCAGTGATCACGATCATTCCATTCTCACCCAAGAGATCCTGGTTCTCTCTGCTCATTTAGTTGAGCAAAGGAATTTATTGGAGCCTTCCCCACTTATTGGTGTCTCTGGGCACACAGCTCTACCACAACCTCAGAATGCTCAGCCTGACTGCATGGAGGTTGATAGGTCCTTATTGAAAGCCAGAGGGTTTTCGGACTGTAGGCTACTAACAGGACTTACGCCAGAGTTAGAAGAATCTTCCTCAGATGGTGTGCTACCAAGAAGGTTGACCCAACTTCTCCCTCTATTCCATCAATTCTGGAATTCTTGCAGGATGGAGTTGACAAAGGACTATCTCCATACTACATCAAGGTACAGTTAGCAGCCTTATCAGCATCTCTCCATAGACGGCTCACTCAGGAGCCGGTGATAAAGTCTTTCATCAAGGCCATCAATAGGTATAGGATTCGTCCCAGATCTGTGAATCCTTTTGCTCCATGGGACCTGGCGTTAGTCCTGCAACAACTTTGTGCTCAACCCTTTGAAACTTTAGAGGAGGTGGAACTTAGGTTCCTCACTCTTAAAGTGGTTTTATTGTTGGCCGTTACTACCACCAAGAGGGTTAGTGAACTCCAGGCTTTAGCTTCTGTCAAACTTTATACCATTTTTCTGCCTGACAAAGTCCTTTTGAGATTTCTCCCATCCTTTCTGCCTAAAGTTGCCTCTTATGCAAACATTAACCAAGTCAATTCTCTTCCACAGTTTTCTCCTGAGCCTGGATCTGCTCAAAAGGACTTTCCTACCCTAGACCTGGTAAGATGTTTAAGAATGTATTTAGAAAGAACTAAACCCATCAGATAACTTGAAAACCTTCTTGTCTTACATCATGGGTCAAAGAGAGGTGCTAAGGAATCTAAACCATCCATTTCCAGATGGATTTGTGAATCCATATATTTGTGCTACACTTCTAAAGGTTTGACTGCACAGGAGTTCACTAGAGCACATTCCACGAGGTCTATTTCTGCCTCTTGGGCAGAACGTAATTCTGTCCCTCTGGATCACATTTTCCAATCTGCAACCTGGAGCTCAGCTTTAAGCTTCCTAAAGCACTATAGAGTGGACACTTTCCTGTCTATTTTCGCTAAGACCATTCTAAATTCTGCAAGGCAGGAGAGCCCTCCCTAGGGGTTATTCTTGCTAAATCCCCACATTGTGCTGCTGAGGGACACCAGGGAAGACTACATTTAGTATGTTAATTTGTTTGCCCTTAGTCTCCTCAGCAGCACAAGCTTTCCTCCTGTAATAGTTTATTTTTTACTTTATAATTTACTCACTGTCTTGATGTGAGCAGGGTATTTTATAGTCATTGTGAGGGGAGGTCCCTATGTTTTGTTTTGATTTCATTAAAAAATCCCGGTCCTATTTAGCCCACATGGGCGGAGACACAAGGGAAAACAAATTTACATACTTAATTTAGTCTTAAACCTCCAGGAGAGCTGGGTACAGAGTTAAAGGGGTACTCTGGTGAAAAACTTTTTTTTTTTTTAAATCAACTGGTGCCAGAAAGTTAAACAGATTTGTAAATTACTTCTATTAAAAAATTTTTAATCCTACCTGTACTTATTAGCTGCTGAATACTACAGCGGAAATTCTTTTCTTTTTGAAACACAGAGCTGTCTGCTGACATCACGAGCACAGTGCTCTCTGCTGACATCTCTGTCCATTTTAGGAACTGTCCAGAGTAAAATGAAATCCCCATAGCAAATATATGCTGTTCTGGACAGTTCCTATAATGGACAGAGATGTCAGCAGAGAGCATTGTGCTCATGATGTCAGCAGAGAGCTCTGTGTTTCAAAAAGAAAAGAATTTCCGCTGTAATATTCAGCAGCTATTAAGTACAGGAAGGATTAAGATTTTTTAATAGAAGTAATTTACAAATCTGTTTAACTTTCTGGCACCAGTTGATTTAATAAAAAAAAATAAAAAAAAAGTTTTTCACCAGAGTACCCCTTTAACGATGATTGACAGGCAATTAGAACATTGAGTTACATTAGCAATTGGGAGGGCATGTAGGAGCTAGACAGAGTCTGTATATTTCTCTACAACACTGCCACCTACTGACTCTATCTAGCTACTACATGCCCTCTGAACATTCTAATAGTCACTCATCGTTAACTCTGTACACATCTCCAGGGAGGGTTAAATCCCCGTTCTCACTGACCCGGCATCTCTTCTTCTTATTGCACACACCACAATACAAATTATGTATAAATATATATTTAAATAAACTGAACTAATATGTTACTCAGGACATCAGGGATATATAGATCAGGACATCACTGATATATAGATCAGGACACCAGGGATATATAGAACAGGACATCAGGGATATATAGATCAGGACATCAGGGATATATAGATCAGGACACCAGGGATATATAGATCAGGACATCAGGGATATATAGATCAGGACATCAGGGAAATATAGATCAGGACATCAGGGATATATAGATCAGGACATCAGGGATATATAGATCAGGACATCAGGGATATATAGATCAGGACATCAGGGATATATAGATCAGGACATCGGGGATATATAGATCAGGACATCACGGATATATAGATCAGGACACCAGGGATATATAGATCAGGACATCGGGGATATATAGATCAGGACATCAGGGATATATAGATCAGGACATCACTGATATATAGATCAGGACATCAGGGATATATAGATCAGGACACCAGGGATATATAGATCAGGACATCAGGGATATATAGATCAGGATATCAGGGAAATATAGATCAGGATATCGGGGATACATAGATCAGGACATCACTGATATATAGATCAGGACATCAGGGATATATAGATCAGGACATCAGGGATATATAGATCAGGACATCACGGATATATAGATCAGGACACCAGGGATATATAGATCAGGACATCAGGGATATATAGATCAGGAAATCAGGGATATATAGATCAGGACATCAGGGATATATAGATCAGGACATCAGGGATATATAGATCAGGACATCAGGGATATATAGATCAGGACATCAGGGATATATAGATCAGGACATCGGGGATATATAGATCAGGACATCAGGGATATATAGATCAGGACATCAGGGATATATAGATCAGGACATCGGGGATTTATAGATCAGGACATCAGGGATATATAGATCAGGACATCACTGATATATAGATCAGGACACCAGGGATATATAGACCAGGACATCAGGGATATATAGATCAGGACATCAGGGATATATAGATCAGGACACCAGGGATATATAGATCAGGACATCAGGGATATATAGATCAGGATATCAGGGATATATAGATCAGGACATCAGGGATATATAGATCAGGACATCAGGGATATATAGATCAGGACACCAGGGATATATAGATCAGGACATCAGGGATATATAGATCAGGACACCAGGGATATATAGATCAGGACACCAGGGATATATAGATCAGGACATCAGGGATATATAGATCAGGATATCAGGGATATATAGATCAGGACATCAGGGATATATAGATCAGGACATCAGGGATATATAGATCAGGACACCAGGGATATATAGATCAGGACATCAGGGATATATAGATCAGGACACCAGGGATATATAGATCAGGACACCAGGGATATATAGATCAGGACACCAGGGATATATAGATCAGGACATCAGGGATATATAGATCAGGACATCAGGGATATATAGATCAGGACATCACTGATATATAGATCAGGACATCAGGGATATATAGATCAGGACATCAGGGATATATAGATCAGGACACCAGGGATATATAGATCAGGACATCAGGGATATATAGATCAGGACATCAGGGATATATAGATCAGGACATCACTGATATATAGATCAGGACATCAGGGATATATAGATCAGGACATCAGGGATATATAGATCAGGACACCAGGGATATATAGATCAGGACATCAGGGATATATAGATCAGGACATCAGGGATATATAGATCAGGACATCACTGATATATAGATCAGGACATCAGGGATATATAGATCAGGACATCAGGGATATATAGATCAGGACACCAGGGATATATAGATCAGGACATCAGGGATATATAGATCAGGACATCAGGGATATATAGATCAGGACATCAGGGATATATAGATCAGGACATCAGGGATATATAGATCAGGACATCAGGGATATATAGATCAGGACATCAGGGATATATAGATCAGGACACCAGGGATATATAGATCAGGACACCAGGGATATATAGAACAGGACACCAGGGATATATAGATCAGGACATCAGGGATATATAGATCAGGACATCAGAGTTATATAGATCAGGACATCAGGGATATATAGATCAGGACATCAGGGATATATAGATCAGGACATCAGGGATATATAGATCAGGACATCAGGGATATATAGATCAGGACATCAGGGATATATAGATCGGGACACCAGGGATATATAGATCAGGACATCAGGGATATATAGATCAGGAAACCAGGGATATATAGATCAGGACATCAGGGATATATAGATCAGGACATCAGGGATATATAGATCAGGACATCAGGGATATATAGATCAGGACATCAGGGATATATAGATCAGGACATCAGGGATATATAGAACAGGACATCAGGGATATATAGATCAGGACATCAGGGATATATAGATCAGGACATCAGGGATATATAGATCAGGACATCAGGGATATATAGATCAGGACATCGGGGATATATAGATCAGGACATCGGGGATATATAGATCAGGACATCAGGGATATATAGATCAGGACATCAGGGATATATAGATCAGGACATCACTGATATATAGATCAGGACATCAGGGATATATAGATCAGGACATCAGGGATATATAGATCAGGACATCAGGGATATATAGATCAGGACATCAGGGATATATAGATCAGGACATCAGGGATATATAGATCAGGACATCAGGGATATATAGATCAGGACATCAGGGATATATAGATCAGGACATCAGGGATATATAGATCAGGACACCAGGGATATATAGATCAGGACATCAGGGATATATAGATCAGGACATCACTGATATATAGATCAGGACACCAGGGATATATAGATCATGACATCAGGGATATATAGATCAGGACATCAGGGATATATAGATCAGGACATCAGGGATATATAGATCAGGACATCACTGATATATAGATCAGGACACCAGGGATATATAGATCATGACATCAGGGATATATAGATCAGGACATCAGGGATATATAGATCAGGACATCAGGGATATATAGATCAGGACATCAGGGATATATAGATCAGGACATCAGGGATATATAGATCAGGACACCAGGGATATATAGATCAGGACATCAGGGATATATAGATCAGGACATCAGGGATATATAGATCAGGACACCAGGGATATATAGATCAGGACATCAGGGATATATAGATCAGGATATCAGGGAAATATAGATCAGGATATCGGGGATATATAGATCAGGACATCACTGATATATAGATCAGGACATCAGGGATATATAGATCAGGACATCAGGGATTTATAGATCAGGACATCAGGGATATATAGATCAGGACATCAGGGATATATAGATCAGGACACCAGGGATATATAGATCAGGACATCAGGGATATATAGATCAGGACATCAGGGATATATAGATCAGGACATCAGGGATATATAGATCAGGACATCAGGGATATATAGATCAGGACACCAGGGATATATAGATCAGGACATCAGGGATATATAGATCAGGACATCACTGATATATAGATCAGGACACCAGGGATATATAGATCATGACATCAGGGATATATAGATCAGGACATCAGGGATATATAGATCAGGACATCAGGGATATATAGATCAGGACATCAGGGAAATATAGATCAGGACATCAGGGATATATAGATCAGGACACCAGGGATATATAGATCAGGACATCGGGGATATATAGATCAGGACATCGGGGATATATAGATCAGGACATCGGGGATATATAGATCAGGACACCAGGGATATATAGATCAGGACATCGGGGATATATAGATCAGGACATCGGGGATATATAGATCAGGACATCGGGGATATATAGATCAGGACATCAGGGATATATAGATCAGGACATCAGGGATATATAGATCAGGACACCAGGGATATATAGATCAGGACATCGGGGATATATAGATCAGGACACCAGGGATATATAGATCAGGACATCAGGGATATATAGATCAGGACATCAGGGATATATAGATCAGGACATCAGGGATATATAGATCAGGACATCAGGGATATATAGATCAGGACACCAGGGATATATAGATCAGGACATCAGGGATATATAGATCAGGACACCAGGGATATATAGATCAGGACACCAGGGATATATAGATCAGGACATCAGGGATATATAGATCAGGACATCAGGGATATATAGATCAGGACATCACTGATATATAGATCAGGACATCAGGGATATATAGATCAGGACATCAGGGATATATAGATCAGGACACCAGGGATATATAGATCAGGACATCAGGGATATATAGATCAGGACATCAGGGATATATAGATCAGGACATCACTGATATATAGATCAGGACATCAGGGATATATAGATCAGGACATCAGGGATATATAGATCAGGACACCAGGGATATATAGATCAGGACATCAGGGATATATAGATCAGGACATCAGGGATATATAGATCAGGACATCACTGATATATAGATCAGGACATCAGGGATATATAGATCAGGACATCAGGGATATATAGATCAGGACACCAGAGATATATAGATCAGGACATCAGGGATATATAGATCAGGACATCAGGGATATATAGATCAGGACATCAGGGATATATAGATCAGGACATCAGGGATATATAGATCAGGACATCAGGGATATATAGATCAGGACATCAGGGATATATAGATCAGGACATCAGGGATATATAGATCAGGACATCAGGGATATATAGATCAGGACATCAGGGATATATAGATCAGGACATCAGGGATATATAGATCAGGACATCAGGGATATATAGATCAGGACACCAGGGATATATAGATCAGGACACCAGGGATATATAGAACAGGACACCAGGGATATATAGATCAGGACATCAGGGATATATAGATCAGGACATCAGAGTTATATAGATCAGGACATCAGGGATATATAGATCAGGACATCAGGGATATATAGATCAGGACATCAGGGATATATAGATCAGGACATCAGGGATATATAGATCAGGACATCAGGGATATATAGATCAGGACACCAGGGATATATAGATCAGGACATCAGGGATATATAGATCAGGACACCAGGGATATATAGATCAGGACATCACTGATATATAGATCAGGACATCAGGGATATATAGAACAGGACATCAGGGATATATAGATCAGGACATCAGGGATATATAGATCAGGACATCGGGGATATATAGATCAGGACACCGGGGATATATAGATCAGGACATCGGGGATATATAGATCAGGACATCAGGGATATATAGAACAGGACATCAGGGATATATAGATCAGGACATCAGGGATATATAGATCAGGACATCAGGGATATATAGATCAGGACACCAGGGATATATAGATCAGGACATCGGGGATATATAGATCAGGACATCAGGGATATATAGATCAGGACACCAGGGATATATAGATCAGGACACCAGGGATATATAGATCAGGACATCACTGATATATAGATCAGGACATCAGGGATATATAGATCAGGACATCACAGATATATAGATCAGGACATCAGGGATATATAGATCAGGACACCAGGGATATATAGATCAGGACATCAGGGATATATAGATCAGGACATCAGGGATATATAGATCAGGACATCAGGGATATATAGATCAGGACATCAGGGATATATAGATCAGGACATCACGGATATATAGATCAGGACATCAGGGATATATAGATCAGGACACCAGGGATATATAGATCAGGCCATCAGGGATATATAGATCAGGACATCAGGGATATATAGATCAGGACATCAGGGATATATAGATCAGGACATCAGGGATATATAGATCAGGACATCAGGGATATATAGATCAGGACATCAGGGATATATAGATCAGGACACCAGGGATATATAGATCAGGACATCAGGGATATATAGATCAGGACATCAGGGATATATAGATCAGGACATCAGGGATATATAGATCAGGACACCAGGGATATATAGATCAGGACATCAGGGATATATAGATCAGGACATCAGGGATATATAGATCAGGACACCAGGGATATATAGATCAGGACATCAGGGATATATAGATCAGGACATCAGGGATATATAGATCAGGACATCACTGATATATAGATCAGGACATCAGGGATATATAGATCAGGACATCAGGGATATATAGATCAGGACACCAGGGGTATATAGATCAGGACATCAGGGATATATAGATCAGGACATCAGGGATATATAGATCAGGACATCAGGGATATATAGATCAGGACATCAGGGATATATAGATCAGGACATCAGGGATATATAGATCAGGACACCAGGGATATATAGATCAGGACATCAGGGATATATAGATCAGGACATCAGGGATATATAGAACAGGACATCAGGGATATATAGATCAGGACATCAGGGATATATAGATCAGGACATCAGGGATATATAGATCAGGACATCACGGATATATAGATCAGGACATCAGGGATATATAGATCAGGACACCAGGGATATATAGATCAGGACATCAGGGATATATAGATCAGGACATCACTGATATATAGATCAGGACACCAGGGATATATAGATCAGGACACCAGGGATATATAGATCAGGACATCAGGGATATATAGATCAGGACATCAGGGATATATAGAACAGGACATCAGGGATATATAGATCAGGACATCAGGGATATATAGATCAGGACATCAGGGATATATAGATCAGGACATCAGGGATATATAGATCAGGACATCAGGGATATATAGATCAGGACACCGGGGATATATAGATCAGGACATCGGGGATATATAGATCAGGACATCAGGGATATATAGATCAGGACATCAGGGATATATAGATCAGGACATCAGGGATATATAGATCAGGACATCACAGATATATAGATCAGGACATCAGGGATATATAGATCAGGACACCAGGGATATATAGATCAGGACATACGGGATATATAGATCAGGACATCAGGGATATATAGATCAGGACATCAGGGATATATAGATCAGGACATCACTGATATATAGATCAGGACATCAGGGATATATAGATCAGGACATCAGGGATATATAGATCAGGACATCAGGGATATATAGATCAGGACATCAGGGATATATAGATCAGGACATCAGGGATATATAGATCAGGACATCAGGGATATATAGATCAGGACATCAGGGATATATAGATCAGGACATCACTGATATATAGATCAGGACACCAGGGATATATAGATCATGACATCAGGGATATATAGATCAGGACATCAGGGATATATAGATCAGGACATCAGGGATATATAGATCAGGACATCACTGATATATAGATCAGGACACCAGGGATATATAGATCATGACATCAGGGATATATAGATCAGGACATCAGGGATATATAGATCAGGACATCAGGGATATATAGATCAGGACATCAGGGATATATAGATCAGGACATCAGGGATATATAGATCAGGACACCAGGGATATATAGATCAGGACATCAGGGATATATAGAACAGGACATCAGGGATATATAGATCAGGACATCAGGGATATATAGATCAGGACATCAGGGATATATAGATCAGGACATCAGGGATATATAGATCAGGACATCGGGGATATATAGATCAGGACATCGGGGATATATAGATCAGGACATCAGGGATATATAGATCAGGACATCAGGGATATATAGATCAGGACATCACTGATATATAGATCAGGACATCAGGGATATATAGATCAGGACATCAGGGATATATAGATCAGGACATCAGGGATATATAGATCAGGACATCAGGGATATATAGATCAGGACATCAGGGATATATAGATCAGGACATCAGGGATATATAGATCAGGACATCAGGGATATATAGATCAGGACATCAGGGATATATAGATCAGGACACCAGGGATATATAGATCAGGACATCAGGGATATATAGATCAGGACATCACTGATATATAGATCAGGACACCAGGGATATATAGATCATGACATCAGGGATATATAGATCAGGACATCAGGGATATATAGATCAGGACATCAGGGATATATAGATCAGGACATCACTGATATATAGATCAGGACACCAGGGATATATAGATCATGACATCAGGGATATATAGATCAGGACATCAGGGATATATAGATCAGGACATCAGGGATATATAGATCAGGACATCAGGGATATATAGATCAGGACATCAGGGATATATAGATCAGGACACCAGGGATATATAGATCAGGACATCAGGGATATATAGATCAGGACATCAGGGATATATAGATCAGGACACCAGGGATATATAGATCAGGACATCAGGGATATATAGATCAGGATATCAGGGAAATATAGATCAGGATATCGGGGATATATAGATCAGGACATCACTGATATATAGATCAGGACATCAGGGATATATAGATCAGGACATCAGGGATATATAGATCAGGACATCAGGGATATATAGATCAGGACATCAGGGATATATAGATCAGGACACCAGGGATATATAGATCAGGACATCAGGGATATATAGATCAGGACATCACTGATATATAGATCAGGACACCAGGGATATATAGATCATGACATCAGGGATATATAGATCAGGACATCAGGGATATATAGATCAGGACATCAGGGATATATAGATCAGGACATCAGGGAAATATAGATCAGGACATCAGGGATATATAGATCAGGACACCAGGGATATATAGATCAGGACATCGGGGATATATAGATCAGGACATCGGGGATATATAGATCAGGACATCAGGGATATATAGATCAGGACACCAGGGATATATAGATCAGGACATCGGGGATATATAGATCAGGACATCGGGGATATATAGATCAGGACATCAGGGATATATAGATCAGGACATCAGGGATATATAGATCAGGACACCAGGGATATATAGATCAGGACATCGGGGATATATAGATCAGGACACCAGGGATATATAGATCAGGACATCAGGGATATATAGATCAGGACATCAGGGATATATAGATCAGGACATCAGGGATATATAGATCAGGACATCAGGGATATATAGATCAGGACACCAGGGATATATAGATCAGGACATCAGGGATATATAGATCAGGACACCAGGGATATATAGATCAGGACACCAGGGATATATAGATCAGGACATCAGGGATATATAGATCAGGACATCAGGGATATATAGATCAGGACATCACTGATATATAGATCAGGACATCAGGGATATATAGATCAGGACACCAGGGATATATAGATCAGGACATCAGGGATATATAGATCAGGACATCAGGGATATATAGATCAGGACATCACTGATATATAGATCAGGACATCAGGGATATATAGATCAGGACATCAGGGATATATAGATCAGGACACCAGGGATATATAGATCAGGACATCAGGGATATATAGATCAGGACATCAGGGATATATAGATCAGGACATCACTGATATATAGATCAGGACATCAGGGATATATAGATCAGGACATCAGGGATATATAGATCAGGACACCAGGGATATATAGAGCAGGACATCAGGGATATATAGATCAGGACATCAGGGATATATAGATCAGGACATCAGGGATATATAGATCAGGACATCAGGGATATATAGATCAGGACATCAGGGATATATAGATCAGGACATCAGGGATATATAGATCAGGACATCAGGGATATATAGATCAGGACATCAGGGATATATAGATCAGGACATCAGGGATATATAGATCAGGACATCAGGGATATATAGATCAGGACATCAGGGATATATAGATCAGGACACCAGGGATATATAGATCAGGACACCAGGGATATATAGAACAGGACACCAGGGATATATAGATCAGGACATCAGGGATATATAGATCAGGACATCAGAGTTATATAGATCAGGACATCAGGGATATATAGATCAGGACATCAGGGATATATAGATCAGGACATCAGGGATATATAGATCAGGACATCAGGGATATATAGATCAGGACATCAGGGATATATAGATCAGGACACCAGGGATATATAGATCAGGACATCAGGGATATATAGATCAGGACACCAGGGATATATAGATCAGGACATCACTGATATATAGATCAGGACATCAGGGATATATAGAACAGGACATCAGGGATATATAGATCAGGACATCAGGGATATATAGATCAGGACATCGGGGATATATAGATCAGGACACCGGGGATATATAGATCAGGACATCGGGGATATATAGATCAGGACATCAGGGATATATAGAACAGGACATCAGGGATATATAGATCAGGACATCAGGGATATATAGATCAGGACATCAGGGATATATAGATCAGGACACCAGGGATATATAGATCAGGACATCGGGGATATATAGATCAGGACATCAGGGATATATAGATCAGGACACCAGGGATATATAGATCAGGACACCAGGGATATATAGATCAGGACATCACTGATATATAGATCAGGACATCAGGGATATATAGATCAGGACATCACAGATATATAGATCAGGACATCAGGGATATATAGATCAGGACACCAGGGATATATAGATCAGGACATCAGGGATATATAGATCAGGACATCAGGGATATATAGATCAGGACATCAGGGATATATAGATCAGGACATCAGGGATATATAGATCAGGACATCACGGATATATAGATCAGGACATCAGGGATATATAGATCAGGACACCAGGGATATATAGATCAGGCCATCAGGGATATATAGATCAGGACATCAGGGATATATAGATCAGGACATCAGGGATATATAGATCAGGACATCAGGGATATATAGATCAGGACATCAGGGATATATAGATCAGGACATCAGGGATATATAGATCAGGACACCAGGGATATATAGATCAGGACATCAGGGATATATAGATCAGGACATCAGGGATATATAGATCAGGACATCAGGGATATATAGATCAGGACATCAGGGATATATAGATCAGGACACCAGGGATATATAGATCAGGACATCAGGGATATATAGATCAGGACATCAGGGATATATAGATCAGGACACCAGGGATATATAGATCAGGACATCAGGGATATATAGATCAGGACATCAGGGATATATAGATCAGGACATCACTGATATATAGATCAGGACATCAGGGATATATAGATCAGGACATCAGGGATATATAGATCAGGACACCAGGGGTATATAGATCAGGACATCAGGGATATATAGATCAGGACATCAGGGATATATAGATCAGGACATCAGGGATATATAGATCAGGACATCAGGGATATATAGATCAGGACATCAGGGATATATAGATCAGGACACCAGGGATATATAGATCAGGACATCAGGGATATATAGATCAGGACATCAGGGATATATAGAACAGGACATCAGGGATATATAGATCAGGACATCAGGGATATATAGATCAGGACATCAGGGATATATAGATCAGGACATCACGGATATATAGATCAGGACATCAGGGATATATAGATCAGGACACCAGGGATATATAGATCAGGACATCAGGGATATATAGATCAGGACATCACTGATATATAGATCAGGACACCAGGGATATATAGATCAGGACACCAGGGATATATAGATCAGGACATCAGGGATATATAGATCAGGACATCAGGGATATATAGAACAGGACATCAGGGATATATAGATCAGGACATCAGGGATATATAGATCAGGACATCAGGGATATATAGATCAGGACATCAGGGATATATAGATCAGGACATCAGGGATATATAGATCAGGACACCGGGGATATATAGATCAGGACATCGGGGATATATAGATCAGGACATCAGGGATATATAGATCAGGACATCAGGGATATATAGATCAGGACATCAGGGATATATAGATCAGGACATCACAGATATATAGATCAGGACATCAGGGATATATAGATCAGGACACCAGGGATATATAGATCAGGACATACGGGATATATAGATCAGGACATCAGGGATATATAGATCAGGACATCAGGGATATATAGATCAGGACATCACTGATATATAGATCAGGACATCAGGGATATATAGATCAGGACATCAGGGATATATAGATCAGGACATCAGGGATATATAGATCAGGACATCAGGGATATATAGATCAGGACATCAGGGATATATAGATCAGGACATCAGGGATATATAGATCAGGACACCAGGGATATATAGATCAGGACATCAGGGATATATAGATCAGGACATCAGGGATATATAGATCAGGACACCAGGGATATATAGATCAGGACATCAGGGATATATAGATCAGGATATCAGGGAAATATAGATCAGGATATCGGGGATATATAGATCAGGACATCACTGATATATAGATCAGGACATCAGGGATATATAGATCAGGACATCAGGGATATATAGATCAGGACATCAGGGATATATAGATCAGGACATCAGGGATATATAGATCAGGACACCAGGGATATATAGATCAGGACATCAGGGATATATAGATCAGGACATCAGGGATATATAGATCAGGACATCAGGGATATATAGATCAGGACATCAGGGATATATAGATCAGGACACCAGGGATATATAGATCAGGACATCAGGGATATATAGATCAGGACATCACTGATATATAGATCAGGACACCAGGGATATATAGATCATGACATCAGGGATATATAGATCAGGACATCAGGGATATATAGATCAGGACATCAGGGATATATAGATCAGGACATCAGGGAAATATAGATCAGGACATCAGGGATATATAGATCAGGACACCAGGGATATATAGATCAGGACATCGGGGATATATAGATCAGGACATCGGGGATATATAGATCAGGACATCAGGGATATATAGATCAGGACACCAGGGATATATAGATCAGGACATCGGGGATATATAGATCAGGACATCGGGGATATATAGATCAGGACATCAGGGATATATAGATCAGGACATCAGGGATATATAGATCAGGACACCAGGGATATATAGATCAGGACATCGGGGATATATAGATCAGGACACCAGGGATATATAGATCAGGACATCAGGGATATATAGATCAGGACATCAGGGATATATAGATCAGGACATCAGGGATATATAGATCAGGACATCAGGGATATATAGATCAGGACACCAGGGATATATAGATCAGGACATCAGGGATATATAGATCAGGACACCAGGGATATATAGATCAGGACACCAGGGATATATAGATCAGGACATCAGGGATATATAGATCAGGACATCAGGGATATATAGATCAGGACATCACTGATATATAGATCAGGACATCAGGGATATATAGATCAGGACATCAGGGATATATAGATCAGGACACCAGGGATATATAGATCAGGACATCAGGGATATATAGATCAGGACATCAGGGATATATAGATCAGGACATCACTGATATATAGATCAGGACATCAGGGATATATAGATCAGGACATCAGGGATATATAGATCAGGACACCAGGGATATATAGATCAGGACATCAGGGATATATAGATCAGGACATCAGGGATATATAGATCAGGACATCACTGGATATATAGATCAGGACATCAGGGATATATAGATCAGGACATCAGGGATATATAGATCAGGACACCAGGGATATATAGATCAGGACATCAGGGATATATAGATCAGGACATCAGGGATATATAGATCAGGACATCAGGGATATATAGATCAGGACATCAGGGATATATAGATCAGGACATCAGGGATATATAGATCAGGACATCAGGGATATATAGATCAGGACATCAGGGATATATAGATCAGGACATCAGGGATATATAGATCAGGACATCAGGGATATATAGATCAGGACATCAGGGATATATAGATCAGGACATCAGGGATATATAGATCAGGACACCAGGGATATATAGATCAGGACACCAGGGATATATAGATCAGGACATCAGGGATATATAGATCAGGACATCAGAGTTATATAGATCAGGACATCAGGGATATATAGATCAGGACATCAGGGATATATAGATCAGGACATCAGGGATATATAGATCAGGGACATCAGGGATATATAGATCAGGACATCAGGGATATATAGATCAGGACACCAGGGATATATAGATCAGGACATCAGGGATATATAGATCAGGGACACCAGGGATATATAGATCAGGACATCACTGATATATAGATCAGGACATCAGGGATATATAAGAACAGGACATCAGGGATATATAGATCAGGACATCAGGGATATATAGATCAGGACATCGGGGATATATAGATCAGGACACCGGGGATATATAGATCAGGACATCGGGGATATATAGATCAGGACATCAGGGATATATAGAACAGGACATCAGGGATATATAGATCAGGGACATCAGGGATATATAGATCAGGACATCAGGGATATATAGATCAGGACACCAGGGATATATAGATCAGGACATCGGGGATATATAGATCAGGACATCAGGGATATATAGATCAGGACACCAGGGATATATAGATCAGGACACCAGGGATATATAGATCAGGACATCACTGATATATAGATCAGGACATCAGGGATATATAGATCAGGACATCACAGATATATAGATCAGGACATCAGGGATATATAGATCAGGGACACCAGGGATATATAGATCAGGACATCAGGGATATATAGATCAGGACATCAGGGATATATAGATCAGGACATCAGGGATATATAGATCAGGACATCAGGGATATATAGATCAGGGACATCACGGATATATAGATCAGGACATCAGGGATATATAGATCAGGACACCAGGGATATATAGATCAGGCCATCAGGGATATATAGATCAGGACATCAGGGATATATAGATCAGGACATCAGGGATATATAGATCAGGACATCAGGGATATATAGATCAGGACATCAGGGATATATAGATCAGGACATCAGGGATATATAGATCAGGACACCAGGGATATATAGATCAGGACATCAGGGATATATAGATCAGGACATCAGGGATATATAGATCAGGACATCAGGGATATATAGATCAGGACATCAGGGATATATAGATCAGGACACCAGGGATATATAGATCAGGGACATCAGGGATATATAGATCAGGACATCAGGGATATATAGATCAGGACACCAGGGATATATAGATCAGGACATCAGGGATATATAGATCAGGACATCAGGGATATATAGATCAGGACATCACTGATATATAGATCAGGACATCAGGGATATATAGATCAGGACATCAGGGATATATAGATCAGGACACCAGGGGTATATAGATCAGGACATCAGGGATATATAGATCAGGACATCAGGGATATATAGATCAGGACATCAGGGATATATAGATCAGGACATCAGGGATATATAGATCAGGACATCAGGGATATATAGATCAGGACACCAGGGATATATAGATCAGGACATCAGGGATATATAGATCAGGACATCAGGGATATATAGAACAGGACATCAGGGATATATAGATCAGGACATCAGGGATATATAGATCAGGACATCAGGGATATATAGATCAGGACATCACGGATATATAGATCAGGACATCAGGGATATATAGATCAGGACACCAGGGATATATAGATCAGGACATCAGGGATATATAGATCAGGACATCACTGATATATAGATCAGGACACCAGGGATATATAGATCAGGACACCAGGGATATATAGATCAGGACATCAGGGATATATAGATCAGGACATCAGGGATATATAGAACAGGACATCAGGGATATATAGATCAGGACATCAGGGATATATAGATCAGGACATCAGGGATATATAGATCAGGACATCAGGGATATACAGATCAGGACATCAGGGATATATAGATCAGGACACCGGGGATATATAGATCAGGACATCGGGGATATATAGATCAGGACATCAGGGATATATAGATCAGGACATCAGGGATATATAGATCAGGACATCAGGGATATATAGATCAGGACATCACAGATATATAGATCAGGACATCAGGGATATATAGATCAGGACACCAGGGATATATAGATCAGGACATACGGGATATATAGATCAGGACATCAGGGATATATAGATCAGGACATCAGGGATATATAGATCAGGACATCAGGGATATATAGATCAGGACATCAGGGATATATAGATCAGGACATCAGGGATATATAGATCAGGACATCAGGGATATATAGATCAGGACACCAGGGATATATAGATCAGGACATCAGGGATATATAGATCAGGACATCAGGGATATATAGATCAGGACATCAGGGATATATAGATCAGGACATCAGGGATATATAGATCAGGACATCAGGGATATATAGATCAGGACATCAGGGATATATAGATCAGGACATCACAGATATATAGATCAGGACATCAGGGATATATAGATCAGGACACCAGGGATATATAGATCAGGACATCAGGGATATATAGATCAGGACATCAGGGATATATAGATCAGGACATCAGGGATATATAGATCAGGACATCAGGGATATATAGATCAGGACATCAGGGATATATAGATCAGGACATCAGGGATATATAGATCAGGACATCAGGGATATATAGATCAGGACATCAGGGATATATAGATCAGGACATCAGGGATATATAGATCAGGACATCAGGGATATATAGATCAGGATATCAGGGAAATATAGATCAGGATATCGGGGATATATAGATCAGGACATCAGGGATATATAGATCAGGACATCAGGGATATATAGATCAGAACACCAGGGATATATAGATCAGGACATCAGGGATATATAGATCAGGACATCAGGGATATATAGATCAGGACATCAGGGATATATAGATCAGGACATCAGGGATATATAGATCAGGACACCAGGGATATATAGATCAGGACATCGGGGATATATAGATCAGGACATCAGGGATATATAGATCAGGCCGTCGGGAAATTACCATCCTTTGCTGCATCAACACCCCCCCCCCCCCCCCCCCCTGGCCGCCAGCTACAGGGACAGATACCCTTCATTTTAACCCTTTCTAAGGACAAATAACACTATTCTGTCTATTCTTTTTCTATTAGATACTACATACATATAGTGGCATATAACCATTAGGCTGGGATTCCTCTGAGGTTTATTCCCACCAGCAAAAACGCCAGGAAAAACTGTCAGGAAAACTGCCACAGATTTTT
Source organism: Hyla sarda (assembly GCF_029499605.1). Lineage (NCBI taxonomy): Eukaryota > Metazoa > Chordata > Amphibia > Anura > Hylidae > Hyla > Hyla sarda. The sequence continues at coordinate 6,918,799 of NC_079189.1, read as the reverse complement.
CCTGCGTTTTGGCAGTTTTTCAGGCATTTTTTCTGGTGTTTTTTCTGGTGTGTGGAAATAGCCAGGTTTGTCCCCTGTGGCAGTTTTTTTTACTGTCTTCAGGTACCACTCTGTGGGTCGGATGCTGAGCGCCCGGTCCACAGAGTGTAAGGAGAGGAGGAGTGATGTACAGCATCACTACTCCCCTCCCCCGGCCTTATAGTATACAGGGGGGCCATAGTGTACACGTATATACTATACAGGAGCCGGGAATCCTGTCACCAGACTGACAAGACTCCCTGCTCCTTTAGCCCCTTTGGGCGGTATACAGAATATACAGCTATCTATAGATAAATGAATATGGTGTATACAGAACACAATATCCACTTACCTTCCTCGCTCCCTGTCCCAGCTGGGTCCGTGTAGCTCCACCCCCTAGTGAGAGGGAGACCTCAGCTGTTGCTAAACTACAACTCCCAGCATGCTGGGAGTTGTAGTTTTGCCCCAATAGGAGGCTCCCTATTTGGGAAGACAGCGGAGAGCACAAAAATGTTCCTAACACATTTTTTGTGTTTTTTTTTTCTTCTCGTTTCAGATCCGTGTATGCAGAGAATTACGGCGGATTCGATGGATTACGGCAGATAAACTGATTTTTTTTCTTTTAATAAAATGGCAAACGAGGGCTGTGGGGGAGTGTTTTTTAAAATAAAATAATTTTTCCAATGTGTTGTGTTTTTTGTATTGAATTTTCAGGCTTAGTAGTGGAAGCCGTCTTATTGACGGAATCCATTACTAAGCCAGGGCTTAGCATTAGCTCCAAAAACATCTAGCGCTAACTCCCAATTAACGTCAGGCTGTTGCTGCTGGGTTGGTATTGTGCTGTAAATAAAAATAGGGGGAACCCTAAGCGTTATTTTTATAAATAAATAAAAACACATAGGGTTCCCTGTATTTTCATTCTCAGCACAATACCAACCAAGCAGCAACAGCCTGACATTACCGGGGTGGGCGAGGACCATTGTTACTGGCCCTCCCCAGCCTAAATAACGCCAGCCTGTTACCGACTAGGCCCAGGAGCGCCATTTTTGATGCTCCGGGCCTGTTGGTACCGGCTCTTCCCGGCACCCCTGTGGTGGTGGGTATCGGGGCAATAATTGGGAGTTAGCGCTTGCTGTTTTTGGGGCTAATGCTAAGCCCCGGCTCAGTAATGGATTCCATCAATAAGATGGCTTCCACTACTAAGCCTGAAAATCCAATAAAAAAAAAAAAAAACACACAACACATTGGAAAAATTATTTTATTTTAAAAAACACTCCCCCACAGCCCTTGTTAACCATTTTATTAAAAGAAAAAAATAATAATCCGTCGTAATCCATCGAATCCGCAGTAATCCTCTGTATACACGGATCTGAAATGAGAAGAAAAAAACAACACAAAAAATGGGTTAGGACATTTTTGGTGCTGCCACTGGGGAGAGCGCCCATAATGCAATGTCTTCCCAAACAGGGAGCCTCCAATTGGGGCAAAACTACAGCTCCCAGCATGCCCACACAGCCTTTGGCTGTCTGGGCATGCTGGGAGTTGTAGTTTAGCAACAACTGGAGTTTCCCGGTCTGGGAAGACACTGCCAGAAGGGTTTGTTCACATTATACAAAACAGACAATGTGAACAGTGCCTTAGACTTACCAGCCTGGCTCCCGTCTGTAGCTCCACCCCTAATGATGTCATCACTATGGGCAGAGCTACACAGACCCAGCCGGGACTGAAGGGAGGTAAGGGGACTTCTTCATCTTCTGTATACACTATATACAGATATCTATAGATAGCTGTATATATTGTATAACGCTCAAAGGGTTAACCTACACTGTCCAGCAGTGTAAGTTAACTCTTTCCTTGCCGGGCTGGCATAACGCACAGCTCAGCAAGGGGTTAAGTGAGCCAGCAATGTGTATACTGTATAAACATTGCAGGCTCACTGTAAGTTCTTGCTGGGAAGTAGATATACATGTATATCTACTGCTCAGCATCAGCTGTTCTCCCGACTCTGTAGCTGTGGGTACAGCTGATCCCAACATTCACATCAGGAGGATCGCAACAGGTGTCAGGAGTGACACTTGCTGTGATCTGTCCTTAACTGCACACTCTGCTCCATGCTGGGAGCTGCAGTACCTGCATTAATAGACAGATCTCAGCGAGTGTCACTCCTGACACCCGTTGCGATCCTCCTGTATAATGTATAGATGTGGCCGGCCGCTCTTCTATGGTCCCCTGCACTGACGTATATACACACCTATTCATATTTTCCACAGAGAGTTGTGATTGGCTGGAACATCTGGCCAATCACAGCTCTCTGCGGGAAATATGAATAAGTGTGTATATATATACGGCAGTACAGGGGACCATAGAAGAGCGCCCCCCCGCATCTATACATTATACAGGCGGTCTCAGAAGTGACACCCGAGGCGATCTGTCAATTAGTACCGGTACTACTACTCCTATTATGGAACAGTGTGCTCCATGCTGGGAGTAGTAGTACTACCTAAAAAACTTTAAAAAAAGTGAAACACACACACACACTAAATTTTTAGTTCCCTGCCCGCCCACATAAATTGATCCCGGTTTAAAAATGAATAAAAATTTCATTATAAAAATGATACATTTCCTTAAAGGGGTAGTCCAGTGGTGAAAAACTTATCCCCTATCCTAAGGATAGGGGATAAGTTTGAGATTGTGGGGGGTCCGACCGCTGGGGCCCCCTGCGATCTCTCTGTACGGGGCCCCGGCTCTCCGCCGAGATAGCGGGTGTCGACCCCCGCACGAGGCGGCGGCCAACACGCCCCCTCAATACATCTTTATGGCAGAGCCGGAGATTGCCGAAGGCAGCGCTTCGGCTCTGCCATAGAGTTGTATTGAGGGGGCGTGTCGGCCGCCGCCTCGTGCGGAGGTCGACACGCCCCCTTCCAGCGGGCTGTCGGGGCTCCGTACAGGAGATCGCGGGGGGCCCCAGGGGTCGGACCCCCGCGATCTGCAACTTATCCCCTATCCTTAGGATAGGGGATAAGTTGCTCACCACTGAATCACCACTGGACTACTCCTTTAAATACAATTTTTTCCATCGCTACTGTATCTTTTTATTATTATATCTCCATCACTTTTTTGGATCGCTAAAGTCCAAAAAAGAATAAAGACCGCCGACAAAAACGCTAAAGTAAAAAAAAAAAAGGCCAAACTGAAAAACGCCAAGTGGATCTGGCATTTTGCAGAGTACTGTTGACTTGCAGCTAATATCTGGATGCAGTGTTTTTTCGCTGAAAAAACGCCATGCTGTCACGCCCCCTCCCATTGGCTTGCATTGAGAGGGCAGAGCGTGATGTCCCACAGGGGCGGGGCCGTGACATCACAATGCTCTGGCCCCGTGATCGTCAGTAATCAGACCCGGAGCGAACATGCTTCGGGGACTGATTGTAACAGGGTGTGACATTCTGCCCAAAACGGGATGCCGATGTATACTGTTAACGGGAGCATTGGGCCCCATTCACTTCTGCTGCTGAATGGAGTCACCCCTAGTGACAGGACATTTGTGCTATTTTAAGTGGACTCATGACAGGGGCTGTTGGGCTTTTGAAATAGCGCACACGTCCCGAATGGAGTGAAAACTTGCGGCCATAGAAGTGAATGGGGTCCGCTGCGCCCGTTAACAGTATACACAGCATCCCGTTTTCGGCCGGATGTCAACATATACAATTAACGGTGCCAAAACGTAGTGTATTTTGACCCTTACAGGTAGAGACGCATTGCTCCTATAATGTACCTCTCTGCAGGTTCCGTTGCGCATCTGGTTTTTTTTTTTTTTACAGGATGAAGAATGGAGCCGCAGTGCTTTTTTTTTTTTTTTTCCAACCTGATGCATCCATTCTCCATAAGAAATAATAGAAAATGTCCCTTCACCAAAATTACCTTTTTTTGGCATCCATCTGGGTAGGAACACACTTGTTTTTTTTTTTTTTTACTAACGTGATCCCGACTCTTTTTTGTCGGGTTTTGCACCCAAATTGTGTTGCACGTCCGACACAATTTGCGACAAAAAAAACCCAAACCCTCCATTTTACAAGAAAAGGGGGTGTGGCCACGGGGTAAAGGGGTCGTGTTCCCGACAAACGGGGTGTGGCCCTGACAGTTTTGAAAAATCCCAACAAAGTTACTAAGGTTTCCACAGAAAATATGGTCGATTTGAGCTGAGGAAAACCCGACAGATCAGAACAATTGTAAAAAAAGCAAAATGTAGGGAAACCTTAGTAAATACCTTGGAAAATACCAGTTGGAAATCCAAACCCACAAAGAAACCTACACTCCACTCTTAGTAAATAAGCCCCACTACGTTTTGGCCCCCGTTAATCGTATCCCTCTGCATCCCACTGAAAATGAGATGCTGACATATACTGTTAGGCTGGGATTCCACTGAGATTTTTTTCTGGTGTTTTTGGAAAATTGCCACTGCAGTTTTTGAGCCAAAGGCAGAAGTGTATTCAAAAGAAATGGGAAATATAAAGAAAGCACTTATACTTCTCCTCCATTATGGATCCACTTCTGATTTCAGCTCAAAAACTGCAGTGGCAGTTTTTCAAAAAACGCCAGGAAAAACCTGTGTGAAAACCTAGCCTTACAGGCGCAGCGGACCCCATTCACTTCTATGGCCGAAAGGAGTCACCTAGTCATTTTGGGACGTGTGCGCTATTTTCAAAGTTCTACAGCCTCTGTCATTAATCCCCTTAAAATAGCACATATGTCCTGAACGGGGTCACTAGGGGTGACTCCATTTGGCAGCAGAAATGAATGGGGTGCGCTGCTCCCGTTAACAGTATACGTTTTCGGCAGGATGCTGACAGATACAATTAACGGGGGCCAAAATTTAGTGTGTTCCAACCCTTAGGTTAAGTTTCCACTTGGTTTTTTTTCTGGCAGTTTTTGGAAATCTGTCACTACAGTTTTTGAGCCAAAGCCAGAAGTGTATTCAAAAAGAATAGGACATATAAAGGAAGGACTTACACTTTTCCTCCCTTATGGATCCACTTCTGACTTTGGCTCAAAAACTGCAGTGGCAGTATTCCAAAAACTGCCAGAAAAAAACCCAAGTGAAAACTTAGCCTTACACTTTAACCAACGGACCTGTTAAACTTATGTTGAAACGCAATCTGAACGAAGCCTTAAACATATCTATGGGGGAGAGTTATCAAAACTTGTGCAAAGGAAAAGTTGCCCATAGAAACCAATCAGATCGCTTCTTTCATTTGGCAGAGCCTTGTTAAAAATGGGCAACTGGGCAACTTTTCCTCTAGACAAGTTTTGATAAATCTCCCCCAATGTGAACGAAGCCAAACTGAGCCAAAACGTCGGTGTGAACGCGGCTGGAAGGCCCTGGCTGCTTGGAGTAGGGATTGCTGGGTCCCCAGGTGTTTGGGATGGTTGTGGCTGATCTCCTGCAGGACTGAGGTGAGGACTATAAGAGGACCTACAGCTCCAGCTCATGTCTCTCTCCTGGAGTGGCCATGCTGTGAGTAGTGTTGGGGGTTTGGACAAGGTGCAGTCGCCTCAGCTCTGCTTAGTCAGCTGTGTAGTCAGTGACCAGATGGCCTGGATGGCTTTTACTGCCTGAGAAGAACATGAAGCTGGTTGTGGTCGGTGGCGCCATACTTGGCCGGTGGGGATTATTGTGCCATCCAACCCCAGAGCTGGGAATCACCTGTGTATTTTCTACATGATGCATAAAGTTGCTTATAAGTGGTTTTAAGGGAATGTGTCAAATCTATACTTAATAATAATAATAATAATATAATTTTTTTTTTTTTTTTTTTTATTGTCCGGAAATACAAAATTATATATAATAATAAATATATAAAATTCTCCACAGCTGACCAGCAGAGGGTGCTGTCATGAGAACCTGGTGGCAAGTAACCTGTAACTTGGCTGCTATAAATTTCGCCCTCTCCCTGATGGTGACCTTTTTACCCAACCCCTCCCCTTGGAGAGAAACTGAATCAGAACTGTATAGATCAGACTAATATATCTATCCCAAAATGTATGTATTTTTCTTCTTCTCCTGCCTGAAATCCGATGCGAACTTCCCCAAAACAAAGCACCAAACCATTCCTTGAGTTGTGTTTGTGGTATTGCAGCTCAGTTCCATTAGTGAATGGAGCCAAGTTGTAATACCACACACAACCAGAGGACAGGTGTGGGGCATATTTTTATTTTTTTAAAGAAAATGGCTGTACATTTCTATTCCTGGAGAAATCCTCCTATAAGGGGCGATGCTGTGCTCCTTTGGGGCCAGACAGTAAGCAGCTATCTATCTCTATTCTCTATCCTCGTCAAAATGAGGAGTGTTTTGCTCCTCTGTGGGATTAACCCTTTTTGTTACATGTTATCCTATCAGTACATATATTTGGTAATGGCGACAAAATCAGCAATTCTAGTGTGCTTTTTGTTTGGGTTCACTTGTGGGATAAAATGACCGACACTGGTGTGATTATTGAGGGTGAGAGCCAGCTGCTGCTGATGGCAGCCATCCCTCACTGTATCAGGCTCTTGAACTGTCTCTATAGTCAGAATGCAGCTACTGTACTCAGGAACACGTATAGATCTGATCGGTCTGGATTGGCCTTTGGTTAGGCAACGTGTTTTGTGTCTTTGTCCAGATCTATTTTCTTATACAGGGTGCGCCATTTATATGTATACACCTTAATAAAATGGGAATGGTTGGTGATAACTTCCTGTTTGTGACACATTAGTAAATGTGAGGGGGAAACTTCAAGATGGGTGGTGACCATGGCGGCCATTTTGACTCCAACTTTTGTTTTTTCAATAGGAAGAGGGTCATGTGACACATCAAACTTATCGGGAATTTCAAAAGAAAAACAATGATGTTCTTGGTTTTAACATAACTTTATTCTTTCATGAGTTATTTACAAGTTTCTGACCACTTATAAAATGTGTTCAATGTGCTGCCCATTGTGTTGGATTGTCAATGCAACCCTCTTCTCTATATACTGCTATATACTACTATATACACCGCAGGAGAAATGCTAGCACAGGCTTCCAGTATCCGTATACACTGCTATATACTACTATATACACCGCAGGAGAAATGCTAGCACAGGCTTCCAGTATCCGTATACACTGCTATATACTACTATATATACCGCAGGAGAAATGCTAGCACAGGCTTCCAGTATCCGTATACACTACTATATACACCGCAGGAGAAATGATAGCACAGGCTTCCAGTATCCGTATACACTGCTATATACTACTATATACACCGCAGAAGAAATGCCAGCACAGGCTTCCAGTATCCGAATACACTGCTATATACTACTATATACACCGCAGAAGAAATGCCAGCACAGGCTTCCAGTATCCGAATGCACTGCTATATACTGCTATATACACCGCAGGAGAAATGCTAGCACAGGCTTCCAGTATCTATATACACTGCTATATACACCGCAGGAGAAATGCTAGCACAGGCTTCCAGTATCCGTATACACTGCTATATACTACTATACACACCGCAGGAGAAATGCTAGCACAGGCTTCCAGTATCCGTAGTTTCAGGTGCTGCACATCTCGTATCTTCACAGCATAGACAATTGCCTTCAGATGACCCCAAAGATAAAAGTCTAAGGGGGTCAGATCGGGAGACCTTGGGGGTCATTCAACTGGCCCACGATGACCAATCCACTTTCCAGGAAACTGTTCATCTAGGAATGCTCGGACCTGACACCCATAATGTGGTGGTCACCATCTTGCTGGAAAAACTCAGGGAACGTGCAGCTTCAGTGCATAAAGAGGGAAACATCATCATGGAGCAATTTCACATATCCAGTGGCCTTGAGGTTTCCATTGATGAAGAATGGCCCCACTATCTTTGTATCCCATATACCACACCAGACCATCAATGTTTGTGTTCCAACAGTCCTGGAGGGATCTGTCCAATGTGGGTTAGTGTCAGACCAATAGCGCTGGTTTTGTTTGTTAACTTCACCATTCACATAAAAATTTCCTCATCACTGAACAAAATCTTCTGCGGAAACTGAGGGTCCTGTTCAAATTTTTGTTTTGCCCATTCTGCAGCACCTGAAACTACGGATACTGGAAGCCTGTGCTAGCATTTCTCCTGCGGTGTATATAGTAGTATATAGCAGTGTATACGGATACTGGAAGCCTGTGCTAGCATTTCTCCTGCGGTGTATATAGTAGTATATAGCAGTGTATACGGATACTGGAAGCCTGTGCCAGTATTTCTCCTGCAGTGTATATAGTAGTATATAGCAGTGTATACGGATACTGGAAGCCTGTGCTAGCATTTCTCCTGCAGTGTATACGGATACTGGAAGCCTGTGCTAGCATTTCTCCTGCGGTGTATATAGTAGTATATAGCAGTGTATACGGATACTGGAAGCCTGTGCCAGTATTTCTCCTGCAGTGTATATAGTAGTATATAGCAGTGTATACAGATACTGGAAGCCTGTGCTAGCATTTCTCCTGCGGCGGTGTATATAGTAGTATATAGCAGTGTATACAGATACTGGATGCCTGTGCTAGCATTTCTCCTGCGGTGTATATAGCAGTGTATACGGATACTGGAAGCCAGTGCTGGCATTTCTCCTGCGGTGTATATAGTAGTATATTGCAGTGTATATAGATACTGGAAGCCTGTGCTAGCATTTCTCCTGCGGTGTATATAGTAGTATATAGCAGTGTATACGGATACTGGAAGCCTGTGCTAGCATTTCTCCTGCAGTGTATACGGATACTGGAAGCCTGTGCTAGCATTTCTCCTGCAGTGTATATAGTAGTATATTGCAGTGTATATAGATACTGGAAGCCTGTGCTAGCATTTCTCCTGCGGTGTATATAGTAGTATATAGCAGTGTATACAGATACTGGAAGCCTGTGCTAGCATTTCTCCTGCGGTGTGTATATAGTAGTATATAGCAGTGTATACGGATACTGGAAGCCTGTGCTAGCATTTCTCCTGCGGTGTATATAGTAGTATATAGAGAAGAGGGTTGCATTGACAATCCAACACAATGGGCAGCACATTGAACACATTTTAGAAGTGGTCAGAAACTTGTAAATAACTCATGAAAGAATAAAGTTACGTTAAAACCAAGAACATCATTGTTTTTCTTGTGAAATTCCCAATAAGTTTGATGTGTCACATGACCCTCTTCATATTGGAAAAATAAAAGTTGGATTCAAAATGGCCGCCATGTTCACCACCCATCTTGAATAGTTTCCCCCTCACATATACTAATGTGTCACAAGCAGGAAGTTATCACCAACCATTCCCATTTTATTAAGGTGAATCCATATAACTGGCCCTCCCTGTAGAATGTGATAACTTTTCCCCTTAACAAAGGAAATGCTGATGTAGTCTTAATTAAAAGTTTATATTGTCAGTTTGTACCAGGACTTAGGAGGAATTGATTCTATGCATTTTTATCATATTTTCCCTCCATATAGTAATTTATAAGGTCATAATCCCTGACACAATGAATATAACCCTTCATGCTCTGACACCTTCTCTTACAGATTAGTTTAGGTGCTCCAGATCCAGAATAATCCATTCCTCCGCTTCCAGCAGTGATCCAGAACTCTACTAGACTCCAGAAGACCAAGTGTTCTACACGAAAAACCATAAAGCACCAATGGCGCATAAAGTGGATCAGCCTCGTAAGGACACATTTTCCTTTATTTATTTTTTATTTTACAGCTCTGGAAGATCAGAAAGTAAACATTTAATAGGGTTTTCTGGACACTATACATTATAAATAGCCTCAGGACAGGTCATCAATGTCTGATCAGGGTGCTGACACCCGGCCCCTACATCGATCAGCTGGCCAGGCGAGCCGCAGCTTCAGCACATATACAATGAATGGGCTGGAAACCATTTACTTCAATGGGTGATGAGCAACAGGTACCCAGCAGCACCACCACAGTGACTGCCACAAAGCTTCCAGCCCCAGTCACTATCCATGTGCCAGAGCCACAGCTCACCCGATCAGCTGATTAATGGAGGGGCCTGGTGTCAGCACCCCCGCCAATCAGACATTGTTGACCTATCCTGAGAAGCCATCAATGTAGAATGCCCAGAAAACCCCTTATGCAGTCCTTCCAAACTTCCAAGGCTTTGTTAACACAAGAGAATTTCCCAGTATAAGCTCAGAACTGATTCCATCATTTATTTCTGCCCAGGGAGTTGGTGGTTTTCTGCACAAAATGTGGGAATTTCTTCTACACAGAATTTCAGACAGACGTCCATGTGGAAGATCCATCTGCATTCAGTGCAGAAACAAACAGCCGTCTCGCCTTCCAGAAACATATGACGGAATCAACTGCAAGCTCACACTTGGAAATATGGTTTGAGCTTAGCCTTCAAGCGTCCTAAAAAAAGTAGGATGTTTACCAAATGATGCCGACCCTTTTATGGTTAATGGAAATTTTTATCTAATTAAACTTCTTCATGAGAATTTTAGAATCTGATCACAAATGATAGCTGAAGGTGTCGACCAAAAGTTACAAATAACAAAGTACAATTGCAGAAACAATATTTTGGAATAACTTGGATGAACTAAAGCCCTGTTAAAAGTGGGCCTTGGCCCTTCAAAAGGGTACTCCGCTGCTAGATATCTTATCCCCTATCCAAAGGATAGGGGAGGCACGGCCATGTCCTCATGCCCACTGCTGCAGGAACCCGGCATTTAGGTCTGGCAACTTAAACGCCGGGTTCCTGCTGCAGTGGCCGTGACGATATGGCCGTGCCTCCTCATGACGTCACGCCACCCCCCCCCCCCCCATTCATGTCTGAGAGGGGGTGTTTCTGCTGACACGTCCCTCCCATAGACATGGATGGAGGGGGCGTGGCTGTGATGTCATGATCACTGCTTCCGGCTCTGAACAAACTTTACAAATTATGAGATCCAGCAGGTTAGGCTATAGAACCTTACAATCTGTGTAAGGGAGGAGATAGAAGAGGTGGGGAATGAGTAAATATTCTGACCTGAGGAGATAATGATCTATGAAGAATCGGTAGATGCAACAGGCGAAGAGTAAGAATTGTTTGTTTCCTTTCAGGAACGCTCCTTCTGGCAGTGGAGAAGAATTTTACAGTCAAAATCGGCTTACCACCCATGAACCCAAGGGATGACTTTAACGGCAGGGCGGCTGTTCTTGGAAAGATTAATAATGTCAGCCATATAGCCTGTAGTCCAGATGGTGAACTCTTCTGTATCTGTGGTGGAGACCTGTACAGAGGTCCAATGCCTTCCAATATAGATGTCAATTGGTTTTCGGTGGCGCGAAGAGTTGGAAAAGCTGTATGGAACAGAATTGTCCTTATGTTCTTCCACCCCAAGGGAGATTTCTACGTCACCACAAATGATGGAGAATTTTATAAGGGTCCCCCACCAGATAATGAGCATGTACCTTGGATCTATGATCAGGCGAAAAGAATAGGACATGGTGGTTGGAAGCAGTATGAAGCCTTGTTCTTCAGTCCAGAAGGCATTCTATACGCTGTGGGCAATGATAAACTCTTCAAGGCTCCACCACCTACTGAGGAAAGTGTCCAATGGGATTCTTCATGTACCTGTATTGGAGGCAGTGACTGGAGCAGACTCACTCACTTTATATCCTTTAGTCCTGATGGAAAACTCTGGGCTGTAGATAAATGGAACGGACACATCTTCAGAGGAAACCCACCAGCCCAAGAAGACCAAAACTATCGGGCACAGGCTCAGGATCTGGGATCTAACTATAATGTATATAGGTTTCTGGCATTTACAAAAGATGCGACAATCCGGAAAATTGTGAATTTTCAATTCCTGGTTGACCAGGCGCAACTATTGTCTCAAGCCCCCGAGGTGTTACAGGAGAAGATCTACGACAACCGAAAGAGCAGTTGTACCCTGACACACACACTTGCGTATGTATTCTTCTATAGGCTGATGTTACTTTTAGAAGCAGATACTTGGGAATTTCTTAGAACACCCTCCCCCCACCCCATGGTAAATATTGCTCGATGGTCTATAAAACTAAAAAGGGAAAGATGAAAACCACTTTATAACCAGAGTATAGACAAAAAATAACAATAACAATGTTATCAGAACAGTTGACCCCATTGCCAGGTTAGGGTTGGGCACTTGGCCATTATCTAACCACCTATCATGACCACATGTAACATAGTAACTTAGTTTATAAGGTTGACAAAAGACCAGAGTTCATCAAGTTCAACCTATAACCCTAATGAGTCCCTATTGAGTTGATCCAAAGGAAGGTAAAAAACCCTCATAATAGAGGTAAAAATTCCTTCTCAACTCCAAATATGGCATCAGAATAAATCCCTGGATCAACGTTCTGTCCCTATAAATCTAGCATACATAACCTGTAATGTTGTTTTTCTCCAAAAATGCATCTAGACCCCTTTTGAACTCTTTTTTTTTTTTTTTTTTTTTTTTTTCACCATGACCACCTCCTCTGGCAGAGTACCATGGTCTCACTGCTCTTACAGTAAAGAACCCCCGTCTGTGCTGGTGTAGAAACCTTCCTTCCGCTAAACGTAGAGGATGCCCAATTGTTATAAATACAGTCCTGGGTATAAATAGATCATGGGAGAGATCTCTGTACTGCCCCCTGATATATTTATACATAGTTATTAGGTCGCCCCTAAGCCTTTTTTGTAAACTAAATTACCCTAATTCTGAATCTTTCTGGGTACTGTAGTCCTCCCATTCCCCGTATTACCCTGGTTGCCCATCTTTGAACCCTCTCCAGCTCCACCATATCTTTCTTGTACACTGGTGCCCAGTACTGTACACAGTATTCTAAGTGTGGTCTGACTAGTGATTTGTACAGCGGTAGAATTATTTCCTTGTTGTGGGCATTTATTCCCCTATTGATGCACCCCATTATTTTATTTGCCTTGGCAGCAGCTGCCTGACACTGATCGCTACAGCTAAATTTACTGTTAACTAAAACTCCTAAATGCTTTTCCATGTCAGTCGTCCCAAATGTTTTTTCATTTAATACATAATCCCAGCCCGGATTTTTCCTCCCCATGTGCATTACCTTACATTTATCAATGTTGAACCTCATCTGCCACATCTCAGCCCAAACCCCCAACCTATCCAGATCCATTTGTAACAGTGCACTGTCCTCTATAGTGTTATCTACTATACACAGTGCACTGTCCTCTATAGTGTTTACCGCTTTAGAGTTTAGTATCATCTGCAAAGATTGCTACTTTACTATTCATCCCCTCTATAAGGTCATTTAATTAATATATTAAATAGAACTGGACCCAAGACGGACCCCTGTGGTACCCCACTAGTAACAGTCACCCAATCAGAATAAGTACCATTAATAACCACCCTCTGTTTCCTATCACTGAGCCAGTTACTTACCCACTTACACTTATCCTTCTCATTTTATGTGGCACTGTATTATGTGGTTGCGGTCATGCACTTCACTCTCCACTGGTCTGAGGTAAGGGGAGTCCTATATATGTATGAGTTAGAGCCTTGGTGGTATATAAATGACCAGTCACTGAGTCTACCTGTTGGCAGAACTTTAGTCTTGATCTCCTTCCCTTCAGCCTGATCTCATGCCATGCACCTTTTTCCTTTTGGGTCCAAATCTATTATGGTGGCATTATGTAGATGCCATCCTACTATGGTCAGGGGATATAAAATTATTCGTGGACCTCATTATACTTGACATTATATTTAATTTCCCCATCCCCAAAAGAATATAGAGTCGTTGGTTAACCTCTTCATGATACACAATGGCCCTGATTTACTAAGTGTTGTGTAGGTTTCTTTGTGGGTTTTAATTCCCTACAATTTATTTTCCACAGTATTTACTAAGGTTTTCCTACATTTTCCACTTTCCCTACAATTTGCTTTTTTTTTTTTACACCTGCTCTGATCTGTAGGGTTTTCCTCAGCTCAAATCCACCACATTTTATGTGGAAACCTTAGTAAATATGTTGGGTTTTTGTGAAAATGTCGGGAACATGCCCCTTTTCGGAGACCACGCCCTCTTTTCCCAGTGGCCACACCCCTTTTTCAGTTTTTCTTAGCAAAATGGAGAGTTAGTCGGGGTTTTTTCGATTCCGGCACACAACCCAACAAAACATGTCGGGTTTGCAATAGTAAATGAGGGCCAATGTGTGTTCATGTCATGTGCACAATCTGGGATTGACTTGAGGGGAGGATGCATTATAGCAACCACAACTGTATTGGTAGCCGGCGCTCGCCGTTAATAACAAACATCAGCGATTACTGGGGTGGGTCATTTTAACCCTTCAAATATAAAAAAATTCCAGCTGCCAGTGGATTGGGGTCTCTGATCAGCACCCTGCAGCTTGATCGCGGGGTGCTGATCAGTTCATATGGCAGGTGGAGGCACTCTGAAGAGCACGGATTCCATCAATCATTGTTATGTGATTGCATTGATCAGTATAATAAGCAATCTAATTGCAGATATATATATCACAGTGGAAAATTATCTGTATAGTGCTGTGGAATCTGTTGTCGCTATATAAGTATTAGTATTATATGGCCACTTTATGATACATAAATGATCCCACTATGCTTGCAGTCCTATATCTGATATGTAATGTGCATATGTCAGGGCCAGATACATTATTACAGTATCCAGGGGTATGCAGTTCTGGAGATGGCAGTGGGAGCCTTGTGGGGAAAAATGGTCTGACTACCCAATTGCGACTATTCTAAGCAGGTGATCATTGGGGCTGAAGTAATCCTGGCACCAATTCACTCCACTGTTTTTCTGCGCTCCAGTTATACTGCATGGGGTGCATGAGTTACTTCTGGTTATTCCTGGCACCATGCGCTCCAGTGGAACAGGCAGTGGCGGTCCGGGAATTGCCAAGGTGTAAACCCCTACCAAATAATCAGCTAGGTCTCCGTCAAATAGTTTGGTTTGTATTCCAATCTTTGGCACAATTTGATCTATGCACCCTTATACAGGATGACTCGGTCTGGCACTGTGTATCATGTCTGCTAGATCCTTTACCATGCATAACATTTGGTACTGTATATCTCCTGAGGAACCCTATTCTTACCATAGGGAGAAACCCATGGAGTTTATTTTTTTTTTTTTTGTCATTTCCACTGTATATACTTAATTTTGACTGTCACTTAGTGGGTTAGTGGGGGGTTTGGGAGGGGAGAGGGGTCTAGGCGAGGAAATATGGGTACTTTGGGTTACTCAGGGAAAAGTCTGGTTGGGGGCGGGGGGACGTTGAACTCCCTTATTAGGGTTGGAACAGCTATTAGGGAAAGAGTCTGAGGGAAAGACTTATTTTTCATGGCCTGGATATGACATTGGGAAACTTCTTCTTCTTAGAAACCTGTCCTCTCCTTTGAGTTTGATCTTCAACACGAGTAATGAGAACCACGCCGATTTCCATACTTCAGACACGTGAGTGACCACTTTCGCTATGTTGCTAACAGTATTGGTTTTGTCTCTGTAGGTACAGCTGCAACTGTTAAAATAGTTACATAAAAGTGATATATTTTAAAGGAGTACTCTGGGTTGGGATTATCTATCCCCTATGCTAAGGATGGGGCATAGGTGTCTGATCATGCAGGGTCTGACCGTTAGTATTCCTGCAATCTACTGGACCGCACGCTGGCTCCCCCCATGAATGGAACTGTGTAGACCACCGCACAAAACTGTGGAAGAAAAACCCTTTCCCAGTGCATCTGTATGGGAGAGCCACAGTACAGCACTACGACTTTCCCCGGCAGACAGAGGTCGAAACCCACCTGCAACGATCAGACACTGATCTCCTATCCTGTCCATGCAGGTAAATAGCTTGACAATTACAACCATAAATTTACTGTGCGGGTAGTAAGGGAAGTAGTATCGGAGTTCAACAGAACTCAATGGTAAAACGGAATGACATAAAATTACACAGAATGTCCATTTTATGTCCCAAAAAAAACCACACAGCCGAAAATTGAGAGAACATAGCCTTAGGGCCAAGGCACAAGTCCTGCAGGAACACATGGGAACGGAGTTCCTGATTTTTTTTTTTTCCACAGCAAGAATACAGTTCCCATTAGCAAGAGTCCTGCAGGACCAGCTCTTAAAGGGGTACCTTGTTGGGAAACAATTTTATTTTCATATCAACTGGTGCCAGAAAGTCTAATGGATTTGTAAATTACTTCTATTTAAAAATCTTAATCCTCCATTACTTATCAGCTGCTGTATGCTACAGAGGAAGTTGTGTAGTTATTTCCAGTCTGACCACTGCTTTCTGCTGACATCTCTGTCCAGAGTAGAAGTTCATCATGGAGATTTGCTCCTACTTTGGACAGTTCCTGACATGGACAAAGCTGTCAGCAGAGAGCACAGTGGTCAGACTAGAAAGGACTACACAACTTCCTGTGAAGCATACAACAGATAAGTACTGAAAGGATTAAGATTTTTAAGTAGAAGTAATTTACAAATCAGTTTAACTTGCTGGCACCTGCACTATTAAAGGGATATTCCGGGCAAGAAATATTTTATCACCTATCCAAAGGATAGGGGATAAGATGTCTGATCGCGGGGGGCCCGCTGCTGAGACCCCCCCCCCCCCCCCCCGCAAT
Organism: Hyla sarda; assembly: GCF_029499605.1. Classification (NCBI taxonomy): domain Eukaryota; kingdom Metazoa; phylum Chordata; class Amphibia; order Anura; family Hylidae; genus Hyla; species Hyla sarda. The sequence continues at coordinate 6,902,135 of NC_079189.1, read as the reverse complement.
ATCCCTGCAGCAGCCTCATTCTGTGCAGGTGCTGAGTCTCCAGTTTCAGAAAGCTCCAGGTTTCCAGGACTGGGGAAGTGACCCCCATTCATGTCTATCAGAGGGGGCTTGATGGCCGTCACGCCCCCTCCCATGGACATGAATGGAAGGGGGCGTGGCGTGATGTCACTTCCCCAGTCCCGGAAACCCAGCGCCCCCATCCCCCCCCCCCCCCCCCCCCCCCCCCCCGCGATCAGACATCTTAATCCCTTTTTTAATGGGTTAAAATTTGTCTACAAGATCAGTGTAGGTGTCGTATAGTAACCTGAACTTCTGGCTATTGTAAGACTGAGTTGGTGACCGATGATCTCTTTGGTGAACTGAAAATGAATGCCATAAATCTGAACATTATGGGGGAGATTTATGAAAACCTGTCAAGAGGAAGAGTTGCTGAGTTGCCCATAGCAACCAATCAGGACAGTTTTTGATAAATCTCCCCTTCTGTCTTTTATTGTTTTTTCAGGTTCAACAAAACTATAAAGGAGTCCAGCAGTTTTTCCCATGAACACGGATTCACTTTTCAGGCGGGAAATGAAGTTACTTTTGAGGGAGGAATCCCTGTTGTTGCCGAAATATCTGGGAAATTTACAGTGAACATGAGCACCACCCACAAATGGAACTTCACAAAGACCAATGAGACTCCGGTAGGTCAGAGGTCACTCTGTAAATGAAGAAGCTCCTGGACGTGTGTGGGGGATCTGATTTTTTAGGTTGTTACAGACAGACCTGATTCTGACACAATCACTTTAGTTTAGTGGGGGCAGTGCCTATGAAAAGAATTCTCCTGCCTTTTACCCTGCCATGAAGGGCTGGACTTTACTTGAAGGGGTACTCCACCCCTAGACATCTTACCCCCCTATTCAAAGGATGGGGGGGATAAGATGTCTGATCGTGGGGGGGGGGGGGGGGTCAGGCAGTTGGAGAACTATTAGATAATAAATACCTAAATGAGAGGTGACTAGGGGCAGGCTAGTTAAAAACCCCAACGTGCTAGGGACTCTGGCTATGGGGACTTATATACAAAGGTACCGGATAGGATGCGGTACCGGGACACCACACAGTCGCCCATAGCAACCAATTTGAGTTTTAAAAATGTCTCTAAAAAATCTGACTTGAATGGTATAAGCAACTGCTCGTGTTCCTCTGCACCAGTTTTGATCTCCTACTTTTCAGATTCTATAGGAACAGGATGTGAAAAATGTAGAAAAACGTGGAAGTTGTCTAAGACCCTGCGCTTCTCATTCATGTACGTTTTAATCAAAATGTGCAAGCTATGGCTACCTGTGTAGATCAGCGACCACCACAGCACTAGTACCCATTGGGGAATGGCCCAGTGGCCGAGCAACCCCAAGACTACTTGACCTAGACCCTGGCTCTGGGCTGCACCACCCCAGACACTGCAATAGAAACAATGGCCACCACACCAGTTTGAACTTCACACACCCTGTGCTCCCAGTCTGAGTACTTAAAGGGGTACTCTGCTGCTTAGCATTTGCAACAAACTGTTCTGAACGCTGGAGGTGGGAGCTTGTGATGTCATAGCCCCGCCCCCTCATGGCATCACGCCCAGTCCCCTCAAAGCAAGTGTATGGGAGGAGGCGTGACAGCCGTCATGCCCCCTCCCATAGACATTCATTGAGGGGGGGGGAGCGTGATGCCAGGAGGGGGCAGGGCTATGAAGTCACAGCTCCAGCATCCGGAACAGCTTGTTGCAAATGCTGAGCAGTGGAGTACCCCTTTAAAGGAGATCTGCAGCCCTAGACACTTATCCCATACCTGCAGGATAGGGGATAAGTGTCTGATCACAGGATGTCCGAACACTGGGACCCCCGTGATCTCCTATATGGGGCCGCGGCTCACCAGTGCAGGAGGCGTGTCGGCCGCAAAATGATGCAACGGCCGACACTCCCCCTCTCCATGTACCTCTATGGGAGAGGTGGAGATGCAGTGTTCATGCATCCCCCGCCTCTCCCATAGAGCTGTGTGGAGGGGGAGTGTCTGTCTGCCTCGGTGAGGTCGACACGAACATTAGCTGCGCAGAGCCAGGTCTCCCGTACAGCGGGTCCCAGCAGTCAGACCCCCGCGGTCAGACACTTATCCCCTATTCGCAATATAAGGGGATAAGTGTCCTATGGCTCCAGTACTCCTTTTAAAAACTCCGGGAAACAGACCCTTTTACAGTCTCCTGCTGATAGAATTTTACTAACTTTCTATTCAGCTGCAAAACATCCCAGATACTGGACCACTCTGACTCTTGTCCATCCGACTGATATCACACATGGCCACTAATGTTCATTCTTTGTCTTTTACAGATTTCCTTCTCATTGGGCACAAACATAGAGCTGGAGCCCCAGAAAGCTATTCGGATGGTGGCCTCAGTGATAAAGGGGGAAATAAATGTCCCGTACAAGGCAAAAGCCCGGACCCTGTTTGGTGCTGAGGTTGAAGTTCGGGGGATGTGGAGAGGGGTCTCACATTACCACCTGATCGTTACCCAAGAGGATTATAATAATTAGGTCACATGACCCAGGTGGAATCCAGATTTCACTTTCTGCAAGAAAATTAGTTCTGATCAGTTGCTGCTGCTTCACGTGTCTGAAGGATTTCCAATAAACCTTAGAATGAGCAATAAAATCTGCCGGGTCTGTGGTTTTTATCCATTTCATTTATTTTACTTTACTTACTTGTATGGAATGTCCCAAGCCCTATGGTCCATCTTGGTCCACCCCAATGACTTTTTTTTTTTTTCAGACAATATAAGTTAGATTCTTTGTTTGGAAAAAAAAACATGTTTTGCTAGATCAGGCTTAGATTCTGTAAAGAATAACCACCCACACAGGGATACTACTAATTAAATTCCATTATTGTGCTGCTGCAGACATCAGGGAAGATGAGATTAAGTAGTTAATCTGTTTTCCATTAGTCTGTCAGCAGCACAAGATTCCCTCCCTAAAAAATATTTTTTTTCTTTATAAATAACTCTGAGGGGTAGGGAGAATGTCCAGTTATACTACAAAGTGTTGTAATTATTAAAAATTCCACAGGTCCTGCCAGCTCACAGAGGGGATTGTTAACCCATTATTGTGCTGCTGACACACTAAGGGAAAACAGACTGACTACTTAAATCTTATCTTGTTATAAACAAACAAAAAAATTTGACCACTGGTAGAGAGAAAAATCATTTTGTCACTTTTGGGAAACGTGTCTCTAGTTAAGTTGTTTCTTTGGTCCTCCAACTTAAAGTAATGGCTTCCTTGCTTGTCAGGCACTTGGCAACTTGAATTACCGAGCAGTGCTTTGGCATCATGTCTTCTTGTCTGCGACCTCAATACGTCATGTTGAACCTGGTGTGATGTACTTCAGATATGGCTGAAGAATCTCTTGTCCCTCCTGAATACATCTGGGTTGGTTCCGAATGGACGTCTCTTGCGTCTCGGTTAGCTCTGTTCCCAGGATCTCTTGGTTCCAGACAAAAAGACATTAGGATTCCGCCATCTGTCCTACCATCAACACCTGATCCCATTTTGGGGTATCACCTAGGCAATTCTAAAGAAAACGGACATAAGCAAAAACACAACATAGACTTTATCAAACATATTCTAAGCCAACACTAGTAACCACTGAAAAGAAGCGCACACCAATTAGGAAAAACGTGTATACTTTATTAAATTATGTCATAACATGAGAAAAGGAGCAAGGCTAAAATCATTTAAAAACTCTATAAACTAGAGTACACAACATGGGAGAGGGGCCCCCCCACCCTCTCCACACAATCCCGTCTAACAAGGTACAGGTAATATATAAACAGAACTGACTGTGGAAACAAGCATGAAGAAATCACTAAATAAATGACCAGTGACCCTCCTTAAGCACAATGCACATTATATATAAAGGTTGACAATGATATACAAGGCATGAGCCTATACTAGTACCAGACGGGATGACAGAGCCCCACGCGTTCCGTCCTCAGGGGTATTGTGAATGACTGCCATATGCCTCTTTTTATCTATACTTATTAGTAATTACATACCACTCAGGTGTGCGTCAGTCTCCCGATCCGGAAAGCTGGCATGGACTTCCGTCCTCTGTCAGCTTCCGGTATAATCCGTAGCGCCATAACAACTCATGAAATATTATGTCACATCTGCCCATCCTATGCCTCAATACAGTACATCACTATGCTGTGCATTGAGCGCAGCATGTGATGCGACGACTCACGTGTCTCTATTTGGACACGTCGGTAGTCATGTGATCACATATCCCTAGCGACGAGCATAAATAAACACAGTACTCAATAACTCAGAGTATGGGCGTCACACTACTGAACATCCTATCACGCCTCCCATACACCGGACCACACAACGGGACAATTCAAGTAAATATCAACAGGAATACAAGAAAAATGTATATGTACAGGTTGGGAGAATAAAAATTCCAAAAAAGGGGGGACAGTTATCAACATACCAATAAAGCAAAAAACAAATACCTATAAGACAACTGAAAAATAAATAAAGAGAATGAGAAAAATAAAGAATAAAAAAATAATTAATAAATAAAAAGTGTGTGTATATATATATATATATATATATATATATATATATATATATATATATATATATAAAAATGAAAAATGAAAATTGAAAAATAAAGTAGAAAATATACGTGTACATGAAAAAAAAAAAAAACAATTATTTAAGAAATTGATACCCACCTAAATAATAGGGTAATCTAATCCATACCCCTTTATTTATATATAAATAAATATTTCCATAGATATTGATAAACTTATATAAATTCATTATACACATGTATAAATATATACATATATATATATTTTGTGATACCAAATCCAAAGGTGATAAATAAAATTAAAAAAAATAAAAAATTATCAAATGTTATCAAACCTATACCTGCCTATTTTTGGCTCTTTACCTTCTGCCATATAGCAGCTAAGTAGAAGATACTTCGGTTTCTACCAAAGAATACAAACTACAGTGTGATCTAGAATAGATAGAACTATTCTTCCTCTGTTAGGCTATTACTGCCCTAGGATTTACGTCTATTTAGGATAATAATCCAATGAATACTTGAGATGACCTCTAAACAGTTACATATGTTCAGTGGAACATGGTTACAACAAGTTAGTCACAGATGAGACAAAAACATGGGTTATTAACTGCACATTTTCAGGTTTACAATACCACCACCAATTATATGGAATTTATCATGTGTCTCATCTTCAAATTTGGAATAGTTTTGTTTCCAGTTCCGGCTCTTATGAATCCCTCTGGGTTGTCCATGGCACAAAGCTCAGCTACTTTTCTTTCTTTAAGACTGAAATAAAAAAAACTTACACAAACATCATATTAATCCTGTGGAAAAATGTGATTTGTAATCAATAATAATCATTAATTAGCATGATTCACTTGTTATAATTAATTCAATTAAGCAATTTGTTTAATTCACTGGACACTCCTATCTCGGCTATAAAACTTTTCTTTTAATTCGTTTTAAGAATTAAAGAAATCTCATTCAGTATGAGAGAAATCTGCTCTGATTACAATGTCTAACTCACTAAGCATTATGGAATTAACTCTTCCTTATCGTCAGATTGACTTAAGAAATCAACTCACAGTGCAGCTCTGCGACCTCTGACCTCTTTATTGACCTATACCTAGGACTAAGGAATGTGCTCATTTCCCCCCTCCCATCTCTAGGATGGTGGGCAAAATTATTATAATAACGTCAGCAGAGAGAACTGTGGTCGTGATGTCATCAGAGAGCATTCCAAAAAGAAAAGAATTGCCTCTGTAGTATTCAGCAGCTAATAAGTACTGGAAGGATTATGATTTTTTAATAGAAGTAATTTACAAATATGTTTAACTTTCTGCCACCAGTTGATTTAAAAGAAAAAAGGTTTTCACCGGAGTACCCTTTTAAGTAACAAAGATTTAAAGGGGTACTCCGCCCCTAGACATCTTATCCCCTGTCCAAAGCATAGGGGATAAGATGTCAGATCACGGAGGTCCCGCCGCTGGGGACCCCCGGGATCTCGGCTGCAGCACGCACCTGTTGCGGCTTCCGGAAATGCTGGAGGCTTCAGCTCCCGACCACGGTGACGTGAAATCCTGACATCACAAAAAAAAATAAAAATTAGACCAAAAGGGGACTATAAAGGCCAAAGAACACAACTAATTACCTAACCCCAAGGCCGTAGCCTGGGGTGCAAAACACCTCTAAATAGTCCCCCCTAAAATATAACTTTTATTATATATCCAGTTAAAATAAAAATTAAAGTAAACCCAGTAAAGTGAAAATTTAAAATGGAATGTCGGGTAGGTTAGTGCTTATAAGATCTGAGCAACATTGCTCCACTGTTAAGGGCTCTGCAGCAACCCTATATGCCTACTCTGACACCGACTTAAAACACTAGATTGCCGCCTCTACATGTTTCGCCGTCTCCACGGCGTTTTCAAGAGGCAAATTTTTATTTTAACTGGATATATAATAAGTTATATTTTAGGGGGGACTATTTAGAGGTGTTTTGCACTCCAGGCTATGGCCTTGGGGTTAGGTAATTAATCGTGACATCACGCCCCGCCCCTCAATGCAAGTCTATGGGAGGGGGCGTGACAGCAAAATCTGGACTCATTGCTGCCACTCCAGTGCTTTTGTTGCCATCCATTTTCTTTTTGACATATGTTTGGGGTCATTGTCCTGCTGGAAGACCCAAGATCTCGGACGCAAACCCAGCTTTCTGACACTGGGTGTTAGGAATCATGGCAGGTGTACTACAAGAGGTAGTGGATCCTCTGGGCCTGTGTGGATAGAGACTTGAGCTGTGTCAGGGAGCGGGGTCTAAGGTGCCACCGGTCTTCACCAGAGTCCCCCGCAAAGCAGGATGGTCTTGCTGCGGCGGGTGACACCCAGGTCGCTACCCCTGGCACGACTCGTCCACACAGGTAGCTGGGTGGGTGAAGTGGCACAGACAGAGACTGGCAGGATGTGGCAGGCAGGACGTCACTGGCAAGGCAGAAGGACAAGGCAGGAACACTGGAACAGGAAAGGCCGGAACTAAGGACAGGTACACAGACACTGGAACAGGACCACACTCCGGCTAGGACAAACAAAGACTAAGACAGACAACCAAGATCCAGCCCAGGGAGCAGGGAGGAGCATATACTATAGAGCAGAGACAGGTGCAAGTACTTTAATTGGGTACTGGCCCTTTAAGAAAATGAGCTGCGGGACAACATGGAACTGAGAAACAGGACCGTGATTGACAGCGGGCAGCGGGGACAGAAAGCGCTCACAGCCGGAGTGCAACTGTAACACTGGGCTGTACAGTGCGACCCAAAATCCATTGGTAATCCTCAGATTTCATAATGCCTTGCACACGATCTCTGCACCCAGTGCCAGAGGCATCAAAACAACCCAAAACATCACTGAACCTGCACCATATTTCACTGTAGGTTCTGTGTTCTTTTCTTTTGTAAGCCTCATTCTGTTTTTGGTAAACAGTAGAATGATGTGCTTTACCAAAAAAGCTCTATCTTGGTCTCATCTGTTCACAAAACATTTTCCCCAAAGGATTTTTGCTTACTCAAGTTTATTTTGGCAAAATGTAGTCTTGCTTTTTTATGTCTCTGTGTCAGCAGTGGGGTCCTCCTGGGTCTCCTCCATAGTGGGGTTCTCCTGGGTCTTCTGCCATAGTGTTTCATTTCATTTAAATGTCGACAGATAGTTCGCCCTGACACTGATGCTCCATGAGCCTGCAGGACAGCTTGACTATTTTTGGAACTTGTTTGGGGCTGCTTTTCCACCATCCGGACTATCCTGCACATTTCATAAATTTTTCGTTTCCATCCACACCCAGGGAGATAAGCTACAGTGCCATGGGTTGCAAACTTCTTGATAATGTTGTGTACTGTGGACAAAGGCAAATCTGGATCTCTGGAGATGGACTTGTAACCTTGAGATTGTTGATATTAGACTTGTGCACTAGAAAAATTTTCGTTTAATTTCGTTTCGTTTTTTCGTTTTGGAAAAAAATTTCGGTTCGGCAATATTTTCGGTTTAGATTTTTCGGATACATTCGGTATTCGGGTATTCGTGTTGTTTTTTTCGGATACATTCGGTATTCGGGTACATTCGGTAAATCTTTAGTCTTTTTTTGGACTTTAGCGATCCTAATAAATAATGGAGATACCTTTTTTATTAAAATTTCGCAGGGTATCATAAAAAAATCATAATAAAAAAGATACAGTGGTGATGAAAAAAATTATATCTAACGAAATGTATCATTTTTATTATGAAATGTTTATTCATTTTTAAACAGGGATCAATTTATGTGAGCGGGTAAAGCACTAAAAATGTAGCCGACAATAATGAAAATGTAGTGTGTGCGTGTTTTTCACTTTTTTTAAAAACATTTTTTAGGTAGTACTACTACTCCCAGCATGGAACACACTCTTCCATGATGGGAGTAGTAGTTACCTGTACTAATTGACAGATCGCAGGGGTCCCTTGCGATCATCTTGTATAATGTATAGATGCAGCGGCCGCTCTTCTATGGTCCCCTGCACTCACGTATATGTACACATATTCATATTTCCCGCAGAGCTGTGATTGGCCAGATGGTTCCAGCCCATCACAGCTCTCTGTGAGAAATAGGAATATGTGTATATATACGGCCGTGCAGGGGACCATAGGAGAGCGGCCGCCGCATTCATACATTATACTGGAGGATCACAGCGGCTGTCAGGAGTAATACCTGTAGTGATCTTCGCTTTACTACAAGTACTACCACTCCCAACATGGAGTACACTCTGCTCCATGCTGGGAGCTGTAGTACCTGTATTAATAGACAGATCGCAGCAGGTGTCAGAAGTTACACTCGCTGCGATATGTCTATTAATGCAGGTACTACAGCTCCCAGCATGGAGCAGAGTGTGCTCCATGTTGGGAGTATTAGTACCTGCAGTAAGGGACAGATCCCAGGGATGTCACTCCTCCTGACACCCGCTGCGATCCTCCTGATGTGAATGTCGGGATCAGCTGTTCTCAGGGCTACAGAGCCGGGAGAACAGCTGACGCTGAGCCGTAGGTATACATCGTATATCTACTGCCCAGCAAGAACTTACAGTGAGCTTGCAATGTGTATATACAGTATACACATTGCTGGCTCACTTAACCCCTTGCTGAGCTGTGCGCTATGCGCAAGCCCAGCAAGGGAAGAGTTAACTTACACTGCTGGACAGTGTAGGTTAACCCTTTGTGCGGTATACACTTTATACAGCTATCTATAGATAGCTGTATACAGTGTATACAGAAGACGAAGTCCAGCTTACTTCCCTGAGTCCTGGGCCGGGTTCGTGTAGCTCCGCCCCCTAGTGATGACGTCATTAGGGGGCGGAGCTACAGAAGGGAACAAGGCTAGTTTATCTGAAGCTCTGTTCACATTGTACGTTTTGTATAATGTGAACAGACCCTTCTGGCAGTGTCTACCCAGACAGGGAGACTCCAGCTGTTGCTAAACTACAACTCCCAGCATGCCCAGACAGCCAAAGGCTGTCTGGGCATGCTGGGAGTTGTAGTTTTGCACCAATTGGTGGCTCCCTGTTTGGGTAGACATTGCATCATGGGTGCTCTCCCCAGCGGACAGCGCCAAAAATGTCATAACCAATTTTTTGTGTTTTTTCTTCTCGTTTCAGATCCGTGTATGCAGAGGATTACTGCGGATTCGATGGATTACGGCGGATTATTTTTTTTCCCTTTAATAAAATGGTTAACGAGGGCTGTGGGGGAGTGTTTTTTTAAATAAAATAATTTTTCCAATGTGTTGTGTTTTTTTTAAATTTTTATTGAATTTTCAGGGTTAGTAGCGGAAGCTGTCTTATTGACGGAATCCATTACTAGGCCAGGGCTTAGTGCTAGCCCCAAAAACAGCTAGCGCTAACCCCCAATTATTACCCTGGTACCCACCGCCACAGGGGTGCCAGGAAGAGCCGGTACCAACAGGCCCGGAGCGTCAAAAATGGCGCTCCTGGACCTAGGCGGTAACAGGCTGGCGTTATTTAGGCTGGGGAGGGCCAGTAACAATGGTCCTCACCCACCCTGGTAACGTCAGGCTGTTGCTGTTTGGTTGGTATTGTGCTGAGAATGAAAATACGGGGAACCCTATGCGTTTTTTTTTTAAATTTAAATAAATAAATAAATAAATAAATAAAAAAAACGCATAGGGTTCCCCGTATTTTCATTCTCAGCCAGATACCAACCAAACAGCAACAGCCTGACGTTACCAGGGTGGGCGAGGACCATTGTTACTGGCCCTCCCCAGCCTAAATAACGCCAGCCTGTTACCGCCTAGGCCCAGGAGCGCCATTTTGACGCTCCGGGCCTGTTGGTACCGGCTCTTCCTGGCACCCCTGTGGCGGTGGGTACCGGGGTAATAATTGGGGGTTAGCGCTAGCTGTTTTTGGGGCTAGCACTAAGCCCTGGCCTAGTAATGGATTCCGTCAATAAGACAGCGTCCACTACTAACCTTGAAAATTCAATTAAAAAAAAAAACACAACACATTGGAAAAATTATTTTATTTAAAAAAACACTCCCCCACAGCCCTCATTAACCATTTTATTAAAGGAAAAAATAAATAATCCGCCGTAATCCATCGAATCCGCAGTAATCCTCTGCATACACGGATCTGAAACGAGAAGAAAAAACACAAAAAATTGGTTATGACATTTTTGGCGCTGTCCGCTGGGGAGAGCACCCATGATGCAATGTCTACCCAAACAGGGAGGCACCAATTGGTGCAAAACTATAACTCCCAGCATGCCCAGACAGCCTTTGGCTGTCTGGGCATGCTGGGAGTTGTAGTTTAGCAACAGCTGGAGTCTCCCTGTCTGGGTGGACACTGCCAGAAGGGTCTGTTCACATTATACAAAACGTACAATGTGAACAGAGCTTCAGATAAACTAGCCTTGTTCCCTTCTGTAGCTCCGCCCCCCTAATGACGTCATCACTAGGGGGCGGAGCTACACGAACCCCGCCCGGGACTCGAGGGAAGTAAGCTGGACTTCGTCTTCTGTATACACTGTATACAGCTATCTATAGATAGCTGTATATAGTGTGTACCGCCCAAAGGGTTAACCTACACTGTCCAGCAGTGTAAGTTAACTCTTCCCTTGCTGGGCTTGCGCATAGCGCACAGCTCAGCAAGGGGTTAAGTGAGCCAGCAATGTGTATACTGTATACACATTGCAAGCTCACTGTAAGTTCTTGCTGGGCAGTAGATATACGATGTATACCTACGGCTCAGCGTCAGCTGTTCTCCTGGCTCTGTAGCCCTGAGAACAGCTGATCCCGACATTCACATCAGGAGGATCGCAGCGGGTGTCAGGAGGAGTGACATCCCTGGGATCTGTCCCTTACTGCAGGTACTAATACTCCCAACATGGAGCACACTCTGCTCCATGCTGGGAGCTGTAGTACATGCATTAATAGACATATGGCAGCGAGTGTAACCGCTGCGATCTGTCTATTAATACAGGTACTACAGCTCCCAGCATGGAGCAGAGTGTACTCCATGTTGGGAGAGGTAGTACTTGTAGTAAAGCGAAGATCACTACAGGTATTACTCCTGACACCCGCTGCGATCCTCAAGTATAATGTATGGATGCGGCAGCCGCTCTCCTATGGTCCCCTGCACGGCCGTATATATACACATATTCCTATTTCTCACAGAGAGTTGTGATTGGCTGGAACCATCTGGCCAATCACAGCTCTGCAGGAAATATGAATATGTGTACATATACGTGAGTGCAGGGGACCATAGAAGAGCAGCCGGCGCATCTATACATTATACAAGAGGATCGCAAGGGACCCCTGCGATCTGTCAATTAGTACAGGTAACTACTACTCCCATCATGGAAGAGTGTGTTCCATGCTGGGAGTAGTAGTACTACCTAAAAAATGTTTTTAAAAAAAGTGAAAAACAAGCACACACTACATTTTCATTATTGTCGGCTACATTTTTAGTGCTTTACCCGCTCACATAAATTGATCCCTGTTTAAAAATGAATAAACATTTCATAATAAAAATGATACATTTCATTAGATACAATTTTTTCCATCACCACTGTATCTTTTTTATTATGATTTTTTTCATGATACCCTACGAAATTTTTATAAAAAAGGTATCTCCATAATCTTTTAGGATTGCTAAAGTCCAAAAAAAGAATAAAAAGATTTACCGAATGTACCCGAATACCGAATGTATCCGAAAAATCAAACTATCTATATCCTTTTTATTATATTTGTTATCAGAATGAATTCTTCACGTTCGTTTACAGATAACGAATGCATTCGTTATTTACAGCATTATGGTTGGGAAATAACGAATGTATTCGTTACTTTGCTATTCGTATTATCGTGGCTATTCGGGAATGTTCAAAATATGTTTTCGTGCATTCGGTTCGGTCCGAATGCACGAAAACGGTAAAATTCGTTAATTTAGACATTCGTGCCGAACCGAATTGCACATGTCTAGTTGATATTTTTTCCACAATTATGGTTCTCAAGTCCTCAGACAGTTCTCTTCTCGTCTTTCTGTTGTCCATGCTTAGTGTAGCACACACAGATAAACAATGCAAAGACTAAGTGAACTTCGCTCCATTTTATCTGCTTTCAGGTGTGATTTTTATATTGCCCACACCTGTTACTTGCCCCAGGTGAGTTTAAAGGAGTATAACATGTTTGAAACAATCTTATTTTTCCACAATTTTAAAAGGGTGCCAATAATTGTTACCATCGCATTTTTGGAATTTGGTGACATTATGTCCAATTTGCTTTTTTTCCTCCTTTTTTGGATTTAGTTCCATTACACACAAAGAGAATAAACGTGTATAGCAAAACCTGTGTTACTGCAATCCTTTCCTGTGAGAAATACTTCATTTTTCTGGAAAATTTCAGGGGTGCCAATGTTTATGGCCATGACTGTATATATCTACCATGCATACCATGGCTACAGGATATCTGCCTTGAGTGAGAAGACCATGACCAATCTAACAATACTTTGGTAATATTAACCCAATATGGAATTATACAACAAGTTACCAGCCTTACAATTTGACTATAGTTCATCCAATCTCAAAATGATGGGCACTTCATCACATGTCATCCTGGATCCCTTAATAGATCTGCAGAATTTGTCTATTAAGAAATTTTACAGTGACAAAAACTGTAATTTACATCCACAACTAGACGGGTATTTAAATGAAAGCTAGACCAGTATTTCACTAAATAATTCCTACTAATAATTGGATTAAGAAATATAACAGTAATCTTACACATTATCAAAGTATACCATGGCCCAAAACAAAAGAATTTAGTTAGCAAAGACAAATTATTTAAATGCAGTTACTCTTTTTAGAGAACCCCCACCTTCTGCAGTCTATCAGCATGGGGTCAACAGCATCACAACTTTTCAGAGGGAATTAACACACAACTTTTTCTCCCCCCTTTAGATTACCAAGGGCTGGTAAGTGTTAAAAACATCACTTTAGCACTTACTATACAAACAGACTTAGCTTGCAAAAGGGTTTGGAAACAGCGTTCTGCTGTCCAGTGCCAAACCAGTTTCAGTCCAGGTACATTCTTGGAAGAAGCTCACAAATATGTGAAAAGACATTTTGAAAATTTATGAAAATTATCAAAAATATCAAAATTATTAATACAATTCACATCTGAGTACACAGGTATTATGAAAGTATGCAGATTTATAGGTTATAAGGTAATAAACATAAATGAGTAATAAACACAATGATATATGCAAATGAATATCAATTAGACATGTTAGTAAAGCATTATAAGCTTGTTAGAACAATACATGTGAGTAGTAAGTAACTTCAATAATATCCAAACCCCACACCTAGACGCTACTCCAGGTGGGGGTGCAAAACCCTTTTTGAAGCACCCTCCCTAAAACTTCACTTTTATTTCAATTGCATATTAAAATGTTTTTGGGGTAAACAGAACAGTTTTAAAAACCCAGCTGATCTTGTCCAACTGATATAATTGTATTACTATTTGGTATTCCAAATCATGTATCTCCTGTGCCTGCAGTGCTACAGGATCTATATTATTGACACTCAGCTGTATCTAAAAACCAACAACCAATGCCTCCCCTACATGTTTCGTGACAGCAGTCACGTCATCAGGGGTATATGAGGCATAAGACACGCGGCGGCCCTTAATTCCACCTTTTATAGTTTCGATCCCTTCATCCATCCCAAGAATTCTCCAATCACTTCCCAGTTTACTTCCCAAGTTCTTGCATCCATCCAATCCTAGTTTAGTTTCTAAGGATAATTTGCTTACCTTATATGTGCGCCACTTTTCGCCATGCTCCGTATTTCCTGTCCCTCTGTAAACTCTTTCCCCTGCCTAGTATTGAAGTTCCGCTATTTCCGGTACTTGTCAGTCACGTGAGGTCTTCAGTGACGTTTCTGTTACTCATTGGATAGCCCGATCATGTGGTTCAAACTTCTCATGATTGGCTCATTATCTGTCAAAACAAACATAGTGGACATTTTGGATGTAACCACTACTCGCGCATGCGCGCGGACTTAGAAAAAGATCCACAACATACTTCATTGGGTCCTTCAACTCCTCACGCATGCGCACGAACTTAGAATTTATGTATACCTAAACCTGGGTGAATGATATACACTCTGAAAAAACCTTTTTAATGTATTCATTACCTCTATTGATGGTTTTATTTACGGCTCTATGCATGTTACAACATGATTTATGATTAGAGATGATGCTCAAAAAAATAATAAAGATAAAATTAAATCATGTCAGCCACTGACCTGGAGATAAATATATGAATTATGTTAGTTTGAGACTTATAGCATGAGTCCTATCAGATACACCAGATACCAAGAATAATGATAGGCCCACATTGTTCTCTATACTATCATTATACATGTTCTATTTCATATAGGGGAACAGACCACAGTAAATAATCACCCCGATGATGAGGTCTCCATCCTGGTAATTGTTCTGTAAATTATCAACAACTTCAATCTCCTTTAGATCACAGGATAATTGTGTTGAAGGAAGCCAAAGAAGTATCAATATAGTAAGGGAAATGAACATGCTATTGGAATAGGATGAGGAAAAAGAAGTATATGGTATTCTAACTATTACATGGAGAATAGAAGAGGCAAGAACAACAACACAGAGAAGACGGCAGCTCATAGTATCAGTGATATTATGGTGACTGCTCTCATCTCTCCTCTTCTTATACATTATAATGGGATATATTTTACATTGTCTGACCTCATTACACATTGTTCTGGATCTGCTCCCAGATGACTGTGGCCTGAACTGTCTTTACTAAAGAGAATTGTAGAAGAAGATGAAGAAACAGAAACAACATGTTCAGCCGTCCTTGTGTTATACAGAATTTTTTTCCCCCCATATTCCAGAACCTTATACATGTATTATCATCACTCACATTAACTCCTGTCCCCTGTACGTCTTACAATTGAATCTACACTAAAACACATACACAATGGGGTCAAGTCCATAGGAAGCCAAGCAGGGGCATTGCTAGGTCTGCAACCATACCCTCAGTCCCTAATCCCACCCTCTTCCACCTACAATCGCATATAGTCTACTTCTGCAATATATTCACTACTACCAGCAGAAAACTGTACAGTGTGGTTTCAGTGATTACACTCCTATCACCCTCAGATCTCAGCATGTACACACTACCCGAGAGTCATAGGAGTGTGATCACTGCAACCATACTCCTATCACCCTCACACAACCTATACATACTCAAGTAGCTTGTACATAGTGAGATCTCACAGATATAACATGGCATCCCTAACATGGCATCCCTAAAAGACCGTCAAACATTTACAAAATAACAAGAATATACAAGGATCAAATATTACCATCATCCTATTACTGACCAAATCCTTTACACTGAAACCAATATTACCAATAAAACCAGAATACAAAGAGGAATATAATCACCTTATATATTACCATCATACTGTTAATGACCAAATCCTGTATACTGGCCCAATAATAACAATTATTCCAGGATACAAGAAGGAACATTACCACCATACAATGTTATCAATAATATCAGTATACAAGGAGGAATATTATCACCATATGTATTACCCACTGGCGTACAAAGGGGGGGGGGCTGCCCCGGGTGCCACTCTCAAGGGTGGTGCCAGGGGCGGACTGACTCGTCTCAGATCCCCAGCAGACAACGCTACATTCTCCTGTATGCGTGATACACGCACATACAGGAGAAGGCGTCCCCTCTGTGTGAGCCGCATCTGCAGCTACACAGAGGAGACGTGACTTCCGCCCCATGCAGCACGCAGTACAGGCGCCGGTGACGTCACTCATCGGCGCCTGTACTGTGGAGGGGAGAGGACGCGGGCCCTGCAGCTGAGGAGATCGCTGCGTGGGATATCAGGTGAGCATACTTTATTTTTTATTTTTTTAACCCTGCCTATACCTACAGGGAAGGGGGGGTGCTCTGAATATACCTATTGGAAAGGGAGGGAGAGGGGGGTGTTCTGCATATACCTATGGGAAAGGGAGGGTGCTCTGCATATACCTATGGGAAAGGGAGGGAGAGGGGGGGGTGCTCTGCATATACCTAAGGGAAAGTGAGGGAGAGGGGGGGGTGCTCTGCATACACCTATGGGAGAGGGGGGTGCTCTGCATATACCTATGGGAAACAGAGGGAGAGGGGGGTGCTCTGCATATACCTATGGGAAAGGGAGGGAGAGGGGGTGCTCTGCAAATACCTATGGGAAAGGGAGGGAGACGGGGGGTGCTCTGTATATACTTATGGGAAAGGGGGGGAGAGGGGGGGTGCTCTGCATATACCCATGGGAAAGGGAGGGAGAGGGGGGTGCTCTGCTTACACCTATGGGAAAGGGAGGGAGAGGGGGGTGCTCTGCTTACACCTATGGGAAAGGGAGGGAGGGAGGGAGACAGGGGGTGCTCTGTATATACTTATGGGAAAGGGAGGGAGGGGGGTGCTCTGTATATACTTATGGGAAAGGGAGGGAGAGGGGGTGCTTTGCATATACCCATGGGAAAGGGAGGGAGAGGGGGGGTGCTCTGCATATACCTATGGAAAAGGGAGGGAGAGGGGGTGTGCTCTGCATACACCTATGGGAGAGGGGGGTGCTCTGCATATACCTATGGGAAAGGGAGGGAGACAGGGGGTGCTCTGTATGTACTTATGGGAAAGGGAGGGAGGGGGGGTGCTCTGTATATACTTATGGGAAAGGGAGGGAGGGGGGGTGCTCTGCATATACCTATGGGAAAGGGAGGGAGGGGGGTGCTCTGCATATACCTATGGGAAAGGGAGGGAGAGGGGGGTGTAGCCCTGCATATACCTATGAGGAAGGGGGGTGTAGCTTTGCATATACCAATGGGGAAGGGGGGTGTAGCTCCGCATATACATATGGGAAAGAGGGGGGGGGGTGTAGCTCTGCATATACCTATGGGAAAGATGGGGGTTGTAGCTCTGCATATACCTATGGGAAAGAGAGGGGGGAGTGTAACTCTGCATATACCTATGGGAAAGAGGGGGGGTAGCTCTGCATACACCTATGGGAAAGAGGGGGTGGGGTGTAGCTCTGCATATACCTATAGGAAAGAGGGGGGGGTGTAACTCTGCATATACCTATGGGAAAGAGGGGGGTGTAAGTCTGTATATACCTATGGGAAAGAGGGGGTTACTTGACTACCTACCTACCTGCCCTTTTACTGTGCAGGACACCAAGGAGGGCATTACTACAGTTTGTGGGCCTATAGATGGGAAGATTGTGTAGAGGAGTAGTGTTGACCGGCATAGGCCATATTAGAATTCGCGATATTTCGCGAATATATGGACGAATATTCGTCATATATTCGCTAAATTCGCATATTCGTAATATTCACGTTTTATTTTCGAATATGCGAAAATTTGCATATAAAATTAGCATATGTGAAAATTAGCATATGCAAATTTTCACATATACGAAAATGCGCACTCCAGTCTCACACAGTAGTATTAGAGCCTTCTTTACACCACACAAGCTGGAAGCAGAGAGGGATGATCACTGTGATGTGTACTGTAAAAAAAAAAAAAATATATATATATATTTTAAAAAATTAATATTCGTAATTACGAATATATAGCGCTATTTTCGCCAATATTCGTGAATTCGCAAATATGCGATATTCGCGAATAAAATTTGCATTGCAAATATTCGCGAGCATCACTATAGAGGAGTGGAGGGCACTGAAAAAATGCAGAGTCTGACATGTTTTTCCTGCAGATGTTAAGAGATCCACATGGCGCTCTTATCCGGACGGAGAAGAAAAGGAAAGAGGGTACCACTGATCAAAAAAGACGTAATTGTGAGTCCCAAAATGTAACTGTAATCACTTATATGGTATACACATCCTGTGTGCAGCTGATATCTACCGCTATATGGTCCTGTATATAATCCCTTTTATTGTATACAGATCCTGTATAGTATACTGGTCTGTGTATAGTGGTTTTATTCAGTACATTATGGCGGTATTATCAAGTTATTGTGTGGTGGTATATATTTACTCCTTGTATACCAGTATTATTGGTTATGGAAACTTACCTACGTTAAAGTGTTTCTTACATATATAAATTTTAATTTATTGTGTGTGGGATTTGGGTGGAATAGGAGCGTGGCAGAAGATTGACGAGCTGCAGAGCCTAGCAGGGGCCCTTGCCTTTTTTTGGTCCGGGGGCGCCCGAGTGTTGTCAGCCCGCCCCTGGGGGGAGGGGAGGGAGGGGGTGTAATAAAGGGGGGGTGCATGTGTGTGTGTGTGTGTGTGTGGGGGGAGCCAAACAAAGGGTCTGCCCCGGGTGCCAAATGCTCTAGGTACGCCCCTGGTATTACCATTATACTGTTACTGAACAAATCATAAATACTGAGAATAATGTTACCAATAATATCACATTTGACAACAAGATTTAGCACATGTGCCATATGGGGAGTGTGCCATGCCAGCAAGATGCAGCGTTTTTACAATGTTTGTGCCATTATCGACGACCACATTTCCCAATGTCAGATAATGACCGGAGAGCAAGTGTAAAATTTCCTGTTGCAAACAGCGCAGCAACTCTTTTGCTCTATGGCTTTTCTCGACCATGCTTAGCAGATTTACAACAGTATGGCAGTGCTTGACTTTGCATCATTGAAAGGAGAGGGAAGGAGGAGGAGGGTAAGCTGCATGCTTCCCTGTCGTGGTATGCAAGATGTCTGTGGAGGAAAAGGTCCTGGATGAAGAGGAGAAGGATAGTCTTCAGATGTCAGAAGTTGAACCAAATTACTACTATTTCCTGGCCTCTTTGCAGTATGGGATGTTGACCCAGTGGGTCATAAAAGAAATGCATTGGCCCAGAGCGTAGCTACTCCTCCAAATATCTTCCATGGCGTGCACTGTGCTGCATACCGATAACTGCATGGAATGGCACACCCTCTCTGCAACATGACTGTGAAAAGCAGAGAAGGCTTTCTTTGCAAAATAATGGCCTAATAATGCCTAAAGTACCAACAAGATGATACAGGAAAGCTTGCACCACCAAAAACTTGGCCAATTGCGAATTAAGACGCACTACAACAGGGTAACTAGGCGAATCTTGTTGTCTGTATGACACAGATTTCTCTATAAATTTAATAGAAGAGGAGAACATGACAGATATAGAATGCCCTGCCTGTGGGCAAGGCCTGGTTGCTAGCCAGCTGGGAGTGACCTGGAGGAACAGCAGCAGTGGCAAGGATTTCCTCACATTGTGGGGCTCCTTGACTGTTACATGTGACCTTGTGATGCTGCTTTAGGTGCCTGCATAGAGTAGTTTCTATAATCCTACCCTGGCTATGGCATACTTATGGTTTGCACAGATGACAAAGTGCCACATTTTCTGCATCTGGTAAGGTAGAAAGGGAGATTTTTTTTGTGCTTACCGTAAAATCTCTTTCTCGTAGCCTTCATTGGGGGACACCTTACAGATGGGTATATGCTCTTGCCACTAGGAGGCTGACACTAGGAAGAAAAAAAGGTTGGCTCCTCCCTGGCAGGATATACCCGCCCACTGGAAGTGAGGTAATCAGTTTTGTCGCAAAGCAGTAGGAGAAGCCAACAAGACATGTCCAAAGGACCTTAGAAAGGAATCCCAGATAAAACAACCCAAGAACCAGAAAAAGTAATCCGGAAAAAAAAAGATGAAGAAATGGGTGGGTGCGGTGTCCCCCAATGAAGGCTACGAGAAAGAGATTTTACGGTAAGCACAAAAAAAATCTCCTTTTCTTGGTTGCTCTTCATTGGGGACACCTTACAGATGGGACGTACCAAAGCAATCCCCTAGGGTGGGAAAAACCAACCACCAGAGAAAAAGAGTCAGTCCTGAGACTGAACTCCTGAGACCACAAAGGCCCGCGGAGGAGCCCCCAGGCCAAAGACAAACAAGGCCCAGAAATCGAGCTCCCGGAAGATCTCCGGTCCATGGATATGGACTAGGACGCCAAAAGAAGGGTCGTCCCAGAAGACTCAAGACACCTGGATCGACCTTTGTATACTCAAGACACCCGGTCCTTAGAGAGACCAGGAAGGGTCGAACAGAAGGCCAGATAAACCGAAGCCATTCCGGAAGGAGATGGGACAAAGTCCCAGGAACACAACAGGGAGATCAGTGTACGCCTGGTCACCACAGGAGGTGGAGACCACAAACTACGGGAAAAAAAAGAAAAAACTGAATCTGTCCTGGAGACCCAAAAAGAACCCCTGACCCAGGAGCCCGCCATGAGCACCTGGAAGGCAACAGTAGCCGCACTGGTGTAATCCACGAGACCTGAACGCCCTCTCTCGGTAGGACCTGGACCCCGAAGGAAAAAAGGAGTGGAAGGCCCTGAAAAGGGGAAATCCTAGATACCTGAGAGATCGACCAGGAAAATTGAGATGTCTGAGCCATCTGGAAGACAGACCCGTAATGGAAGACTCACCCTTGAACAGAAGACCATGTCGAAAAAAATGAAGAAATGGAAGGACTGCAGTAGAGAAAGACCACTCCACCGAATGGGATCGTAGAGGAGTTCGGGTTGGATCACAACACATGCACAAGCCGTCTGAAAGGAAGGCGTTACTGCCTCCCAGGACAGAGTCCAAGTCAAGGAGACCGACCGGTGTTGGACCCTAGAGGTCCGAGCAGACCAGAGCACTCCGAAAATACATCCCGCCAGAAAGGAACCGGAGGGGAAAACACATGAGAACCCAGCTGGGACTCGCAGGCTCTGGGCAAAGGAAGGTCACTCCAGAAGACTATGGAGTCAGGGCAGTACAGACTGACAAACCAAGGACCTAAACTCCTTCCACCAGAGTAGAGCCAAGGCTGCGAGAGCAGCAGCAGACAACCGTAAAAACGAGAAAGAGCCAGGCTGAAATGGTGGACAGTAAGCCTCAAGCCTGGACAGCCCCCCCCCCCCCCCCCCAAAAAAAAACTCAGTTGATTGCTCTTAGCAAAAAAAACAAGGGCCCAGTCAGATACCCTACTTATATAGTGGGAACAGCGGGATGGCAACATCTTGGCGTCAGAAAAAAAAACTTAACAAAATAGTCCCCCTAGTGAAGGGAAACAAGGGTGAACGAGAGAAAACCTAGGTATTGACTCATGTCAAGCACCATGATCCCCATACTCGCTGCAGAAAGGGGACTGACAAAGTGCGCCAGGCATCGAGGAGCAGGGAAACGCTGCCCCACCGCCACGGGACAAGTACTGGGTGGACATAGTCCCCAGGCCCAGCGACAACCCATAACCATGTGGCCCCAGAGGGATGAAAACTCTTCACACTGGAGCTGTGCAAAAATACAAAACATGTTGAGAGCCATGCCACATGGAGACGAAGGCAACCGAGTAGGTGCCTGAGCCACCCTAGAATGAAACCCCAGAAAAGTACCTGGAGGTGTAGGGAGGGGCTGAACTGACTGTGATGCCCCAGCAGGCACAGAGCTAGAACAAAGGTGCTCAGCCATTGCAGGATTGCAGAACAAAACCACAGGGAGGCCCGAGGCGCACCACACCGAGCAGAAGGGAGGGAGGACTCTACCTGTGCAGAGGACCAAGCATACGGAGGGACACAGACATGGGTACCTCACGATAGTAGAGGGGAACTAAACTGCAGACACCCAAAGGTCCGGCAGAATGGAAAAACACACAACAACCAATGGCGTGTCACCACCATGCCTCCAGCAGTCCAACATGGTACTCCTAGAAAAGGGAAACAGAGTGCAGCTGTAGCCAAGAAAAGCCATGGAACCAGCAGGAGACGCCCACGCCCCAGCTCCTAATGGTGCTATACCTCTGGACTGCTGACACAGATGCAACAGATGAGGGATGCATGTGGGGTAGGAAACGTTCCCATGAACCCATAGGCATACTGTGATGAACTGCACATGGAAGGAGTCACCGAACTGCGGCCACTGAAGCGGCAGGAATCAGGAAGGTGACCTGGAGGACTCGAAAGCCCTGCAGGCACAGTCTGGCTACCTGGCATAGAGACCATGGCCACATCGGGTCTCGCGTCCATAACAACACGCAAAGGTGGGCTTCGAGCCGGAAGCCATGAGAGCGGCAGGCATGTGGAGAGGGACCTGAAAAAATAGGAAACGCCACTAATCAGCATGTGGCGCATTGCAGAGGGCTCACAGAGCAACATCGGGAGACCCACTCGTGACTACATAGAAGCAGAGGGTTACCAGAACTGCCACCACACAGTGGTAAGTGTATGATATTTGACCAGATGTAGCAGAAAAACTAAGGAGACAGCCGTCCGGCTGACAGGTGGAGGATTCCTGAGCACACAGGAACACTTCTATGAAACTTCCCCTAGACAGTGGGGCAGCGCAGTGCGGCCAAACGCATGGGCGAACCGGTGGTGTAGGAGACCATGCAGACGAAGACTGGCTGCTGTCAGCCGACCCCTTGCCTGCAGGAACCCTCAGACGGTTGCATGGGAGACCAACACGGAAGGAAACTGTAGACAATGGTCTGGCGAAATGAGTGTCCCTCCAGGCTCTGGTGATAAGGGGACACAGTCAGAGAGCAATCCCTGGGCCCCTTAATGCATTTGGAAAGGCAGTGAAACCTAAAAGCCAGAAATAGGATCCCAGTCACCCTGGGAGGCTTTGGAGCTGTGGATTGTATCCCTTTTGCCCAGCATAGGATCCACCGGATACGCCAGGTCACCCCCACCAGACACCGCGCACTAGCAGAGAGGTACCGGAACTGCGGCCATATACACTGCAGACCTTGGAGAAGCGACAGGCGGCAGAGAAAACCATGCAGACCACTGACTGGTTGACTGGTATGGACCCATGTAGACAACAGTGTATTCCAGCGGTCACCTCACACTAGTAGTGGGGTACCAGAACTTCAGCTGCAGATACTTCAGTCCCTGGAGAAGCAACAGGCGGCAGAGAAAACCATGCAGACCACTGTCTGGCTTACTGGTATGGGTCCATGTAGACAAAAGGTGCACTCCGGCAGTCGTCTCGCACCGATAGGGGGAAGAGTGTGAAAGGTGACACTACTGACAGGACCAAAGAGAGCAGGTAACATCCATGGTCACGCAGGAACACTTCCACGGAAACCTCTGAGATGTACGTGGGGATCCGGGACAGCAGCCGCGGATGTGGGAGCCTGTGGAGGAGGGAATAATGCATGTACGGTAAAGAACACCTGCGGACATGGCAAGCATGTCATGACAACCGGTGGTAGAGGAAAAACAGTCCTGACTGTAACCCGGGTATACTTCCAAGGAGGCATGAAACCCCTGGCACGACCCGCACAGCGAGTCATGTATGTCTCCAATAGAGTGAGAAACCTGTCGAAAGCAGGAATGCCAGAGGCATACCTCCCTGACTTAATGCAGTGTGTCATATAAGGACCCATACAGGATGATGGAGACAGAAAGGGGGCCCCTCATATACTTTTATTTGTTGTACTGTACCCGAAGATACCACCATAGCGGGTCCAGGCATGGGGCGATGGAAGCAAGCTTCCCATCGGCCCACGTACTAAGAAAAAATCTATGTACTATATGGTACCCGGATAAGGGAAGTATCAGATATTAAACTGATAAGAGCCCACACTGCACTTGATCTTAGTCAAAAGGCCGGAAGCAATAGATAGCAGCGGCTAAGACTGCAATTTTGCCAGAGGACACAAGGGTGCATGGAAAAAAAGAGGAGGCGCAATTCAGTTATAGGCCACAAGAGGGCGCCAACCACCACTAAAAGGCCTTAAGACTAGCAAAAAAGATTAACTTTTTTAAAAATTATTATTAATATTATATTATTATTTGTAAATAAATATTTATATATTTGTCAGCAAAGCTCCGAGTCCCCGTCCATCCGGGCGGGAAAGCAACAGTGCCCAGCTGGGAGACGTCCCGCCGGTTAGAAAAATACGGCCTCGAACCAGGGAGTCAGAGGACAGATACAGCCCCTGACTCCTTGGTAGAACTAAAGACCCCTGCAGTATGCCAGACCGTAGAGCTCGCTGCGGGGAGGAGGGGGCAGAGCTAAGCTCCAAAATGAGAAGCACAGATTATCCCCTGTCGGCGCTCTGAAGGCAATGCCGGCAGAGGGACTCCCTACAGTTGAAACCCCAGGTTCCCGCTCTGAACACGGGAAGAAGGGGGGCGGAGCTACCTGCCACCATTATGGCTCCCACCGGCCAGCACAGTGCCGGAGGAGCTGAGAGCCGAGGCTGTGGCTCAAAAAGTACAGGGGCTGCCGCAAAAGCCGGCGGCTGCCTTGAGAAATAACAGACAGGAGAGATTTACAGTGAGAACCCAGACCCCAGTAAAGCTCAGGCCAATGACCCCTTAAACTGCCCCAAAAGACACCCGGGAACAATTAACCCCATAATTCCTGTGTCGGGAGGGAGGAGGGAGGGGGGCAACATACTCACCCACGGACTCCAACTTCATATACTCACCTGTCTTCACCTAGAGATGTCTTCAACCAGCTTTTTAGTCACCTGCATCACGTCATGCTGCTACAGCCCAAGCTTTTTTTCTTCCTAGTGTCAGCGCCTCCTAGTGGCAAGAGCATATACCCATCTGTAAGGTGTCCCCCAATGAAGAGCGACCGAGAAAAGGATTTTCACACAGCAGGATACCGGACAGGTACACCACCACCTGACTGTGCCCCTCCTCTGGAAGGTTTTTTCTCAAGGTTAGCAAAGGCCACTGACCCTTGTCCAGCTGCAGCCATATAATCCCTCTTCAATGCGACCTCAATCCTGCGGTCCATGTGGTTCTTTAAGATGGATCCATCCATGGCAAGAACTATTGCAGTGTCGACTTTTGGAGGTGCAAACCAATCCTCCCATTGGGACTCCTCCAGCAGGAACCGCTTAGAGAAAACAGGAGTTTTTTTCCGGGTTATTCCATTCTTAGTAACATAGTTCAAAAGGTTGAAAAAAGACCAGAGTCCATCAAGTTCAATCTCTATCCCTGATGAGTCCCTCCTGAGTTGATCCAGAGGAAGGAAAAAAACCCTTATCTTAGAGGTAAAAATTCCTTCCCGACTCAAGTATGGCATCAGAATAAATCCCTGGATCAACATTCTGTCCCTATAAATCTAGTATTCATAACCTTTAATGTTATTACTCTCCAAAAATGCATCCAGGCCCCTTTTGAATTCTTTTACAGAGTTAACCATGACCACCTCCTCAGGCAGAGAATTCCACAGTCTCACTACTCTTACAGTACTGTACACAGTATTCTATGTGTGGTCTGACTAGTGATTTGTACAGTGGTAGAACTATTTCATTGTCATGGGCATCTATGCCCCTGTTGATGCCCCCATGATTTTATTTGCTTTGGCATCAGCTGCCCGACACTGGTCACTACAGCTAAATTTACTATTAACTAAGACTTCTTAGTCCTTTTCCACATTAGTCGTCCCAAGTGTTCTACCATTTAATACATAATCCCAGCCTGAATTTTTCCTCCCCATGTGCATAACCTTTTATTTATCAGTATTAAACCTCATCTGCCACTTCTCAGCCCAAACAGCTCACTGTTACAAATGGATCTAGATAGGTTGGTACCCCACTAGTAACAGTCACCCAATCAGAATAATTACCATTGATAACCACCCTCTGTTTCCTATCACTGAGCCAGTTACTTACCCACTTGAACACATTCTCCCCCCAGCCCAATCCTTCTCATTTTATGCACCAACCTCTTATGTGGCACAGTATCAAATGCTTTGGAAAAATCCAGATATACGACATCCAGCAATTCCCCCTGGTCCAGTCTGGAACTCACCTCTCATAAAAGCTGATAAGGTTAGTTTGACAGGACCGATCCCTCATATATCAAGATACCCCAAAATAGCATCTCTTTGAAAACCCTCAAACAATTTACATACAACCGAGGTTAAACTAACAGGCCTATAATACCCGGGGTCACCTTTTGACCCCTTATAAATATTGGCACCACATTTGCTATGCGCCAGTCCTGAGGAACCATCCCTGTCACTATAGAGTTCTTGAATATTAAAAATAGGGGTCTGTCTATAACACAGGGGTTATAGTGATTTCCTGCATTAGCCGATAGCAACCAGGACCCACAGCTAATGACGGACATCGCCAATCGGGCTGATATCCGGCATTAACCCTTTAGACGCGGCTTCTAAAAGTGGTTAATTCCATTCCCAGCTAATTCAGTGGGCTGATTGGAACTGCCGCGGCAAAACCACGGTATACCGATCAGCTGAGAGGACGGGGGAGGTCTCTTACCTTCCTCTCGGTTGTCTGATCGATGCTCCAGCCTTGTGTTCAGCTTTGTCAGGCTGAAGCAATGGAGCACCGATAACACTGATCAACGTTATCCCATGGAGAAGCATTGATCAGTGTATGCAATCTAAAGATTGCATGTTATACTCCACTACGGGGACTAAGTGTAAGAAAAATAAATTTAAAAAATGTAATATGCATTAACTCCTTTCCTAATAAAAGTTTAAATCACCCCCCTTTTCCAATTTTTTAAATAAAAAAAAAATGTTAAAAAAAATAAGTAAAACCTAAACATGTATGGTATCGCCACATAAGTAAATGTCCAAACTATTAAAATATAATGTAAATAAAAACGCACAGTCAAATGCGCAAGTGTAAAAGAATTCCAAAGTCCAGAAATGTGTATTTTTGGTCTCATATTCTAGAAAAAAATGAATAAAATGTGATCAAAAAGGTGCCATCACAATAAAAATGGTCCCGATAAAAACTTCAGATCATGGCACAAAAAATGAGCCCATATATACAGTAAAACAAAAAAGTGGGTCAGAAGTGGACAATTTTAAAACATACAAATTTTGGTGCATGTATTATATTTTTTTAATTAGTAAAATAAATAAAAAACCTATATAAATTAGGTATCCTTGTAACCATATGGACCTAGAGAATAAATATATAGTGTCATTTGTACTGAAAAGTGCGCTGCTTAGAATCGGAAGCGCACAAAATTTACAAAATGGTGTTTTCTTTTTTCAATTTTGCCCCACAAATATCTCTCTTTCTGGTTTCGCTGTAGATTTTGTGGTGAAATCATTGATGGTATTACAAAGTAAAACTGGTGCACAAAACAAGGTCTCATATGGATCTGTAGGTGGAAAATTGAAAGTGTTATAATTTTTTGAAGGTGAGGAGGAAAAAACAAAACTGGAAAAATGGTCCGAGAGGGAAGGAGTTAATATATTTGCTTTTTCCTGATCCCAGTCTAAAATTTCTTCCTCATAATTTTTTAAAGGGCCAACACTTTCATTTTTAAATGTTTTGCTATTTATATAATAAAAGAACATTTTGGGTTAGTTTTACTCTCTTTGGCAATGAGCCTCTGGTCGGGCCCTGCACCATTTGGGACAGATAATTGTCTTTAGTTACAGTCAGAAACCTGTTTCCTTTATGAGATTCACAGGTCTCAGTCACCCAGTTTATATCAGGATAGTTAAACTCCCCATTATCACCACCTCATTGTAGTTTCCTGACTCAGTAATTGATCTTCTGCCTCTTCCATTATGTTTGGTGGCTTATAGCAAACCCCTATTAGAATATTTTTATCTCCGTATAATTCTACCCATAATGACTCCACATTATCGATTCCCTCCCAAATTTCCCTCCCACAGTGCGGCCTTCAGACTGGACTTTACATAAAGGCAAACTCCTCACTGTTTCCGTTTTGTCCGATCCTTCCTGAATAGACTATAACCCTGTATGTTGACCACCTAGTCATAGCTATCGTCCAACTAAGTCTCTGTTATACCCGCTATGTCATAATTTTTCTCAGACATCATCAACTTCAGTTCTTCAGTTTTATTGGACAGACTTCTGGCATTAGTCAACATACAATTCAAAGGGGTAGTTTTTTTCCCCCTATGAAGCCTACCCCTATTAACTATTCTAACCCCTCCCTCCGCTCCACCCCAGGTACATTAATATGTCCCAGCTCTCTATCTACACTATCTCCCCTCCCCCTCTATGTGGTAGAATCCACCCCCCCCTCCCCCAGTCCCTAGTTTAAACACTCCTCCAACCTTCTGGCCATCTTCTCCCTGAGCACAGCTGCACCCTTCCCATTAAGGTGCAGCCCGTCCCTACGGTAGAGCCTATATTCGACAGAAAAGTCGGCCCAGTTCTCTATGAACCCAAACCCCTCTTTCCTACAGCCGCCTACCTCTTACTTTGTCTTTGGTGCCAATGTGTACCATGACTGCTGGATCTTCTCCAGCCCAACCCAGCAACCTGTCAACCAGATCCGCGATGTGCCAAACTTGAGCACCAGGAAGACACACTGTTCAGCAATCCCGGTCTTTATTATTAGGGGGACAGGGTGATCTGTCACAGAGTCCCCCACTACCAGTACCTGTCTGGCCTGCCCTGCACTCCTCCTTTCCGGAACAGACACCCCCCTGGAGGTCAGAGGCAGAGTCCTGCTGCAGTACTGCTAGCTTTGAAACGGCATCCCCCCCTCATCCGCCAACCGAGCAAACATGTTGGGGTGTGCCAGTTCAGGACTAGCCTCCCTGACACTTTTCCCTCTATGCCATTTTCTAACTGTAACCCAGCTAGCTGCCTGGCTGTCCTGCACCTCCATCCCACTATCCTCCCCCACAGAGTCCTTGCCCAGTGAGCAGAAGACTCCTCTCTAAGTTGTCAATGTGCCTCAGTGTTGCCAGTTGCTCCTCAAGATCCAGGATCTGGGCTTCCAAATGGACATCTGACACACATCTCGCACAGCAATATGCACCCTCAAACTGTTGTTCAAGGATTGCATACATTGTGCAAGATGTACACTGGACTGCATTTTCCAACATGGAAGTGTGGTGTCCCGGTACCCTATTGCATGCCGTACCTTGTGTAGTGGTCCCCAAAGCCAGAGTTACTACGTTTAGGTAGGGTCCCCCAGGTGGGGCAGCCCCTAGTCACCTCTTCCTTTTCTAATTTTATGATGTTTTATGTGTACATATTTAATAATGTGTATATTTAATATAATGCATATTAGTGTGCTTACCTTGTTAGCGTCGCAGGACATTCGGTCATGTGACTATGTTAATTCCTGTATGGTATGTTGGAGGTCCTTAGGTCACATGTTTACCCATAACCCTTTGTAAAGGTGATTGACAGAAGTATTGGACCAATTAGCTCTACTCCAGCCCCTGCCCATATAAGGGAGTTGTAGCCAATTATCGCTCTCTTGGGTTGCTGCTCTCGTGGATGCCGGACTAGCAGGACGGATCTGCACAACTATCAAAGACAAGCTAGGCAAGAAAACCTGCCGGTCTCAGCCTAACTAAACCATGAGTCCTAAACTAAATCCCCGCTAAAGCTAGAGTGACTACTGGACCGAAACTAAATCCCCTAAATCCAGTGGAACAGTGCATATCAGTCTCTGGACTCTAAAACGCTTAAGGTCATAACCACTGTCAATCTCTAAGAGACTTTGCTTGTACAGAGACTGTTCCGGTTATGAAGCTTGCGTAAAATCTTCAGTAAAGTTCCGAATGTTTTCAGCAAACTTTCTGGTTGTGGACATTCAATTATTCTATACCTCCCTATTGCTCTTGGGAAGGGTGGCGGCAGGACAAACATTGCAGAGGAGCCTCACCCTGGCTTCACGAATAGAAAGGGTTAACCAGACACCCTTTAGTCACCGCACAGCTACAACCCATATACCCTAGTCCCCCAGGCTATCGCATAGCCCATTTTAGTTTTGGGGATTGCAAAAATAAACAGTAAAAAACAGAAGGAAATATTTCAATTGAATTTAAGTCCCCCCTCACTATTATACTCACACCCACTTGTATACTCACAAACTCAGACAATTGCTAAGTGTATTCAGTGGCGTCGTTAGGGGGGGGGGCCAGAGGGGGTCATGGCCCCCCCCTCCCTAGATCAGGCCATGCCCCCATTTGTGCCCCCCAATTTAAAATAAATAGGGATGTCCCGATACTAGTATCGGGGCCAGGGGCGGACTGACCGGCTGGGTAAAGAGCATGCTGCAGCTGCTGCGGATATCCCTGCCCTGCTCCTGGTCTGCGTATCATTAGCAGAGACCTGCAGAACAGGTATGAAGGTCCTGATGATGGCTCCGCCCCCAGGACTGGAGAGGACGGGGGCCGAGAGCTGACAGGCCTCCGGAACACAGAGCAGCTTCATGTGAGGTGAGTGATGTCCCATGTCCTCCCTCTCTCCCCCCTGATCAGCAGTATAACCTGGGGCTGGGTGATGTGTATAGTAGCAGTCCAGTGGGGTCACTTTCCCTCCTTCAGTGTCCACATGTCACATTATCAGAACAATTTTTGGGAAAAATCGCGGCAAAATTGCGCGGATTTACCGCAATTTTTTGCAAATCGCGGTAAAACCACAGCATTTTTGCCTCGATTTTTCCATAAATTGTTCTGGTAATGTGACCTGTTGGAGACCTGTGGACACTGGAGGAGGGAAAGTGACCCCTCCGGAAGGACAACATGTTAACACACTGCTAGTTTATCATTAACCCCTTAAGGGTACATTCACATGTACAGGATCAGCTGCATATTTTTGCTGCATATTTTGTGCAGCTGATTTTGCAACCCATTAGCTTCAATAGGTAGCAAGATCAGCTGCAGAAAATATACAGCAGATCCTGTACGTGTGAACGTACCCTAAGGGCTCATTCAGGGGTGGATCCAGAGTGTATTTTACGCTGCAGATCCACCGACAATGGACCCTACAGTGCTGCATCCATCTGTGCCTGCTCATCACGGCAATCCTCCGCTACGAGCAGACACGCTTTGATGCGTATACTCGCACACATCATGGCCGCTCCTCCTGCTCTCTGAGCTAGGCCGAGAGCAGCCGCGATGTGTGCGAGTATACATCAAAGTGTGTCTGCTCATAGAGGAGGATTGCTGTTTTGAGCAGGCACAGATGGAAGCAGCACTGTAGGGTCCATTGTCGGCGGATCTGCAGCGTAAAATATGCTGGGGATCCATCCGTGTAAATGAGCCCTAAGGACATAAGGCGTATGTGTACGCACAGTCCCTGCTCCCACTGTGTTGTATAAATCATTAGCTAGAACCCTCAGCTAATGCCAGACATCACCAATCAGGCTGATGTTTGACATTAACACTTTAGATGCCGCTATCAAAGTTTATGGTAGTGTCCAAAAGTTTTAACGCCTTAAAGGAGAGCTCCAGACCATAAAAATTGTCCCCTATAGTGCCGGCAGTAAAAAAATAAAGATGTACATACCTTCCTCCGCTCCCCCGGGGCCTCCGGTAACCGTCTCCGGTCCCCGCCGCACTCCACTTCCTGGTTGCCGGTGGTCGGATGAATCAGCTAATCACCAGTCACAGCGCAGTCTGACTCGGCCGGCCATAGGCTGAGCGGCAGTGTGAAAACGCTTCAGGACACAAAATTCTTCACTACACCGTCACCTGCGGCCGGGGCCGAAAATGTCACACTGCCGCTCAGCCTATCGCCGGCCGAGTCGGACTGCGCTGCGGCTGGTGATTGGCTGATTCATCCGACCACCGGCAACCAGGAAGTGGATTGAGGCGGAGACCGGAGCCGGTTACCGGAGACCCCGGGGGAGCGGAGGAAGGTATGTACATCTTTATATTTTTACTGCCGGCACTATGGGGGACAATTTTTATGGTCTGGCGTTCTCCTTTAAGGACATAGGGGGAGATTTATCAAAACCTGTGCAGAGGAAAACTTGCCCAGTTGCTCATAGCAACCAATCAGCTTGCTTCTTTCATTTTCATGAAGGCCTGTGAAAAATGAAAGAAGCGATCTGATTGGTTGCTATGGGCAACTGGACAACTTTTCCTCTGCACAGGTTTTGATAAATCTCCCCCATAGAGTTTTTCAGTTTTTGCTCTTTTGTTTTTTTTCCTCGCCTTTTAAAAATCATAACCCTTTCAATTTTGCACCTAAAAATCCATATGATGGCTTATTTTTTGCACCACCAATTCTACTTTGTAGTGACATCAGTCATTTTACCCAAAAATCTACGGCAAAAACGGAAAGAAAAAAAAAATCATTGTGCAACAAGAATGTATGAAGATTTTAAATTTAATTTTTTTACATTTTTTTTTATTAAACATGTTCTGCACAGCGTGTGTGTGTGTGTATATATATATAATTTTTTATATATATATATATATATATATATATATATATATATATACACACACACTAGCTGAGTACCCGGCGTTGCCCGGTTTTTCCTTCCTAATCCTTGTTGGGGAGGAAAATAA
Source organism: Hyla sarda (assembly GCF_029499605.1). Classification (NCBI taxonomy): domain Eukaryota; kingdom Metazoa; phylum Chordata; class Amphibia; order Anura; family Hylidae; genus Hyla; species Hyla sarda. The sequence continues at coordinate 6,869,209 of NC_079189.1, read as the reverse complement.
ACAGAGGAAGCTTTTGACTTCATATCCCATCCTCATATATTGTTGTCATATCCCAACCCCATATCCCGACCTCCTATCCAATCCATCTATCCCGACCTCCTATCCAATCCATCTATCCCGACCTCCTATCCAATCCATCTATCCCGACCTCCCATCCAATCCATCTATCCCGACCTCCCATCCAATCCATCTATCGCGACCTCCCATCCAATCCATCTATCGCGACCTCCCATCCAATCCATCTATCGCGACCTCCCATCCAATCCATCTATCCCGACCTCCCATCCAATCCATCTATCCCGACCTCCTATCCAATCCATCTATCCCGACCTCCTATCCAATCCATCTATCCCGACCTCCTATCCAATCTATCTATCCCAACCTCCTATCCAATCCATCTATCCCAATCTCCTATCTCGACCTCCTATCCTGCCCTCCTATCCCATCCTCATATCCCCTGCTCCTATCTCGACCTCCTATCCCATCCTCATATCCCCTGCTCCCATCTCGACCTCCTATCCTGCCCTCCTATCCCGACCTGTAATATGTGTACCAGGTATTGAAATATCTCCAGCTGTACGGAAGTTATGTGGGAACATACATTTCACATTGATTTGCATGGGACTTTAAACAAAAGCCCTGACCCTCACAAATGGGGGTAGTTAAGGGTTAAATTAACTATCCAATATTTTAAGTAGACATATAAGTAACCTATGACCAAGTATTATGGAAATATCTCCAGCCGTTTGGAAGTTATGCAGTAACATATATTTCCAATTGACTTTTATGGGACTTTAAACATAAACCCCGCCCCTGGCAAATCGGGGTGGGTAAGGGTTAAATCACCTATCCTATGTTTGTTTTTGACATATTAGTAACATGTGTGCCAAGGACGTGATGCTGGAACATACACACATACGTTGAGTTATTTATATATATATATATATATATATATATATATATATATATATATAGATATATATAGATATATATATATATATATATATATAGATATATATAGATATATACACATACACGTTTTAAAATTGCCCCCCCCCACTTTTGTCACTGGCCCCCCCTAAATATGAATGCTGGAGACGCCACTGAGTGTATTTGCTTTTAAAGTGACCAAATACAACCTCTCTCTTGCACTGCCTTGAAGAGACGCATTAGGATTGAAGAGAACCTCATCGACTTTAACTCGATAACGACCATGGACGTCTATACTCGTCCAATGGCCGTTACCGGGGTATGGCGCAGGAGCCCGCGTCATACCGGCCAGCCCTCAGCTGATTCTTGTAGCTGGGGGCCGGCGTTAATAGCCGACATGTGGCCAGCTATTAACCCTTTAGATTGCCGCTGTCAAAGTTGACAGCGGCGTCTAAAGGTGCCTGTATACAGTCCCTGGTGGTCCAGTGGGGTGTATCGCCCCCCCGCAGCGCGATGGCGGGGGAGCGATCCACTACTGAGGTAGCCTGAGGGCTTACCTCTCCTGCTGCGGCGGCTCCGGCTCTCTGAGTGATAAAGCCTGGCAGGGCCAGGCTTTATCAATCGAGCGCAGAGCACGCAGATCATTGTGGTTTTATGAAACCACAATGATCTGTATGAGGAATCTAATGATTCCTCCTAAAAGTCCCCTAAGGGGACTAAAAGTGTAAAAAAAAAAGTTTAAAAAAAAGTTTAAAAAAAAGTTTAAAAACACACACATTAACCCCTTCCTTCCATACAAAAAATATGCAACCATAATAAAAATAAACATATGTGGTATTGCTGCGTGCGTAAATGTCTGAACTATAAAAATATATCATTAATTAAACCGCACGTATTTTCGGTCACTTCTCTTACCATAAAAAAAGAAATAAAAAGCGATCAAGAAGTCCAATCAAAATAAAAATGGTACCGATTAAAACTTCAGATCACGGCGCAAAAAATTAGCCCTCAAACCACCCTGTATATGGAAAAATAAAAACGTTATAGGGGTCAGAAAAGGACAATTTTAAATGTATACATTTTCCTGCATGTAGTTATGATTTTTTCCAGAAGTACGACGAGATCAAACCTATATAAGTAGGGGATCATTTTAATCGTATGGACCTACAGAATAAAGATAAAGTGTCATTTTTACAGAAAAATGTACTGCCTAGAAACAGAAGCCCCCAAAATTTACAAAATGGTGTTTTTTCTTCAATTTTGTCGCACAATGATTTTTTTTTCGTTTCGCCATAAATGTTTGTGTAAAATGACTGATGTCATTCCAAAGTAGAATTGGTGGCGCAAAAAATAAGCATCATATGGATTTTTAGGTGCAAAATTGAAGGGGTTATGATTTTTAAAAGGTAAGGAGGAAAAAACGAAAGTGTAAAAACAGAAAAATGCTTGGTCCTTAAGGGGTTAAAGGCCATAGGGCATCTCCCCTTGCTCCATAGGAGGATTCTCATCTTGCACAAATTTTTGGAGCTTCTTTGTCTTCTCTGATGGAAAGAACACCTTTCCTAAATTCTTATCCTCATCAGAGAAAGAGAGAAAAGGAATCTTTATATTCCACCAACCTGACTTTCATCCATGGAGAGGACCGAGCATGTCGGGATCTCTTCTTAGAAGCAGGAATCTGTGAGAGAATATTTGTTATTCTGCTTTTGTTAAACTCCATTTTGTTTGAACTAGAACTTATACAGACTTCTTGTCAAGACAGAAGCAAAATAGTTGAACTTAGCCTATTATGCAAGTTCCTTGAGTCAGGAACATGCTGCTGTGGGAACTCCAAAACCTTGTACATTTTGTATAATTTCTATAGCTGAAAAAGCTTCATAGAGCAGAAAGCAGATGGCCCAGTTTAATGTGTAGTGCCCATTTATTTTGCTAACCTGACTAAATGCTCCTGCATTTTTGGTAGAATATTTTACATTTTGTGGCCCCGTTCTTAGGTTTTCCTAGGGCCACACTTTCTCTAAAACTGGCCCTGTGTAAGTATGTGTCTGTCAGTGTGTGTGAATCTGTGAGCGTGTTTGTCAGTATCTTATTTGTGAGTGCTCTTAAGGCATAAACTTTACCGATAATCCTCATTTTAACATGGAAATCTGAATAAAATTTTTTATAAATTTTAAATAAATTACTTAAAAACTCTGAACTTAATGTTGGAATAATAAATATTATTCCAACATTAAGTTCAGAGCTTCCAAGTCATTTATTATTATAGGTAGTCCTCACCATAATACAGACCCCAGAATCAGACCCCACAATCACCACCCACCATAATACAGACCCCTGAATCAGACCCCACCATAATACAGACCACAGAATCACCAGCCACCATAAAAAAAGACCCCATAATTGGATCCCAGAATCAGATCCCTCCATAATACAGACCTCCAGCTGTTGCAAAACTACAATTCCCAGCATGTTCAGACAGCATTTGTTGTCTGGGCATGGTGGGAGTTGTAGTTTTGGAACATCTGGAGACCCACAGTTTGCAGATCACTGCGCATAGCTCTCTAAACTGTGGCCATCCACATCTTGCAAAACTACAACTCCCAGCAAGCCCAGACAGCTGTTTGGGCATGCTGGGATTTGTAGTTTTGCAAGATTTAGAGAGGTACAGTTGGGAGTTCACTGTGAAGTGGTCTCTAAACTGTGGCCCTCTAGATCTTGCAAGACTACAACTCCCAGCACGGACAAACAGCAAAAGGCTGTCTCGACATGCTGGGAGTTGTAGTTGCGTGCCTCCAGTAGTTGCATAACTACAACTCCCAGCATACCCTTTGGTGATCAGTACATGCTGGGAGTTGTAGTTTTGCAACAGCTGGAGGCCCCCACATGTGAATGTACAGGGTACATTAACACAGGCAGGTTTACAGTGAGTTTCCCACTTCAAGTTTGAGCTGTGGCAAATTTTCCGCCGCAGCTCAAACTCCTAGCAGGAAGCTCATCGTTAACCGCTGCCAGTGCGAATGTACCCTAAAAACACTACACTAACACATAAGGGTAAAACACTACATATACACACCCACACTGTCCCCCTAATGAAAAAAAGCGTATCGTACAGTAGTGTTTCCAAAACAGAGCCTCCAGCTGTTGCAAAACAACAACTCCCAGCATTTCCGGACAGCCATTGACTGTCCAGGCATGCTGGGAGTTTAGCAACAGCTGGAGGCACCCTGTTTGGGAAACACTGGCATAGAATATTTTTGATAGCGAAGCCAATTGTAACGCTTGCATCCGAGTCCACCCCTATGCAAATCCCAAATTTAGTCCTCAAATGCATATGGTGCTCTCTCACTCTGGAGCCCTGTTGTATTTCAAGGAAACATATGGGGTATTTCCGTACTCGGGAGCAATTGCTTTACAAATTTTGGGGGGCTCTCCTTTTACCCCTTATGAAAAGGAGAAGTTGGGTTCCACACCAGTATGTTAGTGTAAAAAAAAAAAAATATTATACTAACATGCTGGTGGTGCCCCATACTTTTTATTTTCACAAGACGTTAAAGGAAAAAAAGACCCCCAAAATTTGTAACGCAATTTCTCCTGAGTACGGAAAAACCCCATATGTGGACGTAAAATGCTCTGCGGACGCACAACATGGCTCAGAAGTGAGAGTGCACTATGTAAATTTGAGGCCTAAATTGGTGATTTGCACAGGGGTGGCTGATTTTGCAGCGGTTCTGACATTAACACAAAAAAATTAATACCCACGTGTGACCCCATTTTGGAAACTACACCCCTCACAGAATTTAATAAGGGGTGCAGTGAGCATTTACACCCCACTGGTGTTTGACTGATCTTTGGAATAATGGGCTGTGCAAAAGAAAAATTACATTTTTCATATTCACAGACCACTGTTACAAAAATCTGTCAGACACCTGTGGGCATAAATGCTCACTGCACCCCTTATTACATTATGTGAGGGGTGTTGTTTCCAAAATGGGGTCACATGTGGTGGAGTCCATTGTGCTGGCACCACGGGGGGCTTTGTAAACACACGTGGCCTTCAACTTCTCTCTCCAAAAGCCCAATGGTGTTTCTTCGCATTGTAGTTCGCCCCCACACTGCACTTTAGATCCACATATGGGGTATTTTCATACTCAGAAGAAATGGGGCTACAAATTTTGGGGGGCATTTTTAACCCCTTAAGGACTGAGCCCATTTTTGCAATTCTGACCACTGTCACTTTATGCATTAATAACTCTGGGATGCTTTTACCAATTATTCTGATTCCGAGAATGTTTTTTCGTGACATATTCTAATTTTAGTTGTTGCTTGCATCCTTTCTTGGTTAAAAATCCCCAAATTCCTTAAAAATTTTGAAAATTTTGCATTTTTCCAACTTTGAAACTCTCTGCTTGTAAGGAAAATGGATATTCCAAATAAATTATATATTGATTCACATATACAATATGTCTACTTTATATTTGCATCATGAAGTTGACATGTTTTTACTTTTGGAAGACACCAGAGGGCTTCAAAGTTCAACAGCAATTTTCCACAAAATTTTCAAAATCTGAATTTTTCAGGGACCAGTTCAGTTTTGAAGTGGATTTTACGGGTCTTAATATTAGAAATACCCCATTAATGACCCCACTATAAAAACTGCCCCCCCCCAAGTATTCAAAATGACATTCAGAAAGTGTGTTAACTCTTTAAGTGTTTCAGAGGAATAGCAGCAAGATAAAGGAGAAAATTCAAAATCTTCATGTTCTTGTAGACCCAGTTTTTCAAATTTTACAAGGGGTAAAAGGAGAAAAAGCCCCCCAAAATTTGTAATCCAATTTCTCTTGAGTAAGGAAATGCCTCATATGTGTATGTCAAGTGCTCTGTGGGTGCACTAGAGGCCTCAAAAGGGAAGGAGCGACAATGGGATTTTGGAGAGTGAGTTTTCTGAAATGGCTTTTTGGGGGCATGTCACATTTAGGAAACCTCTATGGTGCCAGAACAGCAAAAAGAGAAAAACCCAACATGGCATACCATTTTGGAAACTACACTCCTTGAGGAACGTAAACAAGGGGTCCACTGAGCCGTAACACCCCACAGGTGTTTGACGACTTTTTGTTAAAGTTGGATGTGTAAATACATTATTTTTTTTCACTAAAATGCTGGTTTTCCCCCAAATTTTTAATTTTTACAAGGGGTTATAGGAGAAAATGCAAATGCCCCCCAAAATTTGTAACCCCATCTCTTCTGAGTATGGAAATACCCCATGTGTGTACATCAAGTGCACTGCGGGCGCACTACAATGCTCAGAAGAGAAGAAGTCACATTTGGCTTTTGGAAAGCAAATTTTGCTGAAATGGTTCTTGGGGGGGCATGTTACATTTAGGAAGCTCCTATGGTGCCAGAACAGCAGAAAAAAAAACCACATGGCATACTTTTTTGGAAACTACACCCCTCAAGGAACGTTACAAGGGGTTCAGGGAGCCTTAACACCCCACAAGTTGGACGTGAAAATTAAAAATTGTGATTTTTTTTTCACAAAAATGCTGTTTTAACCCCAAATTTTTCATTTTCACAAGGGGTAATTGGAGAAAAAGCCTCCCAAAATTTGTAACCCCATTTCTTCTGAGTATGGAAATACCCCATATATGGATATAAAGTGTTCTGCGGGCAAACTACAATGCTCCGAAGAGAAGGAGCGCCATTGAGCTTATGGCGAGAGAATTTGTTTGGAATGGAATTCAGAGGCCATGTGCGTTTACAAAGTCCCCCCGTGGTGCCAGAACAGTGGACCCCCCCCCACATGTTACCCTATTTTGGAACCGAGACCCCTGACAGAATTTAACATCTTCAGGACGTGGGGCGATCGCAGAAAATCGCATGTCAATTCAGACATGCGATTTTCTGCTATTCCGGGCTGATCGGGTCTCTGGTTACCCGATCACCCGGAAAATAGGGATGATCGGAGCTGTCAGTGACCGCTCCGATCATCCTGAGGGATAGGAGTGAGGTCACAGTGCTGCGATCTCCTCCTATCCCCTGCCATTGTATCCCCCTCCTCCTATCCCCTGCCTCCAGCTGTTGCATAACTACAAGACCCAGCATGCCCTTCCACTGTACGTACATGCTGGGGGTTGTAGCTTTTGCAACAGCTGAAGGCACACTGGTTGCAAAACACTGAGTTTGTTACCAAATTCGGTGTTTCACAACCAGCGTGCCTCCAGCTGTTGCAAAACTACAACTCCCAGCATGCACTGATAGACCGTACATGCTGGGAGTTGTAGTTTTGCAACAGATGTTCCCCCCCCCCCCCCCCCCCCAATGTGAATGTACAGGGTACACTCACATGGACGGAGGTTTACAGTAAGTATCCGGCTGCAAGTTTGAGCTGCGGCAAATTTTCTGCCGCAGCTCAAACTGCCAGCGAGAAACTACTGTGAACCCCCGCCCGTGTGACTTTACCCTAAAAACACTACACTAACACACAATAAAAGAAAAAGTAAAAAACACTACATATACACATACCTCTACACAGCCCCCCTCCACTCCCCAATAAAAATTAAAAACGTCTGGTACGCCACTGTTTCCAAAACGGAGCCTCCAGCTGTTGCAAAACAACTACTCCCCGTACTGCCAGATAGCCACTGACTGTCCAGGCATGCTGGGAGTTTTACAACAGCTGGAGTCACCCTGTTTGGGAATCACTGGCGTAGAATACCCCTAAGTCCACCCTTATGCAAGTCCCTAATTTAGGCCTCAAATGCGCATGGCGCTCTCATTTTGGAGCACTGTCGTCTTTCAAGGCAACAGTTTAGGGTCACATATGAGGTATCGCTGTACTCGGGAGAAATTGTGTTACAAATTTTGGGGGGTATTTTCTGCTATTACCCTTTTTAAAAATGTAAACATTTTGGGAAACCAAGCATTTTAGGTAAAAAAAAACATTTTTTTTTTTTACATATGCAAAAGTTGTGAAACACCTGTAGGGTATTAAGGTTCACATTACCCCTTGTTACGTTCCCCGAGGGGTCTAGTTTCCAAAATGGTATGCCATGTGTTTAGTTTTTTTGCTGTTCTGGCATCATAGGGGCTTCCTAAATGTGGCATGCCCGCCAAAAACCATTTCAGCAAAATTCACTCTCCAAAATCCCATTGTTGCTCCTTCCCTTCTGAGCCCTGTAGTGTGCCAGCAGAGCAATTTTCACCCCCATATGGGGTGTTTTCTGAATCAGGAGAAATTGTGTTCAAATTTTGGGGGGTATTTTCTGGTATTACCCTTTTTAAAAATGTTAAATTTTTGGGAAATCAAGCATTTTAGGTAAAATCATCTGTGGGGTATTAAGGTTCACTTTACCCCTTGTTAAGTTCCCCGAGGGGTCTAGTTTCCAAAATGGTATGCCATGTGTTTTTTTTTTTTTTTTTTTGCTGTCCTGGCACCATAGGGGCTTCCTAAAGGTGACATGCCCCCAAAAAACATTTGTCGCTTCTTCCCTTCTGAGCCCTCTACTGCGCCCGCTGAATAATTAACATAGACATATGAGGTATGTCCTTACTGGAGAGAAATTGGGTTTCAAATACAAGTAAACATGTTCTCCTTTTTACCCTTTGCAAAAATTCAAAAATTGGGTCTACAAGAACATGCGAGTGTAAAAAATCACTGGTATCCGGGTAACCACAGCCACTAGGCCTCCCTGGTATCCGGGTAACCACAGGCACTAGGCCTCACTGATATCCGGGTAATCACAGGCACTAGGCCTCCCTGGTATCCGGGTAACCACAGGCACTAGGCCTCCCTGGTATCCGGGTAATCACAGGCACTAGGCCTCCCTGGTATCCGGGTAACCACAGGCACTAGGCCTCACTGATATCCGGGTAATCACAGGCACTAGGCCTCCCTGGTATCCGGGTAACCACAGGCACTAGGCCTCCCTGGTATCCGGGTAACCACAGGCACTAGGCCTCACTGATATCCGGGTAATCACAGGCACTAGGCCTCCCTGGTATCCGGGTAATCACAGGCACTATGCCTCCCTGATATCCGGGTAATCACAGGCACTAGGCCTCCCTGGTATCCGGGTAACCACAGGCACTAGGCCTCCCTGGTATCCGGGTAATCACAGGCACTAGGCCTCACTGGTATCCGGGTAATCACAGGCACTAGGCCTCACTGGTATCCGGGTAATCACAGGCACTAGGCCTCCCTGATATCCGGGTAACCACAGGCACTAGGCCTCACTGGTATCCGGGTAACCACAGGCACTAGGCCTCACTGGTATCCGGGTAATCACAGGCACTAGGCCTCACTGGTATCCGGGTAATCACAGGCACTAGGCCTCCCTGGTATCCGGGTAACCACAGGCACTAGGCCTCACTGGTATCCGGGTAATCACAGGCACTAGGCCTCCCTGATATCCGGGTAACCACAGGCACTAGGCCTCACTGGTATCCGGGTAATCACAGGCACTAGGCCTCACTGGTATCCGGGTAATCACAGGCACTAGGCCTCCCTGATATCCGGGTAACCACAGGTACTAGGCCTCACTGGTATCCGGGTAACCACAGGCACTAGGCCTCCCTGGTATCCGGGTAATCACAGGCACTAGGCCTCCCTGGTATCCGGGTAACCACAGGCACTAGGCCTCCCTGGTATCCGGGTAACCACAGGCACTAGGCCTCACTGATATCCGGGTAATCACAGGCACTAGGCCTCACTGGTATCCGGGTAATCACAGGCACTAGGCCTCACTGGTATCCGGGTAACCACAGGCACTAGGCCTCCCTGGTATCCGGGTAACCACAGGCACTAGGCCTCACTGATATCCGGGTAATCACAGGCACTAGGCCTCACTGGTATCCGGGTAATCACAGGCACTAGGCCTCACTGGTATCCGGGTAACCACAGGCACTAGGCCTCACTGATATCCGGGTAACCACAGGCACTAGGCCTCACTGATATCCGGGTAACCACAGGCACTAGGCCTCACTGGTATCCGGGTAATCACAGGCACTAGGCCTCACTGGTATCCGGGTAATCACAGGCACTATGCCTCACTGGTATCCGGGTAATCACAGGCACTAGGCCTCACTGGTATCCGGGTAACCACAGGCACTAGGCCTCACTGGTATCCGGGTAACCACAGGCACTAGGCCTCACTGATATCCGGGTAACCACAGACACTAGGCCTCACTGATATCCGGGTAATCACAGGCACTAGGCCTCACTGGTATCCAGGCGACCACAGGTACTAGGCCTCACTGGTATCCAGGTAATCACAGGCACTAGGCCTCACTGGTATCCGGGTAACCACAGGCACTAGGCCTCCCTGATATCCGGGTAACCACATGTACTAGGCCTCACTGGTATCGGGGTAACCACAGGCACTAGGCCTCACTGGTATCCAGGCGACCACAGGTACTAGGCCTCACTGGTATCCAGGTAATCACAGGCACTAGGCCTCACTGGTATCCAGGTAACCACAGGCACTAGGCCTCACTGGTATCCGGGTAACCACAGGCACTAGGCCTCACTGGTATCCGGGTAATCACAGGTACTAGGCCTCACTGGTATCCGGGTAACCACAGGCACTAGGCCTCACTGGTATCCGGGTAACCACAGGTACTAGGCCTCATCAGTATCCAGGTAACCACAGGTACTAGGCCTCACTGGTATCCGGGTAACCACAGGCACTAGGCCTCACTGGTATCCGGGTAATCACAGGTACTAGGCCTCACTGGTATCCGGGTAACCACAGGCACTAGGCCTCACTGGTATCCGGGTAACCACAGGTACTAGGCCTCACTGGTATCCGGGTAACCACAGGCACTAGGCCTCACTGGTATCCAGGCAACCACAGATATATCACTTCCTTTGATGTCACACATATATACTAAATTATGCAAATTAACATGGCCGGTATTTTTTTGCAAGAAAGATGGCAACATAAATGTAGGTGCACTACTGTGGTAGATGTAAACAGCGACATATGGATAACCCTCAACACTGATGTTAAAATTGAGACATTAGCCAGTATATCCTTATATGAAGGACACACCTGAGCCCGCAGACTACAAGTACCACAATGGCATCCTACGCCAGATAAAAAAAAAGGTGTGTCTGTTTAACATATAGAGCAGTGGTCTCCAACCTGCGGACCTCCAGATGTTGCAAAACTACAACTCCCAGCATGCCCGGACAGCCGTTGGCTGTCCGGGCATGCTAGGAGTTGTAGTTTTGCAACATCTGGAGGTCCGCAGGTTGGAGACCACTGGCATAGAGTAACACATACATTTAGGTGCACTACTGTGGAAGATGGCAACCCTACCTCAGAGATGGCACTGATAGGAGACTCTACAGGACAGGACCAGCCATCTCCTCTACAGCAGTGTAAGCAGACACAGCCCATACAGCTCCAGGCCCCCTCTCCTCAGACAGACACTACAGGTACAGGGCTTCTTCATCCTTCAGGCATCACCACCAGACTGTGGGCACAGTACCACAGAGCGATGTTTATATCTACAGCTGTTTTCCCGCTCTTCTCCAAACAACCAATCAGCAACAGCTACTCTGGAAAATCTGCCCAGCAACTGCACCTCTGAAAGTGATCTACCCGGCAACTGTAGGTAAGACCACCTGAGGGAAAAAAGAGGAGGAGCAAGAATAGGATCTGGACCAAACCAAGTTTAGTATTAACCCATACATAAAACATGAGAAATGAGGGGGGTTCTGGAGAGGGCAATTCTTTGTACCCCCCATTATTATAAAAGGGAGGGACTGCCAGGCACTGGGCCTCCCCAGTGTCCAGTTAACCACAGGTACTAGGCCTCACTGGTATCCAGGTAACTACAGGTACTAGGCCTCACTGGTATCCAGGTAACTACAGGTACTGTGCCACATCAGTATCCAAGTAATCACAGGTACTATGCCTCACCTGTATGCAAGTAGCCACAAGTACTAGGCCTCACCTGTATCCAGGTAACTCCAGGTACTAGGCCTCACCTGTATCGAGGTAACGCCAGGTACTAGGCCTCACCTGTATCCAGGTAACTTCAGTTACTAGGTCTCACTGGTATCCAGGTAACCACAGGTACTAGGCCTCACTGGTATCCAGGTACCCACAAGTACTAGGCCTCATCAGTATCCAGGTAACCACAGGTACTAGGCCTCATCAGTATCCAGGTAACCACAGGTACTAGGTCTCACTGGTATCCAGGTAACCACAGGTACTAGGTCTCACTGGTATCCAGGTAACCACAGGTACTAGGCCACACTGGTATCCAGGGAACCACAGGTACTAGGTCTCACTGGTATCCAGGTAACCACAGGTACTAGGCCTCACTGGTATCCAGGTAACCACAGGTACTAGGTCTCACTGGTATCCAGGTAACCACAGGTACTAGGCCTCACCTGTATCCAGGTACTAGGCCACACTGGTATCCAGGCAACCACTGATACTAGGTCTCACTGGTATCCAGGTAACCACAGGTACTAGGCCTCACTGGTATCCAGGCAACCACAAGTACTAGACCTCACTGGTATCCAGGCAACCACAAGTACTAGGCCTCACTGGTATCCAGGCAACCACAAGTACTAGGCCTCACTGGTATCCAGGTAACCACAGGTACTAGGCCTCACTGGTATCCAGGTAACCACAGGTACTAGGCCTCACCTGTATCCAGGTACTAGGCCTCACTGGTATCCAGGCAACCACAAGTACTAGGCCTCACTGGTATCCAGGTTACCACAGGTACTAGGTCTCACTGGTATCCAGGTAACCACACGTACTAGGCCTTACTGTGGTGTTGATAGATTAAAACATTTGAGGTGTGTGCCCCAAATCAAAAGACAAGTGCCCTTCCATCCATCCAGCGATCTCTGGCTGCCTGCTAAGCCCCTCCCCCTGCTGGTCACATGATCTTAGACATGAGAGAGGAAAGACCTGACAGTGGACGCTGTACAGCAGCAGAAGGACAGAGGATTACCACAGTCAGGTTACAAAGGTAAGACAACCCTGTGCCCTGACACCTGGCATTCTCTACTTCCCCCCAACCCCCCACCATTCAAAGTGACATAACAGTACTAGTACACACTGTGCATATTATCCCTATACTGTGACATCCCTGTGTGTATTATCCCTGTACTGTGACATCCCTGTGTGTATTATCCCTGTACTGTGATATCACTGTGTGTATTATCCCTGTACTGTGACATCACTGTGTGTATTATCCCTGTACTGTGACATCACTGTGTGTATTATCCCTGTACTGTGACATCACTGTGTGTATTATCCCTGTACTGTGACATCACTGTGTGTATTATCCCTGTACTGTGACATCACTGTGTGTATTATCCCTGTACTGTGACATCACTGTGTATTATCCCCGTACTGTGACATCACTGTGTGTATTGTCCCCGTACTGTGACATCACTGTGTGTATTATCCCTGTACTGTGACATCACTGTGTGTGTTATCCCTGTACTGTGACATCACTGTGTATTATCCCAGGACTTTGACATCACTGTGTGTATTATCCCCGTAATGTGACATCACTGTGTGTATTGTCCCTGTACTGTGACATCACTGTGTGTATTATCCCTGTACTGTGACATCACTGTGTGTGTTATCCCTGTACTGTGACATCACTGTGTGTATTATCCCTGTACTGTGACATCACTGTGTGTATTATCCCCGTACTGTGACATCACTGTGTGTATTATCCCTGTACTGTGACATCACTGTTTGTATTATCCCTGTACTGTGACATCACTGTTTGTATTATCCCTGTACTGTGACATCACTGTGTGTATTATCCCCGTACTGTGACATCACTGTGTGAATTATCCCCGTACTGTGACATCACTGTGTGGTGGCCCAGTACAGGACTTGGTCCTGTCCCTTTCTAAAGTCCCCTCAGCCAGAGTTCCTTCACTTTCATAGCTACAACAATTAAGTAAGAAAAAACCTCTATATTGCATTTGTCACACTAGTGTTAAAACTTAACTTTTATTATGATCAAATAATACGAAACGTGAGGAAAGAAAAGTATTAAAATTGCAATTCCACTGTTATCATGCACGTATATGACTGAGCCTGGGTCCTATGTGGTCAAACCCTGCTAATGAGTCAGTACTCTTGGGCTGACATCTCCTATCTAGAGTGAATGGGTAGGGGGTTAATTTAGAATTCTGAGAAGCTGGATGTGCTCCAGAGTAAGGCTGGGTTCACACTACGTTTTGTCCCATACGGGAGCGCATACGGCAGGGGGGAGCTAAAAGCTCGCGCTCCCGTATGTGACCGTATGCGCTCCCGTATGTCATTCATTTCAATGAGCCGACCGGAGTGAAACGTTCGGTCCGGTCGGCTCATTTTTGCGCCGTATGCGCTTTTACAACCGGACCTAAAACCGTGGTTGACCACAGTTTTAGGTCCGGTTGTAAAAGCGCATACGGCGCAAAAATGAGCCGACCGGACCGAACGTTTCACTCCGGTCGGCTCATTGAAATGAATGACATACGGGAGCGCATACGGTCACATACGGGAGCGCGAGCTTTTAGCTCCCCCCTGCCGTATGCGCTCCCGTATGGGACAAAACATAGTGTGAACCCAGCCTAAGGCTGGGTTCACACTACGTTTTGTCCCATACGGGAGTGAAACGTTCGGTCAGGTCGGCTCATTTTTGCGCCGTATGCGCTTTTACAACCGGACCTAAAACCGTGGTTGACCACAGTTTTAGGTCCGGTTGTAAAAGCGCATACGGCGCAAAAATGAGCCGACCGGACCGAACGTTTCACTCCGGTCGGCTCATTGAAATGAATGGCATACGGGAGCGCATACGGTCACATACGGGAGCGCAAGGTTTTAGCTCCCCCCTGCCGTATGCGCTCCCGTATGGGACAAAACGTAGTGTGAACCCAGCCTTAGATTGATGCCTCCCTACTCTATGACCACCTATACAGGTGGCTACTTGTCAATATTGAACCTATACTATATCTCAAGGTGTAATGACCACCTGGTATCTCACACCTGCTGTGCACCGCAGGCACGAGTGTTAACCAGGACCTTATTTATTGGCTACAATAAGTATAGACAGCAGTGGATATTGCGAGTTACAATACAATACTGTGACAGTATTGTGTTTTAAATCGCAATATCCACTGGAGATGTCAGCCCAAGAGTACTGACTCATTAGCAGACCACATAGGACCCAGGCTCAGTCATATACGTGCATGACAACAGTGGAATTGTAATTTTAATACTTTTGTTTCCTCACGTTTAATATTATTTGATCATAATAAAAGTTAAGTTTTAACACTAGTGTGACACATGCAATATGGAGGTTTTTTCTTACTTAACCCTTTGGGTAAAATTGTTGTAGCTCCCCTACCTCTGCATGTGCCATTTGGGCCGTTAGTCAGTAGGTTGCCTTCACTCTCATAGGGCTCTCCTGCAGGGCTTACCCCTGGTTGCCTCATGTAAATTGTGTTCATATATTTAATGTATAGGAAATATTATGTATAGGACCTCAGCAGGTCATGTGCCTTTAACTCCTTTGGGACGGAGGGCGTATGCATACGCCCTCGCATCCCGTCACTTAAGGATCACCGCAGCTCGCCGGGTGGTGATCGGACCGGGATGACTACTGATATCTATCAGCAGGCATCCCGTGGCAATGCCTAGGGGGGTCCTGAGACCCCCCCCCATGTCGGTGATCGCAGCAAATCGCAGTTCAATTCAGACCTGCGATTTGTCACGATCCGGGCCAATCGGGTCACTGGTGACCCGATCGCCCGAAAAATAAGAATGATCGGAGCTGTCAGAGCCAGCTCCGACCATCATAAAGGATAGGAGCGAGGTGGCAGTGTTGCCACCTCCTCCTATCCCTTTCCATTGGTTGGTCAGGATTACCACCAATGACAGGAGGGGGGGGGGGGGGGGTTTAGAGTTCATTTCCCCCGCTCTGCCCACCGATCTGCCCACCGATCGCCGGGACAGGGCGGGGGGGGGGGGGGAGACAAGGGCTGCGAGGGGGGAGCATGGCTGTGCCTCCAGCTGTTGCAGCTGTTGCAAAACCGCAACTCCCAGTGTTGCCGGACAGCCATAGACTGTCCTGGCAGGCTGGGAGTCTTGCAACAGCTGGAGGCACCCTGTTTGGGAAACACTGCTGTAGGGTTTTGGTGGAGACAAGCCCCATCCTTGTATCTGGGTCCACCCCTATTGCAAATTCCTTATTTAGGCCTGAAATGCGCATGGCGCTCTCTCACTTCAGAGCCCTGTCGTATTTCAAGGCAACAGTTTAGAGCCACATATGAGGTATTTCCGTACTTGGGAGAAATTGCGTTACAAATTTTGTGGTGATTTTTCTCCTTTTACCCCTTATGAAAAGGTAAAGTTGGGGGCTACACCACCATGTTAGTGTAAAAAAAATTTTATTATTACACTAGCATGCTGGTGTTGCCCCATACTTTTCATTTTCACAAGAGGTAAAAGGAGAAAAATACCCCCAAAATTTGTAACACAATTTCTTCTGAGTTTGGAAATACCCCATAGGTGTACGTAAAATGCTCTGCGGACGAACTACATGGCTCAGGCGTGAGAGAGCGCACCATGTACATTTGAGTTTGGAATGTAACAAGGGGTATAGTGAGCCTTAACAACCCACAGGTCTTTGACAAATTTTCATTAAAGTTGGACATGAAAATAAAAAATTAGTTTTTCCCCCTGAAATGCTGGTGTTACCCCAAATTTTTCATTTTCACAAGGGGTAATAGGAAAAAATCCCCCGTATACATAAATACCCCATATGTGGATGTAAAGTACTCTGCGGGCTAACTACAATGCTCAGAAGAGATGGGGCGCCATTGGGCTTTTTGAGAGAGAATTAGGCTGGAATTGAAGGCTATGTGTGTTTACAAAGCCCCCATGGTGCCAGAACAGTGGACCCCCTCCACATGTGACCCCATTTTGGAAACTACACCCCTCACGGAATTAAACAAGAGGTGCAGTGAGCATTTATGCCCCACAGGTGTCTGACAGATTTTTTGAACAGTCGTCCGTAAAAATTTTAAATGTTATTCTTCATTTGCACAGCCCACTGTTCCAAAGATCTGTCAAATGGCAGTGGGGTGTAAATACTCACTGCACCCCTTATTCAATTCTGTGAGGGGTGTAGTTTCCAAAATAGTATTCCATGTGTTTTTTTTTGTTTGTTTGTTTATTTTGTTATTCTGGCACCATAGGGGCTTCCTAAATGCGACATGCCCCCCAAAAACCATTTCAGCAAAATTTGCTTTCCAAAAGCCAAATGTGACTCCTTCTCTTCTGAGCATTGTAGTCACCCATAGAGAATTTTAGGTCCTAACATGGGGTATTTCCATACTCAGAAGAGATGGGTTTTTTTGGGGGGCATTTTCTCTCATTACCCTTTGTAGAAATGGTAAATTTGGGGAACAAAACTCCACTTTTTTTTTCATTTACACATCCAACTTTAACGAAAAGTCGTCAAATACCTGTGGGGTGTTGAGGCTCACTGAACCCCTTGTTACATACCTTGAGGGGTGTAGTTTCCAAAATGGTATGCCATGTGGGAGTTTTTTGCTGTTCTGGCACC
The DNA here is from genome assembly GCF_029499605.1 of Hyla sarda. Classification (NCBI taxonomy): domain Eukaryota; kingdom Metazoa; phylum Chordata; class Amphibia; order Anura; family Hylidae; genus Hyla; species Hyla sarda. The sequence continues at coordinate 6,851,680 of NC_079189.1, read as the reverse complement.
AAAGGGGCTTCCTAAATGCGACATGCCCGCCAAAAACCATTTCAGCAAAATTCACTCTCCAGAATCCCATTGTTGCTCCTTCCCTTCTGAGCCCTCTACTTCGCCCGCCGGACACTTGAAATACACATATGAGGTATTTCCTTACTCGAGAGAAATTGGGTTACAAATTTTTGGGGGCTTTTTCTCCTATTACCCCTTGTAAAAATTCAAAAACTGGATCTACAAGAACATGCGAGTGTAAAAATGAAGATTTTGAATTTTCTCCTTCACTTTGCTGCTATTCCTGTGAAACACCTAAAGGGTTAACAAGCTTTCTGAATGTCATTTTGAATACTTTGAGGGGTGCAGTTTTTATAATGGGGTCTTTTATGGGGTATTTCTAATCCACTTCAAATCCACTTCAAAACTGAACTGGTACCCCGGGCCTTCGTAGGTGCACGTTTCCATGAGTCTCTATAAGACTTCCGGTATACACATATCATCTATCAGTGACGCTGTAGTCACAAGGTAAATGGCTTGGGTTATGATTGGATCGCAATGTATATTTAAGATGGGACGGACTTTCACTGACCACACCCCGGAAGAAGCCTCTGTGGCGAAACGTTGGGTTTTGGCGGTGTGGTTTTGCTCCTCTGTACCACTTGGTAATTATGAAATGCACTTTGTTCTGATTTCATGTTGTTTATTTGTTGTATTGTTTGCAACATAGCAGCACCTTAATTATTCATACTTCTGTAATGCACTTTATTATCATTTATGTATTGTTATACTAATACAATACAGCCGAGTGAGCGCCCACCTCCATATTTTCAGTGTCCTGTCTGTGTCTCCTTTTATGTCTTCCATACTTGGTGAACCATGGTGTTCATTTGCAATATGTATGTTTTATGAATTTTTTTCTCAATAAAACTTTATTAATTGCTTATCTTTACACTCTGCTTTTCTGTGGTTTTTTACATTTGTCTTATGCGTGGGATTCTTCACCTTATTTGGGGACCCCTGTGGTTTAAAAGTAAAAACATGTCAACTTTGTGATGAAAATATAAAGTAGACATATTGTATATGTGAATCAATATAATATTTAATTGGAATGTCTGTTCTCCTTACAAGCAGAGAGCTTCAAAGTTAGAAAAATGCAATATTTTTAATTTTTTCATCAAATTTTGGAATTTTTCACCAGGAAATGATACAAGTATCGACAACATTTTTCCACTAACATAAAGTAGAATATGTCACGAAAAAACAATCTTGGAATCAGAATGAAAAGTAAAAGCATCCCAGAGTTATCAATGCTTAAAGTGACAGTGGTCAGAATTGCAAAAAATGCTCCCATCCTTAGGGTTATAATGGGCCCCGTCCCCAAGGGGTTAATTATGCTTGTACTTGTAAGGACCTTACAAGGTCATGTGATGTACCCAGAGTTCACTGGGTCAGGACTTACAGGTTTACTGGCCAATGAGCTTTGTCTAGCCTCCTTAATATATAAGGGGCTGCTGCCACTAAATTCTTTCTCTTATCTCCTGGATCTCATCCTGTATACAAGAACAGCACAAATCTCAGATCCAGCTAGGCCAAAGCCTAAGATCCAGCAGCCATAAAACGTGAGTTACTAAAGCTCAACCTGCATAATCCTGTGTGACTACTACCAGCTAAAATATTATAATTAGTAGCTCAATGGCTAGCATCAAAGCTCATTGCTCCAAAGTCCCAGCAAGACCTGTGAGGAACCTGTATCCCGGTTCACTCTTAACCCCTTAAGGACACAGCCCATTTTCACCTCTAGGACGCAGACCTTTTTTGCACATCTGACCACTGTCACTTTAAACATTAATAACTCTGGAATGCTTTTACTTATCAATCTGATTCCGAGATTGTTTTTTCGTGACATATTCTACTTTAACATAGTGGTAAATTTTTGTGGTAACTTGCATCCTTTCTTGGTGAAAAATCCCAAAATTTGATGAAAAAATTGAAAATTTTGCATTTTTCTAACTTTGAAGCTCTCTGTTTGTAAGGAAAATTGATATTCCAAATATTATTTTTTTGGGATTCACATATACAATATGTCTACTTTATATTTTAATCATAAAATTGACATGTTTTTACTTTTGGAAGACACCAGAGGGCTTCAAAGTTCAGCAGCAATTTTACAATTTTTCACAAAATTTTCAAACTCGCTATTTTTCATGGACCAGTTCAGGTTTGAAGTGGATTTTAAGGGTCTTCATATTAGAAATACCCCATAAATGACCCCATTACAAAAACTGCACCCCCCAAAGTATTCAAAATGACATTCAGTAAGTGTTTTAACCCTTTAGGTGTTTCACGGTAAAAGCAGCAAAGTGAAGGAGAAAATTCAAAATCTTCATTTTTTACACTTGCATGTTCTTGTAGACCCAATTTTTGAATTTTTACAAGGGGTAAAAGGATAAAATTTATACTTGAATTTGTAGCCCAATTTCTCTCGAGTAAGCACATACCTCATATGTCTATGTAAATTGTTCGGCGGGCGCAGTAGAGGGCTCAGAAGCGAAGGAGCGACAAGGGGATTTTGGAGAGTACGTTTTTCTGAAATGGTTTTTTGGGGGCATGTTGCATTTAGGAAGCCCCTATGGTGCCAAAACAGCAAATAAAAAAAACATGGCATACCATTTTGGAAACTAGACCCCTTGAGGAACGTAAAAAGGAATTAAGTGAGCCTTAATACCCCACAGGTGTTTCATGACTTTTGCATATGTAAAAAAAAAATAAAAAATTTCACTAAAATGTGTGTTTCCCCCCAAATTTCACATTTTTGCAAGGGTTAATAGCAGAAAATACCCCCCAAAATTTGTAACCCCATCTCTTCTGAGTATGGAGGTACCCCATAAGTTGACCTGAAGTGCATTACGGGCGAACTACAATGCTCAGAAGAGAAGGAGTCATATTTGGCTTTTTGAGAGCAAATTTTGCTCGGGGGGCATGTCGCATTTAGGAAGCCCCTATGGTGCCAGGACAGCAAAAAAAAACGACATGGCATACCATTTTGGAAACTAGACTCCTTGAGGAACGTAACAAGGGATAAAGTGAACCTTAATACCCCACAGGTGTTTCACGACTTTTGCATATGTAAAAAAAATAAATTTTTTTTTACCAAAAATGCTTGGTTTAGCAAATTTAACATTTTTAAAAAAGGTAATAGCAGAAAATACCCCCCAACATTTGAAGCCCAATTTCTCCCGATTCAGAAGACACCCAATATGGGGATGAAAAGTGCTCTGCTGGCGCACTACAGGTCTCAGAAGAGAAGGAGTCACATTTGGCTTTTTGGAAGCAAATTTTGCTCTGGGGGCATGCCGCATTTAGGAAGCACCTATGGTGCCAGGACAGAAAAAAAAAACACATGGCATACCATTTTGGAAACTAGACCCCTTGGGGAACGTAACAAGGGGTAAAGTGAACCTTAATACCCCACAGGTGTTTCACGACTTTTGCATATGTAAAAAAAAAAATATTTTTTTTACACTAAAATGCTTGTTTTCCCCCAAATTTTACATTTTTACAAGGGATAATAGCAGAAAATACCCCCCAAAATTTGTAACCCCATCTCTTCTGAGTAAGGAAATACCCAATAAGTGGACGTGAAGTGCACTGGGGGCGAACTACAATGCTCAGAAGAGAAGGAGCATCATTGAGCTTTTGGAGAGAGAATTTGGCCATGTGCATTTCCAAAGCCCCCCGTGGTGCCAGAACAGTGGACCCCCCACATGTGACCCCATTTTTAAAACTACACCCCTCACGGAAGGTAATAAGGGGTGCAGGGAGAATTTACACCCCACTGGCATTTGACGTATCTTTGGAACAGTGGGCTGTGTAAATTAAAAATTTTATTTTTCATTTTCACAGACCCCTGTTTCAAAGATCTGTCAGACACCTGTGGGGTGTAAATGCTCACTGTACCCCTTGTTACATTCCGTGAGGGGTGTAGTTTCCAAAATGGGGTCACATGTGGGTATTTATTGTTTTGCACTTATGTCAGAACCACTGTAAAATCAGCCACCCCTGTGCAAATCACCAATTTAGACCTCAAATTTACATGGTGCACTCTCCCTTCTGAGCCTTGTTGTGCGTCCCCAGAACACTTTGCGCCCACATATGGGGTATCTCCGTCCTCAGGAGAAAATGCGTTACAAACTTTGGAGGCTTTTTTTCTTTTACCGCTTGTGAAATTTTAAAGTATGGGGCAACACCAGTATGTTAGTGTACAAAAATGTTTTTTTTTTTACACTAACATGCTGGTGTAGACCCCAACTTTACCTTTTCATAAGGGGTAAAAGGAGAAAAAGCCCCCCAAAATTTGTTAGGCAATTTCTCCCGAGTACAGCGATACCCCATATGTGGCCCTAAACTGTTGCCTTGAAATACGCCAGGGCTCCAAAGTGAGAGCGCCATGTGCATTTGAGGCCCAAATTAGGGATTTGCATAGGGGTGGACATAGGGGTATTCTAAGCCAGTGATTCCCAAACAGGGTGCCTCCAGCTGTTGCTAAACTCCCAGCATGCTTGGACAGTCAATGGCTGTTCGGAAATGCTGGGAGTTTTTGTTATGCAACAGCTGGAGGCTCCATTTTGGAAACACTGCTGTAGGATACGTTTTTCATTTTTATTGGGGGGGAAGGGGTGGTGGTGGTGGGGGGGCAGTGTACGTGTGTATATGTAGTGTTTTACTCTTTATTTTATGTTAGTGTAGTGTAGTGTTTTTAGGTTGCATTCACACTGACGGCGGATTACACTGAGTCTCCCGCTAGGAGTTTGAGCTGCGGCTGCTGCAGCTCAAACCTGAAGCAGGGAATTCACTGTAATCCGCCGCCAGTGTGAATGTAACCTGTACATTCACATGGGAGGGGGGGGGGGGGGGGCAAAACTACAACTCCCAGCATGCACTGACAGAACGTGCATGCTGGGAGTTGTAGTTTTGCAACAGCTGGAGGCACACTGGAAAATACTGAGTTGGGTAATAGAACCTATTACCTAACTCGGTATTTCCCAACCAGTGTGCCTCCAGCTGTTGCAGAACTACAACTCTCAGCATGTACTGATTGCCAAAAGAATGCTGGGAGATGTAGTTATGCAACAGCTGGATGCACGCAAGTACAACTCCCAGCATGCCGAGACAGCCATTTGCTGTTCCTGAATGCTGGGAGTTGTAGTTTTGCAAGATTTAGAGGGGTTCAGGCTGGAGATCACTGACAGTGGTCTCTAAACTGTGGCCCTCCAGATGTTGCAAAACTACAAATCTCAGCATGCTAAGACAGCAAACTGCTGTCTGAGCATGCTGGGAGTTGTAGTTTTGTAATATCTGGAGGGCTACAGTTTAGAGACCACTGTCAGTGATCTCTAGCCTGAACCCCTCTAAATCTTGCAAAACTACAACTCCCAGCATGCCAACACAGCAAACAGCTGTCAAGGCATGGTGGGAGTTGTAGTTTTGCAACATCTGGAGGGCGACAGTTTAGAGACCACTTTCTAAACTGTCGCCCTGCAGATGTTGCTAGGCAACAGACTCTGGACACGCGGCGTCATACTTACCTCCACCGCCGCCGTGATCACAGCCGCCGCCGCCGCCGGGTAAGTGATCGCCGCCGCCGCCGCTACTGCACGGTTCCCCCCGCTGTGCCCGGACACCGATGGGCGGGCATAGCGCGGGGAACCGAACTTTAACCCCCCCGCCCCCAGTCTGCTATTGGTCGGCCGCTCCGCCGATCAATAGCAGGGATAGGAGGGGTGGCAACCCTGCCACCTCACTCCTATCTCTTCAAGGGGGATCGAGGGTGTCTTGGACACCCACGATCCCTGTTATTTTATCGCGGCGCCGCGATTGATGGGCAGGGGGAGAGCGCTCCCCCTGCAAACACCATAGATGCCGTGATCAGACTGATCACGGCATCTATGGGGTTAATGCTGCCGGGACCGGCGCGATCGCGGCCCGGCAGCTGCGGTGGGACTCCGGCTGTGATTGACAGCTGAGTCCCACCCGCGATCTCCTGCGCTGCCCGCGGCAGAGCAGGAGATCGCTTGGACGTATGCATACGTCCATTTGCGCGAACGTGTAATTCGCCTGGACGTATGCATACGTCCAATAGCGGGAAGGGGTTAAAGAGACTGTTATGTTTGAAGACTGTTGCATAAAGCTTCAAGTAAAGTTTACCAGTTACTTTATAAAATCTGCTGTGGACATTCCGTTACTCTCCCTACCGTTTCTGGGATGGTTGGCAGTAGGACTATTAACACTGAGGAAACCCGTACCCTGGCGTCACGACATCTAAGGGTTAAAGGGGTACTCCGGTGGTTAAGATTTTTGGCTATATTGCATCTTCTTTTAATGTTCATGTTTTTTGCAATTGACATGTATTATATGTTTGTGTAGCATGTGTATTTTTCTCTTACCTGTTTGTGTGCCAGGAAGTTCTGTCGTTCTGTGTTGGATATCTTACTGTTGTCCACATGTTAGGATTAGGCTGTGGACAATATGTCATGGCTTTTTTTTTCCTCTGTTCTTTCAGAACTGCATGAGAGAAATAGGCCACGCCCCTCATTTCCCCCTCCAGGTGGTTGCAGGTGTGCATGAGAGAAAGAAGCCAGAGCAGGGGGAGAGATAGGACCTACTTCTGAGGACGCAGGTCTGCACTGAAAGAAGACAGAGAAGATGTATGTGAAGGGGAGGATAACAAGGTGCACGGGCTGGGGATGTATAGACTGCAGGGGAATAAATCTCGGACTGGGGATGATTTCTATGTGTGAAGGGAGGGGGACTCCTGAATGACACATGCTGTGAGTTGTAGTCCCTGTTATGTGTGTGTATGCTAATGTTTACAAACCCGTGTACCTCCAGCTGTGGCAAAACTACAACTCCCAGGATGCCTGGACAGACTTGGGGCATGCTGGGAGTTGTAGTTTTGCAACAGCTGGAGGCACCCTGGTTGGGAAACACTGACCTAGCCTATTCAGCATACACATCATGTTACACCAGAGTTTCCAAAGCAGTGTGCCTCCAGCTGTTGTAAAACTACAAATCCCAGCACTCCCTGACAGTCTTTGGGCATGCTGGGAGTTGTAGTTTTGCAACAGCTGGAGGCACACTGATTGGGAAAGACTGGCCTAGCCCATTCAGCATATTATAAACAAAGTTCATTGTTTCCCAAGCAGGGTGTCTTCAGCTGTATCAAAACTACAATTCCCAGCATGCCAGAACAGCTTTTGACTGTCCGGGCATGCTGGTAGTAGTAGTTTTGCAACACCTGGAGGCACCCTGGTTGGGAAACACTGGTGTATGCCCTATAGAGGTGTGGTGAACTACAACCCCCAGGAGACTACAGAGGCAGCATACTGGTGTTATATCATAGACTGCAGACTCTTGAATCACACATGCTGGGAGTTGTAGTCCCTTTTGTGTGTGTATGCCAGTGTATCCCTACCGGGGCTGATTATATTAGTGTGCTGTGTATAAGGGGGCCGACCCGGGAAAATAGTAGGGTGGGTAAAGGGCGGAAAAATTTTTAAAAAAAGGAGCCGCCCCAAACCAGCAAGGCATAAGGCATGCTGGGATTTGTAGTTTTCAGCACAGCAAGAAACAGGACATAGAAGCAAAGCTAGGAAAAAAAAGTGGGCGATAAAAAGACAACATAGAATGGAAATAGACTAGCCTAAACAACAAGAACCACAACAAAGAATGAATGACTTAAAGCCTACTGGAACTGAGGAACTTTAAAATGGTAAATCTACCACCTGGGATTCAATTCCAACAGCCAGTGGTCAGTATCCACAGTTCCCTGTTTCTGCTAGTCCTTGGCAATATTCTTTTTATTACTGGTCTGGTATCAACATGCAATAATGCTGGGAGGGTATATATTGCCTGAATGACACAGCCTGGAGTTGGCAGAAGCATAAGGAGACAAAATAGTGGCTGAATGAAACTGCTTGGAGGTGGCAGCAGCAGCATCAGGAGTCCTGAAAGTGACCCGGTGACAGAGTAGTGCGGTGGGTAGCAATACCAGTACCCAGTGATGAAGGTGGCTGGAATGTTTGTTACTAGGGAGCAGTGGATTAAATCTGTTTTGCACTATCCATATTTGTGGAGTGTTGGTGTAGCACCATGGTCAATCTACTCTGATGCATCAGGCATTGGTGGGAGGAAATCCTGGCTGATCCATGCCTGATTCATCTTTACAAAGGCAGTGCATGCTATAAATTCTGCAGGGTGCCCAAACTTTTGCAGATGCCATTTTTTTGTTTTCTGTTATTTTGAAAGTGTAAATGATGGAAATAAAATCAAACTTTTGTTGACATATTATAAGAATGTCTAATCTGTAATTTGATGCCTTTTGGAGATTTTTCCATCTTTCCTTGGCTTCTTTATGCACATTAATACAAATTTTTACCTGGGGTGCCCAAACTTTTGATCCCCACTGTAGGCTTGTTACAGATTAACAGGTACAAAAAAAAGTGCACTACTCAGATGTAGGTATGTGGTTTGCACGTATGAGGGCAAAAAAATGCTCTACAGTACACTTGAAAAACGTATTTTCGTAAAAACACCAGCAGGCGCTTTCTTTTGCCTGGACTTTCCCAGTATCTAGACTTGTTACAGATTTACAGATAATAAAAATAGTAGACTGCTTTCATGTAGCTATATGGTATGCACGTATAAGGGCAAACAAATGCACTCCAGTCCACTGAAAAAACATATTTTTGCACAGCAGCAGGACACAACAGTGCAGCACCACAAAAAAGAAAAGAATAAGGGGATTAAACCCTAAATTGCACTCTGTCACAGAGTGTTAATAATGGTGTGAACTGGTTTATATACCGTCAACAGACTAGTATAAGCAGCAGATGAAAAATATTTCCTGCCTCCTGTGATAAGGTTCATGAAGTTCAGGCAGCTTCTTGATATAAATATATATGAGGCAACGAAAAGCTATCTGCCCCTCTCTGATAAAATGCTGAATGAAGTGACTGGCATCAAAATCCTTCTCAGTGACAGCAAGCACTGCACTGCTCTCTGTCCACAGCACTGATGTAATTAGCAGTTGGCAGTGGATTGCTGTGGTATAATCAATTCAGCGTCTCTGTGGAACAGACACAGACACGGAGTCCGTCCTATCTCAGCAGTGTATATGGCATGAAATGAGCAGCCGCAAAATGGCTGCCGATTATATAGGGCGGTGACATTACAGGGGTCAATGTATGCTTATAGGCTGCATCCCGCATGTGATTAAGGGCCATCCCACCTACCTCCCTTCTCGCCTTGGCTTCCCGCCTTCCCAGCATCCCCTGCCCCATGTATTGACATGTGGATCCGCCATTTTAGGTGTCCTGGAGCCTGGAATGCTGTAAAATGGAGTTTAGTGAAGTGATTTGCGCGATAGAATCGTGGCAATATTCACATTCATTGCGAATCGAATAAATCCTGAAATTTTTAACAAATTTGGGTTCGTCTGCTTCGATTCGCTCATTTCTAATGGTATCCCTGTGTATTCTGTCCTGTTCTAAGTGGCATGACTGCTGAGGTACCCCAGGGGCTAGGTTATTATCGGTCACGTATTAAGGATTGTTTCTCACTAGGCTCATTAGCTACTACAAGATTCAGGTAGATCATTTGTGAATACGTTTCATTCCTGGTATGCTATGTTATTAGTATTGCTTGTATAGGGTGGGCCATTTATATGGATACACCTTCATAAAATGGGAATGGTTGGTGATTAACTTCCTGTTTGTGGCACATTAGTATATGTGAGGGGGGGAAACTTTTCAAGATGGGTGGTTACCTTGGCGGCCATTTTGAAGTCGGCCATTTTGAATCCAACTTTTGTTTTTTCAATAGGAAGAGGTTCATATGACACATCAAACTTATTGGGAATTTCACAAGAAAAACAATGATGCTTGGTTTTAACGTAACTTTACTCTTTCATGAGTTATTTACAAGTTTCTGACCACTTATAAAATGTGTTCAATGCGCTGCCCATTATGTTGGATTGTCAATGCAACCAAAAACCTTACAGAAAATTTATCACCAAAAAATTGAAGTCAGCAACAACAAATTATAAAGATATGCAAAAATTTTTATTAATGATACATGTTAAAAGACAAATGTTAAAAACACTATAAGGAAGAGCACAGTGCACAATGCTGGATGAAATGGCAGGACATTGCAGACTAAGACATTGTTATATAGGACAGAGATAATGATGCTTGCGCCACAATCATGAGAATGGTAACAGAACAGAGATAAATCGAATCTCAAGGAAAGTATACACAATAGGGAATAAGTGAAACATAAGAAAACATCAGAGGGACAAAAGATTACCAATACAGAGCCATGCACCACCTGCACCCCAACGCACGTTTCACGCCAAATGCGCTTCATCAGGGGGCGTGGCTATTGCTGGATAAGTGTGCTCTATTTATATCGGGGATTCACCTATCAAATGCTGCCTCATTCAGACTGACACTTCATATGTCCACTGATAGCAAAGGTAAAGCAGGAAGGTAATCTCTTACTTAATAAGTACCTGCTGTGAGAATGCCTCGACTGCCGGTGGTGCGACACGCACATACAGAAGTGCCTCTGATCATGTGACCAGAGTAGGTCACATGACAGGAGGCACACTCGTGCAATAACGCGAGTACGTGCAGGACTAGTGTGGAACGTTCACTGAAGGGTAAGAGAGGGCGGGATACCACACGAAAGATTGCGATGTCATGAAAACATTCGACGAATGTGCATGGGTGAATGTGAATAGCTAAAACATGCAAGTGAAGTGAGCAAACAAACAAATGAACACGCGTGAAACAATGTGAATGTGAATGTATACCCACCAGTGGTATAGCACCTAGGACACAAGGAAATAAAACAAAGACTAATAATACATTATCACAGGTTTCATATAAGGATGCTCATGATATAAATGTGGCAAAATGCCGAATGTGGAGAACGTGGACTAAAATAGGAATGTGTATGAATATATAGAAAGAATATATGGGGAAGATGAAGAGTGGATGAAAGAAAAAAGGAGAGAAGTGCATGTGAACCAAAAGACTAGAGAAGATTGAATGGTGAGTAATAATGCAAAGATGTGTGGGAGTGTGATGAGGTATCAAATGAGTGATGTGGTAGATGCTGGTAGAGATGTAGGATGGAAGGACGTGTGAGAGTAGTTGAATAATGTTACCAAGCAACCATGTAGTGTATGACTGTGACTCAACAATATTAGATGTCAAACAACTGCATATAAAAGTGGTGCCACACCATAGATATGCGTGAGCATAATAAATAATTTATTAGTAAAAACGATTGTTAAACAAATTCATATGAGATAATAATTCATTTACTAAAAAAATAAAAGGGCAAAAGTGCAAAATGGAGTATGGCTCTGCGATGGATGAAAATACAGAATAAAAAGATAAAGTGCTATATATAAATTACATTATAGCAGCAATCATGAATAAAGTGCATATGAGGGTGAGGGTTCCTTTTCGCGGATGGATGAAAGCTAAAGAGCACAAGAAAAAGGAAAAAAATTTAATCATGGATAAAAACCAATAAAACCAGAAATAGACACTATGGACTAGACCAAATGAATACTACGTTTGTGGATGTGTTTGTAGTGTGTAGCTTCCCAACCATTGTATACTAGAGGTAAACAGAGTTTAGAATTCATTTTTAAACCACCAAGGCTGGATCCAGTTGTTTTCCTTGAGCTGAGTTGAACTGGAGAACACATTTTACATGAAAACTTCATCCTGTCCACCCAAAACTATTTGTCGTTCTTTACAACCAACTCAATAAACCAATAAACTCCATTCCTGAATTATATTTATCACTGTTATGGGCAGTGCTCTGGCCATTCATTCTGGCCGTGAGCGCTCCCTCCCTGCTGGTACCAGTGGCTCCGGGACTCGTGGTGCGGGACGTGCCCGCATGTAAGTCCCGGGCGTTGCTATGGGCAACGCTCCGGCCGTTCAGCCCAGCCATGAGCGCACCGCTTCCTATGCTTGCGGTGGCCCCACCTTACCCCGCAATGCTCCCGGCCTCTGTCTGCGCGCCGCCGGCACGCTTGTCCCCTTTCCTTAGGGCGCCGGCGCTGCTAGATTTAAAGGGCCAGTGCGCCCTCAATTGGTCTGCTGCTGGGTGGACCTTATTTAAGTCCGGTACCTCCCTATCATGGTGCCAGATCTTTTTGCCTTGTGCCAAGAGAAAGCGTTTCTACTGTGATTGCCCATTTTGTGTTCCTCACCTCCTGCTCATGACCTAACCTTGCTCCTTTGCCACCTGCCTTCTGACCTAGTGCTCGTGACCTGACCTTGCTCCTTTGCTGCCTGCCCTTCTGACCTGTGCTTGTCCTGACTATGTCTCACCATTTGTGCCTAGTTACATCTGGGCAACCTGTGTGGATGGATCGTGCCAGGGGTAGTGACCTTAGTGCCACCTGCCACAGCAAGTCCATCCCTCTTTGTGGCAGGCTCTGGTGAAAACCAGCGGCACCTTAGACTCTGCTCCCTGGTATGGTTCAGCCATTGTCCACATAGGCCAGTGGATCCACTACCCAGCTGCTTACAGTAAGGTCAGACCATGGATCCAGCCCAGATTCCTCTGCTAAGTGTTGCCGATCTCTCTACCATTGTAGCACGACAGTCTGAGCAGATTGAACAACAAGCACAGCAGATGTCCCAGCTTTCTGCACTTGTGCAGCAGCTCCTAGCTACACAACAGCCTCAACCCACGTCAGTGGAACCATCTGCATCTTCTGCTCCTGTGTCTTCTGGTGGCTCCAAGAGTCTTGTCACAGCGTTTTCCCCATTTGGCTCCCATGTTTCAATGTCCTCCACAACTGACTCCAGCAGAGGAGCCCATGCAGGTGGACCGCATTAAACTTTCTTCTCAAGAAAGAACCCGTCTACGCAATGAGAACTTGTGCCTCTATTGTACCAGTCCTGAGCATTTCCTTAAAGAGTGTACTCTTCGTCCGCACCTAGGGCACCTGGATGAGAATAGTTCCTCTACACGTTTGACCATGCCTGTTCAAATCCATACTTCTACGAAGTCTTCGTTCTCCACCTCTGCCTTCTAGGATTCTGGCTCTGCTGGAAACTTTATTGATGCTACCAAAGCATCATTTATCAGTGTCCCGGACCTGAAGGGTACATTCTTATACCACACTGATCCTCTCACCATGCAAGTAGGAGTGTTACATAAGGAGAAGATAGAGTTCTTAGTTCTTCCTCATTGTACCTCTGAACTCCTCCTTGGACTACCTTGGCTACCACTCTCCGCAATTTAACTGGAACTCTGGAGAGGTTTCTCATTGGGGAACTTTTTGTCAAGGTCACTGTCTGGAGTCCATGTTGCCTAAGGTTGTACCTTCGCCTCTTGTCAAATTGAGGATACCTCGCCCTTATTGTGATTTTGCTGATGTATTCTGCGAGAAACAGTCAGAGACTCTTCCATCACATCGTCCTTATGATTGTCCCATTGATCTCCAACCTGGTTCAACACCTCCCCAGGGAAGAATTTATCTGCTGTCAGTACCTGAGACGCGGGTTAGGGCAAAATATATCCAAGAAAACCTTCAAAAAGGTTTCATCCGGAAATCCACCTCTCCAGCTGGGGCAGGATTCTTCTTTGTTGTAAAGAAGGATTGTCATGCTAAAGAGCTCCAAATATGAATCACTATTTTTAATACAACATGGCAATATGATCCACCATTTTGGATGTCTTTTCAGAAGGCCTAAAATGGAGTAACATTGATTTAAAAATGCACAGACATTTCCTGAATGTCTGTAAATGGGTATCTCTTCAAAAGAGACATGTAAATAAGCTAAGCAATGGTTTATTGGGAGGTTCCTTACCAAACAATGGCAGAAGTCTTAAAAAGTAAATGTTCAAGGTATTCACATTTTAACCGTGTTAGCTGAGATTTCAGTACAATGGCTCTCATATGTATTGAGCTTAGTGATACTGGGGAGTTATATGATCCAATTGTCCATGAAGAGAAGTCCATCAACATGACTAGTTTCAGCCAGACCAAAGGGTGAATTGAAGGCTAAAATATAATGTCTTCATAAAAACAGAGGATCTCATGGTATAATCTTGCCCTATCATACAATATTGATATATGTGTATATATATGTATATATATAACTGGTAAATGTGGCATTATAACGTAGTATGATTGATTAAATAATGTGTGAGACGTTTAATCATATAATTGGTGTCGCCTGATGGATTAATTCCTGATTATTAATCTCAGGAATAATATAGCGTATTATGAAAATATAGTAGCCATGATACATTATATAAATATATATATATATATATATATATATATATCCCTTATGGTGAATTTAATCATACAGCGTATACTGGCTATTAATGTAAATTAATGATTAGCTGTGATGTCATGAGCTTAGACATGTGACTTGCCCTGATCTCCATATATACACCCACAATCACCATTGGATGATTTCATATTTGTGGGGGAGGATCTTTTAGATAGGGGACAAGTTAAAAAGAGGGTGTGGGACAGACCCAGGACACATCCAGAGGGAGATCCAGACACACTGACAAGGGACTCACAGCCATACAGACAGGGACCCATCCTGATCACAAAGGCTACTTGAAGGGGCGGAGCCATGAAGAGTCAGGGAGAAATACTTTAGTCCATATGCCCATTTCTTCCCTACTCACCGGTTATTGACTTCAGGCATTCCCATGGGATCCAGGCAGCCATCTTTCTTTTATCCAGAAGTGCTCTCGGTAAGATTCACTGGTTTCTTATTTGACTAAGTTACCTCATTTTATGGACAGACCGGCTTATTACATTTATATATATATATATATATATATATATATATATATATATATTCTCCATTCGGAGATGGTAACCGTAGTGTATAAGCCCCCCCCCCCCTTATACTGCAGATGAACGTTGCGTCTTATGGGGATTAATGCGATGATTATATTGCATATATAGCATAGTCTGTTGGGATCCCACTCTACATATATACATGACATAATAATAATTACCACGAGAGAACTTACTTTAAGTTTTCCTAATAATTAGTATATTTTTATACTGTATCTTACCAGGGAAAAGCTGGGGTTAGGACTGGGCGGGGTTTATTCCCATTTTATATATCTAGAGATAGCATGCCCATAGGATATCATATAATATGATGATCTCTACACATAGTAATCTACTGATATCTGAACTAACCCACTTCTGCGATTAGGTTTAATCTTTTAATAACTTAATAATATATCATTGTTTAATATCTGACATTGTGTCATTGATATTTTCTTATATCATTTCATTGATATCATGGGATTTTTTTTATTATTCCTTTATGTAACCAATAAATGTATATATCATTTTTATAATAACTGCGTTATTATTTTATTACATTGCAAAAGTTACACTACTGTCACGCCGAACGCTCCGGGTCCCGCTGCCTCCCCGGAGCACTCGCGGCGTGCCTCTACATGCAGCGCTCCGGTCAGCACCACTGGCCACGAGCGCTGCTCCCGTGTCACCGGAGGGGACGCGATCCGAGGCACGGGACTTGCCCGCTCTCGGATCGCGCCAAATGTCTCTCATCTGCCCCGTCCTCCTGCTCAGTCCCAGCGTGCGCGGACCCACTCTCTAGGGTGCGCGCGCCAGGTCTCTCAGATTTAAAGGGCCAGTGCACCATTAATTGGTGCCTTGCCCAATTAGTTCCAAGCACTCCCAACACTATAAAAACCCTTTTCCCCTTCCTGTCCCTGCTGGATCTTGTTGCCTTGTGTCAGTGTGTCAGTGAACTGGATGTGCCGGATCTTGTGTCCTATGCCAGTGTATCCAGACCCTTGCCGTTGCCCTTAACTATGAACTGTTGCTGCCTGCCCTGACCTTCTGCTACGTCTGACCTTGCCTTTCGCCTAGTCCTTCTGTACCGCGCCTGACTCAGCAGTCAGTGAGGTTGAGTCGCTATCGGGTGGAATGACCTGGGGGTTACCTGCCGCTGCAAGTCCATCCCGCTTTGCGGCGGGCTCTGGTGAAAACCAGTAACCCCTTAGATTCCGTTCCCCTGGTACGGCCCACGCCATCGCCTCACTGACATAGAGGATCCACTACCTGTGTCTAACCCGCATACCACTGCGGATCCTGACAGTAGATCCGGCCATGGATCCCAATGAGGTCCCGCTGCCGAGTGTCGCTAACCTAACCTCCGTGGTCGCCCAGCAATCACAGCAGATAGCGCTACAAGGACAACAGCTGACTCAGTTGATCGCTATGCTTCTGCCACAACAACAGCAACCATCTCCTCCGCCAGCTCCTGCATCTCCTCTGCGAGTGGCCGCTCCCAGATTCCGTCTGTCTCTACCAGACAAGTTTGATGGGGACTCTAAACTGTGCCGTGGATTCCTGTCCCAGTGTTCCCTACACCTGGAGATGATGTCAGACCAATTTCCTACAGAACGGTCTAAGGTGGCGTTCTTGGTCAGCCTGCTGTCTGGAAAGGCCTTGTCCTGGGCCACACCGCTTTGGGACCGCAACGATCCTGCCACTGCTACTTCTTCTCGGAAGTATGCAGTGTCTTTGAGGAGCCAGCCCGGGCTTCCTCAGCCGAGACAGCCCTATTGAATCTAGTCCAAGGGAGTTCTTCAGTGGGCGAATACACCATTCAGTTCCGCACCCTTGCCTCTGAGCTATCCTGGAATAATGAGGCCCTCTGCGCGACCTTCAAAAAAGGCTTATCCAGTCACATCAAAGATGTTCTGGCCGCACGAGATTCCTGCAACCCTGTCTGAACTCATCCATTTGGCCACCCGCATCGACATGGGTTTCACTGAAAGACGCCAGGAGCTTCGTCAGGAAAAGGATCTTGTTCGCACCAGGCGGTTTCCTCCCCTGGCACCTCTCTTCCAGCGTCCTTTGCAATCTGTTCCTGTGCCTTCCGCCGAGGAGGCTATGCAAGTGGATCGGTCTCTCCTGACCGAACAAGAGAGGATTCGCCGTAGGAACGAAAACCTGTGCCTGTACTGTGCAAGCACCGAACATTTCCTAAAAGACTGTCCTATTCGTCCTCCTCGTCAGGGAAACGCTCGCACCTAGTTAACGTAGGAGAGGCGTTGCAAGGTGGGAATTCTTCCTCTCCACGACTGACTATACCTGTGCGGATTGCCATACCCTGTAATACTAATACTTCCTTCTCCGCTGTGGCCTTCTTGGACTCTGATTCAGCAGGAAGTTTAATCAAAGCCTCCCTAATCAACAGATTCAATATTCCAGTTACTCGTCTTGTCAAACCTCTCTTCATTTCTTCCGTCAATGGAGAGAGACTGGTCTGCACCGTGCGTTACCGCACTCAACCGCTACTTATGAGTGTTGGAGTTCACCATCATGAACATATTGAATTTTTTGTGCTACCCAACTGCACTTTTGAAATTCTTCTGGGCTTGCCCTGGCTCGAACGTCATTCGCCTAGCCTCGACTGAGTCACCGGGGGCATTATGAGTTGGGGAACTTCTTGCCACAAGTGATGTCTCCACCCAGTTTCCTCCTGCCAGGTCTCCATGGCTACTCCATTGCCAGGTCTTCCTAAGGCCTATCAGGACTTTTCGGACATCTTTTGTAAAAAGCAAGCAGAGGTCTTACCTCCACATAGACCCTATGACTGCCCTATCGACCTGCTCCCTTGTACCACAGCGCCCCGTGGTAGGATTTACCCACTTTCTGCACCGGAAACACAAGCTATGTCTGAGTACATACAGGAAAACCTCAAAAGAGGTTTTATCCAGAAATCTTCTTCTCCAGCTGGAGCTGGATTTTTCTTTGTTGCAAAAAAAGATGGATCTCTACGCCCCTGTATTGACTACCGCGGTCTCAATAAAATTACTGTAAAAAATCGCTATCCTCTGCTTCTCATCTCCGAGCTCTTCGACCGACTGCGTGGAGCTAAGATTTTCACCAAACTTGATCTAAGGGGCGCATATAACCTCATCCGTATTCGAGCAGGTGATGAATGGAAAACCGCCTTCAATACCAGAGATGGTCACCTTGAATACCTAGTCATGCCTTTTGGTCTATGCAACGCCACAACAGTCTTTCAGGACTTTGTTAATGAGATTTTTCGGGAAATGCTGTACTCCTGTGTGGTAGTCTATTTTGACGACATCCTCATTTTTTCCTCCAATCTAGATGAACACCACCTTCATGTCCGTCAAGTGCTCCAGCGACTACACCTTTTCTCCTCCAGAAAAACACTATGCCATTGGAGACCATGAACTATTGGCTATTGAGTTGGCCCTTGAGGATTGGAGAAATCTTCTGGAAGGATCCCTTCATCCCATCACCATCTATACAGATCACAAAAATCTGTCTTATCTTTAATCCGCCCAGCGGCTAAATCCTCGCCAGGCTAGATGGTCATTGTTTTTTTGCCCGTTTCAACTTTCAAATCCATTTTCATCCCGCAGACAAGAATGTCAGGGCTGATGCTCTATCTCATACCACTGATGCCTCTGAAGTCGAGACCCTTCCCCAACACATCATTCCCCTGAGTGTCTGTTCTCTTCTGCCCCTGCTTCTCTGGTGCCTATTCCTCCAGGAAAGACTTATGTTCCTCCACGTCTTCGTCTTTGTATCCTCAAATGGGGCCATTCCTCCCTTCTGGCTGGTCACGCTGGAATCAAAAAGACTTTACAGTTGATTGCCAGACACTATTGGTGGTCCTCCCTGGAAAAGGATGTGACCGATTTCGTACGAGCCTGCACAGTGTGTGCACGTGACAAGACCCCTCGCCAGAAGCCTTCAGGTCTTCTCCTTCCGGTGTCGGTGCCTGAACAGCCTTGGTCCCACATAGCCCTGGATTTCATCACTGATCTTCCTTTATCCCATGGCAACACAGTCATCTGGGTGGTCGTTGATCGTTTTTCCAAAATGGCTCACTTTATTCCGCTTCCTGGCCTTCCTTCTGCACCACAGTTGGCGAAGCAATTTTTTCTTCAGATTTTTTGTCTTCGCGGTCTTCCTACGCATATCGTCTCGGATAGAGGCGTTCAATTTATATCAAAATTTTGGAGAGCTCTCTGTAATCAATTAAAGATCAAATTAAATTTCTCGTCCTCCTATCACCCCCAATCCAATGGACAAGTGGAAAGAGTGAATCAGATTCTTGGTGACTACTTGCGACATTTTGTTTCCTCCCGCCAAGATGATTGGGTCGACCTTCTGCCTTGGGCTGAAATCTCGTACAATTTCAAAAATTCTGAGTCTTCCACCAAATCTCCGTTTTTTGTGGTGTACGGCAGTCATCCGCTGCCCCCCTTCCCATTCCCACTTCTTCTGGAGTTCCTGCCGTGGATGAAGTAACCCTAGACTTCTCCGCTATCTGGAAGGAGACTCAAAAGTCGCTCTTACTGGCCTCTTCTCGGATGAAGAAACATTCAGATAAAAAGAGAAGAACTCCTCCTGTCTACATACAGTTTCGTGCCCCTAGCTATAAGTTGGGTCCTCGTTACCTCGGGCCTTTTAAAATCAAGAATCAAATCAATTCTGTCTCTTACAAGCTTCATCTTCCCTCTTCTCTTCGTGTGTCTCTCCTCAAACCTCTTGTACTTAACCGCTTTTCTCCCAAGGTCACTGTTCCTGCTCCTATTTCTGGCTCCTCTGATGTCTTCTCCGTTAAAGAAATCCTCGCCTCCAATATCGTCCGAGGTAAAAAAAATTTTTTGGATAGATTGGGAGAATTGTGGCCCTGAGGAGAGATCATGGGAACCCGAGGCCAATGTTCTAGACAAAGATCTCATCCACAGATTCCTCGGTTCTAAAAAGAGGGGGAGACCCAAGGGGGAGGGGGTACTGTCACACCGAGCGCTCCGGGTCCCACTGCCTCCCCGAAGTGCTCACGGCGTGCCTCTACATGCAGCGCTCTGGTCGGCACCGCTCTCGGATCGCGCCCCATGTCTCTCACCTGCCCCCGTCCTCCTGCTCAGTCCCGGCGCGCGTGGCCCCGCTCTCTAGGGCGCGCGCCCACCAGGTCTCTCAGATTTAAAGGGCCAGTGCACCATTAATTGGTGCCTAGCCCAATTAGTTCCAAGCACTCCCAACACTATAAAAACCCACTTCCCCTTCCTGTCCCTGCCAGATCTTGTTGCCTTGTGCCAGTGAAAGCGTTCCCGTGTGTCCTTTGCCTTTGTATCCAGACCCTTGCCGTTGCCCTTGACTACAAACCATTGCTGCCTTCCCTGACCTTCTGCTACGTCTGACCTTGCCTTTCGCCTAGTCCTTCTGTACCGCGCCTGACTCAGCAGTCAGTGAGGTTGAGTCGCTATCGGGTGGAACGACCTGGGGGTTACCTGCCGCTGCAAGTCCATCCCGCTTTGTGGCGGGCTCTGGTGAAAACCAGTAACCCCTTAGATTCTGTTCCCCTGGTACGGCCCACGCCATCACCTCACTGACATAGAGGATCCACTACCTGTGTCTAACCCGCATACCACTCCGGATCCTGACAACTACCACTACTATAGAACTCATATCTGGGAAAATGATCGGGCCCAGATGTGGTGAATTGCATTGTTTGTTTATTTTTGGCAATTCATGACGGTCATAATATTTTTCATATTTTTGTTGACCATAATTCATAATTCATAAATGAGTAATTAACCCCCGACAGGATGGATCTCTCTGTTCTTGCATTAACTATTGGGGACTTAACAAGATCCCAATCAAAAACCGCTACCCTCTGCCCCTGATTTCAGAACTTTTTGATCGGCTACGTGGGGCCAGAATCTTCACCAAATTGGATCTGCGGGGGCATACAAATTAATCGGCATTCGTGAAGGCGATGAATGGAAAGCGGCCTTTAACAACCGAGATGGCCACTTTGAGTACCTTGTCATGCCTTTCGTTCTCTGCAATGCTCCCGCAGTCTTCCAAGAGTTTGTAAATGACATCTTTCATGATCTGTTGTATAGCTGCGTGGTAGTCTATCTGGATGATATTCAGTTTTTTCTCCCAATCTGAAAGTTCATCGTTTTCATGTCCGCCAAGTCCTGCAGCATCCCTGAGAGAATCATCTGTTTGCCATGCTGGAGAAATGCCTCTTTGAGAGAACAAGTCTTCCTTTTCTGGGTTACATTGTCTCCCATCAAGGACTACAGATGGATCCTGCCAAGCTTTCTGCAGTATTGGACGGCCACGTCATTCTGGTCTACATGCTATTCAATGATTTTTGGAGTTTGCCAATTACTACCATCAATTCATTCCTCATTTCTCTTCTTTGGTTGCCCCAATTGTAGCCCTTACCAAAAAGAACAGTAACATCAAAAATTGGTCTCTTGAGGCTGAGGCGGCTTTCTCTCGAGTTAAAATCTGTCCTTCTTCAGCACCTCTTCTCTCGATACCTGATCCTGAAAGGCCATTCTTTTTGTAGGTAGATGCATCGTCTATAGGATGCTAAGGCAAAAACATTACTTGTGGGTTTTCCAAGACCTTTTCTCCTGCAGAGAGGAATTATTCTATTGGTGATCGGGAACTCCTCGCCATCAAACTTGCCTTAGAAGAATGGCGCCATCTTCTAGAGGGTTCTACACATCCTGTCAGCATATTTACAGATCACAAAAACCTCTTATATCTACAGTCTGCACAATGCCTAAATCCCCATCAGGCAAGATGGTCGCTCTTCTTCTCCCGATTCAACTTCTTCATTAATTTTCTTCTGCTGAGAAGAATGTTAGAGCCGATGCACTTTCTAGATCCTCAGATATTGTTGGTCAGGATTTCACTCCTCATCATATTATTTCTCCTGAATGCCTGGTTACTGCGACCCCAGCTTCTCTTCTTCAAGTCCCATCTGGGAGAGGCTTGTGCCTCCTCGTCTCAGATGTTGTGTCCTCAGTTGGGGACACTCCTCGCTGCTGGCTGGTCACTCGGGGATCAAGAAAACTTTTCAGTTAATCTCTTGACACTACTGGTGGCCGCATCTCAAACGGGATTTCACTGACTACGTCAGTTCCTGTACTACCTGTGCTCGTGACAAGACTCCGCAGTTGAAACCTGCTGGACTCTTTCAGCCCTTGCCAATTCCGGATACCCTGTGGACACATATAGCCATGGATTTCATCCCCGATCTGCCACCTTCCTGTAACAAAACCATCATCTGGGTGTTCGTTGTTGATGGGTTCTTCAAGATGGCACACTTTATTTCTTTGCCCGGACTTCCTTCTGCAATCATTTTCTTCAACAAATCTTTCGCCTGCATGGTCTTGCCTTCTCACCTCGTCTCTGATCATGGGGTATCAATTTGTTTCCAAGTTCTGGCGTGCCCTTTGTTCCTGTTTAAAAATCTATCTGGACTTTTCTTCCGCCTATCCCCCACAATCCAACGGGCAGGTGGAGAGAGTTAACCAAATTTCTGAGGGCTACCTGCAACATTTTGTTTTGGCTCAGAAAGACAATTGGGTTAATCTTCTGCCTTGGGCAGAGTTCTCTTATAATCACAGAGACTCTGAGTCCACGAAGACTTTTCCCTTTTTTCTTGTCTACGGTCTTCATCCTCGTCCACCTCTTCCCCTGCCAGATTCCTCTGGAGTGCCGGCTGTAGATGCTGTAGTCAGAAATGTTGTATCCATCTGGCAGGAGAATCCGCACTTGTGGCTTTCCGCTTCCTCTCAAATGAAGTCTCAGGCGGACAAGAGGAGAAGGCTTCCTCCATCTTTTTCTCCTGGTGACAGGGTTTGGCTCTCCTCCAAGTATATTAGTTTCCAAATTCCCAGTTACAAGTTGGGTTCTCGTTACCTGGGTCCATTCGAGGTACTTCAAAAGATCAATCCAGTCTCTTACAAGCTACGTCTACCTTCCTCCCTTCGCATTCCAAATTATTTCCATGTTTCACTGCTCAAGCCTTTGGTCATTAATCGGTTTCCTCAAAAGGTCATTGCTCCGACTCCTATCTCTGGTTCTTCTGACATTTACGAGGTGAAAGAAATTCTAGCAATGAAAACTGAAAAAGGAAACTTTGTTTTCTTGTGACTGGAAGAGGTTTGGTCCTGAAGAGAGATCTTGGGAGCCGAGGGAAAATATTTTTGATCGCAGCCTGGTCCAGGATTTTCAAAGACCCAAAAAGAGGGGGAGACCCGGGAGGGGGGTACTGTTATGGGCAGCGCTCCGACCATTCATTCTGGCCATGCACGCTCCCTCCCTGCTGGTACCAGTGGCTCCAGGACGAGCCTGCATGTGAGTCCCGGGCATTGCCGTGGGCAATGCTCCGGCCGTTAAGCTCGGCCATAAGTGCACCCCCTCCTACCCTTGCTGCGGCGCCAGGACTAGCTATGCGGGACACGCCCACAAACGCGTCCTGGGCATCTCCTTACCCCACAGGGCTCCGGCCTCTCTCTGTCTTAATTAACCTTATTTAAGTCCGGTACCTACCTATCATGGATCCTTGTGCCTTCTGCCAAGAGAAAACGTTTCTACTGTGATTGCCTATTTTGTGTTCCTCACCTCCTGCTCGTGACCTAACCTTGCTCCTTTGCTGCCATCCTCCTGACCTAGTGCTCGTGGCCTGACCTTGCTCCTTTGCCGCCTTCCCTTCTGACCTGTGCTTGTCCTTATTATGTCTCACCATCTGTGCCAAGTTACATCTAGGCAACCTGTGTGGATGGATCGTGCCAGGGGTAGCGACCTAAGTGCTGCAGCAAGTCCATCCCACTTTGCGGCGGGCTCTGGTGAAAACCAACGGCACCTTAGACTCTGCTCCCTGGTACAGTTCAGCCATTGTACACACAGGCCAATGGATCCACTACCCAGCTGCTTACAATCACCTTACTGCTGAATTATCCAAAGTAAGATCAAGGTCGGCATATTATAATGTATAATTGTATTCCGACAATCCCTGATTATTTCTACAAGGGCATAAATAGTTAAAGCAAACAAAAAGGGGGGCAGATGTTTCTATAATCACTACAGTATTAATAGTAGATTCTGAAATAGTGCCGTCATTCCTTACTTTTCCCTAGCAGGTCAGTTTTTCTATTTAATTCAGATTTAAATAAAATTATATAAACTTTCGGGAAAAACACACACCCTAAAAGTCCAGCACTGGATGCCATCACTGCAAAGATCTCCACAGCCACCATGGATTTCCCTGTGGTGCTCAGATAAGCCGGGATCATGGCGATCCAGACACTAAAGAACAGCAGCATGCTGAAGGTGATGTACTTGGCCTCATTGAAAATGTCTGGTAATGTCCTCACCATGAAAGCCAAAACAAAGCTCACCGCTGCCAGGAACCCCAGATAACCCAACACAGAGTAGAACCAGATATCTGAACTTGTATTACACTGAATGATGATCTTATCAGGATAAGACTGAGTGTCCAGGTCCTGGAATGGGGGAGAGATAGACAACCAGATAACACAGATTACAACTTGAACGGAAGAACACAACAACACTATGGTATAGGGTAGCTTTCCACTCAGCCATTTTCTCCAGTGGCTTCCAGGCTTAGTGGACTTAAAAGCAACACAAACCATAATAGTCTTGGCAAGAAGGGAAGAGACGGCGACTGAGAAGAAGACTCCAAAACTGGTTTCCCGTAATCTACAAGTGACATCACTGGGACGACCAAGAAACAAGAAGACAGAGAGGAAGCTGAGGAGGATGGAGACAAGGAGGAGATAACTCAGGTTCCGGTTATTAGCTTTAACAATAGGAGTATCCTGATAGGAAATAAATATTCTAAATATGAAGCCAGTCACAAGACATCCGAAGATGGAGACACAGAAGAATACAGAAGCCACTGTGTCATTTTGGTAAGAGACAAACTCCATGACTTTGGGCAGGCATCGGTCTCTCTTCTCATTTGGCCATTCATCACTTGGACATTTAATGCACTTTTCAGTGTCTGTAGAAATATATCAGAAAAAATACATGTTAACAATATCTATCTATCTAGACAACCATTTTTTTTTTATCAGATGGGGGTGTAATCATCGAGCAGATGATCTTTAGTGAGGGTGTG
Organism: Hyla sarda; assembly: GCF_029499605.1. Taxonomy (NCBI): domain Eukaryota; kingdom Metazoa; phylum Chordata; class Amphibia; order Anura; family Hylidae; genus Hyla; species Hyla sarda. The sequence goes on along the minus strand of NC_079189.1, from coordinate 6,826,640 downwards.
GGCACAACAATTATCCCTGAGCTTTTCCATTCAGTCTACCTTCTCATCCTTGAGAAAAAGTCTGAATAAATGAAAAGAAATTTGTCAGCAGCATCACCCACACATCATCTTCTTTGAGCAGTGGTTGTCTTTCCAGCCCCTCAGTGCACTATTCTACCCGCTCAGCTGCTGCCTATAATATAGCCCTCTCAAATGTTTCCTGAGGGTGGTAGTAGTTCACCAGGGCTTTCTCTGATTGCACATATCCTTGCTAGTCTGGGGAGAGGTGCAAAAGAAAGGCAGGAAATGTTGGTAATTTGAAATAAGTAAACTTATGATTTTCTTTACTTTTCAAAGGTATTTGGAGAGCAAAGTCTTTAACTGAGTTGTAAGCAGACTTTGCCCAGGCTGTTGCTTGTTTGCTAAAGTTCCTAATTTTCCCTTTTCTCCCTATCCTTTAGTAGTGAGGTGCAATTTCCAACTGCAGGGTGCAATTTCCAACTGCAGGGTGCAATTTTTGTATGTGATAAACCTTTTATGGCAAGGTATTTAGCAATACACCTTTCCATTCCATGTTTTTGTTTTACATTTTTTACACTGTAGATTCATACTTTTTGAACTATATAAAGGAACATACAGAATCAATTAGTAAACAAAAAAATGGAATATGTTTTATATTTAAGATTTTTCAAAGCAGACACCCCTTGCTTTAAGCTTTGCATGCTTTGACTTTCTCTCAATCATCTTCATGAGGTAGTCACCTGGAATGGTTTTTAATTAACATCTATGCTTTGTCAAGAATTAATTCATGAAATTTCTTATGTTTGAGACCGTAATTTATTTTGTTCAGAGGTAGGGTTGGTGCACAGTTCCATATAGTGCTTAGTTCTATTAAACTACTGTACTAATCCATATTATTAAAGGAGTTATCCACCATAAGGCGACTTTAGTATTTACCTGCCAGACAGTAATGGACATGCTAAGGAAGGATCCGTGCATGTCTTGGGGCTAAATAGCTGTGTTGTGAGTCCACCATAAGGCTGTTGCTTTCTTTTTGTGAAATGGCTATTTCCTGTTGGAGTTCCTTCACCCCAACAACAAATCTCAGGATCCCCTGTTTGTAAGTGTGAGGTCACTTTTCTCCCCCAACACATCAGTCACCCCACCCATTGAAGCACACCTGGGAAAATTCCCTGCAGTCCTGTGTAGAATGATCTCCCACCCAGCAGTCTCTCCACCCATTGAACAGGCTCCCTTTTAACACCTGCCACCTGATATAATGTCTTTGGTCACACTGCAACCTGGGAAAAGCTGAGACAACAATCATTTTGTATGCTGATAAATGTAAACATCGGGGCAAAGATAACATAAGAATTTCTCCGATCATGCTATGATAAAATTAACCCTGAACATCCTGGAAACATCTCCGAGACAATGGGATTGGAAGCTTAACCCTCTCCTTCTACAAGATGAAGGAATACTCACTGACTTAAAAGAACAGGTGAAGGAGTATTTTTGTAATAATGACTTAGAAGAATTGTCACCAGGAGTGGTCTGGGCAGCTCATAAATGTGTAGTTAGGGGGACACTTATTAAACACGGAGCACGACTAAAAAAGGAGAAAACACAGAAGATGTCAGAATTGTTGGCGGATTTAAGAGAGTTAGGAGCAGAACATAAGAATAAAATAGATCAGCAGCTAAAAATTAAAGTAGAAATAAAGAGAGAGGAGCTTAGACATGCACTTTTAGATGAGGCAAAAAAAGATCTAGTCAGTTGTAGGAGCCATATGTATGAATATAGCAATAAAATTAGCAAGGCATTAGCAGCGTCCGCAAAGGCTCAAAAAGCTAGCTCGTATATTGCAAAAATACAAAAGCATAAAACTCAGGAGATGGCATTTAGACCAGCAGGGATTGCAGAAGCCTTTAGAGGCTTCTATAAAGATTTGTACAATATAGATGTGTCCAACCCTATGACCGGGGGATCAAAATTTTGATCTAAGATTATGGAATATATTGTAAGTTCAGGGCTCCCAAAGTTGAAAAAAAATGAGATAGAGGAACTTGAAAAGGATATTTCAATGGAGGAATTTTTTCAGGTAATAAATGAATCTCCGGAAGGGAAAGCACCAGGCCCGGATCGGTTACCCTTAGCTTATTATAAATATTTAAAAGAGATTTTGTGCTCATATTTTCTTAAAAGCTTCAATTCAGTAGCAGGGGGGGGGGGGTCAGGAGCCTAGAGATTTAACAAGAGCCCATATCACAGTCATCCCAAAAGAAGGGAAGGATGCCTCACAGTGTTCTAGTTATAGACCGATATCTCTGTTGAACACCGACATAAAGTTATTTTCTAAGATTCTAGCTAAGAGATTGCCGGGATTCATGGGAGATATCATAAATAGGGATCAAGTGGGCTTTATGGCAACTAGAGAGGCAAGAGATAATATTACTAGAACTTTGAATGTGGTCCAGTTCGCCCCGTCGAAGAGAATTTCAATGATGTTGCTTTCTACAGATGCGGAAAAGGCATTCGACCGGGTGAACTGGACCTACATGGAGGAGACACTGAGACATCTAGGTTTAAAAGACAAGTGTATGAGCTGGATTTTAGGGATGTATCAATCCCCATCCGCTAGGGTGAGCCTATTATCGGAGGAGTTTGAAATTTGGAATGGAACAAGACAAGGGTGCCCATTGTCTCCGCTGATATTTACTTTGGTTTTGGAATCCTTTTTATGCAGGGTTCGAGGAGACAGAGACATTGTGGGGCCAGAGATTCAAGGAACAATGCATAAAGTGGCAGCATATGCCGATGATCTGACATTTTACATTGTTAAGCCACAGGTAACACTTCCTTGTGTATTGAAGGAATTTGAGATATATTCAAGATTATCTAACTTTAAAATTAACTGGGGGAAGTCGGAAGCCCTTAATGTGTCTCTCCCCAATGAGATGGTGAAACAATTGCAGAGCGCTTTCAGTTTTACATGGGCAAAACAGGCATTGAAAATATTGGGAATATGGATTCCTGCCGATTTGCGTCTATTGTATAAACTAAATTATGCCCCATTATTAACGCAGATAGAGGATCGATGTACAACATGGTCGACGGGCCTTTTTTCCTGGTTCGGGAGATGCGCGTTGTTTAAGATGACTATATTACCACGCATTTTGTACATCTTCCAGTGTGTCCCCCTGAAGCTTCCTCTGTCTTTTTTTAAGATGTTAACAAGCATACAGAGTGGTTTTGTTTGGAAGGGGAAAAAACCTAGATTAAAGAAAACCACTTTGTGTTGTCCAAAGGAGAAAGGAGGGTTGGGTCTCCCCGAGATGAGAGGGTACTATATAGCTACTCACTTAGCTAGAGTAGTGGATAGGTGCTGTCATAGTAAAGAGAAACTTTGGGTTTCAATAGAACAATCCACAACATCTATTCCTTTAAACTGCTTACCTTGGGTGTCCTCTTTAGGGATACGAGAACTGCGAGAACATCCGCTAATTGGAGCTACACTGTCAGTTTGTGAAGACTCATATGTGAGGAAGGGATTATTACCTAAAAACTCATCAATGACGCCTATAATTGGCAATCCAGCTTTCCTCCCGGGGATAGATGATTTAGCTTATAGAGGATGGGTTGAAGGAGGTAGGTTCCCAGTAGGTCACTTGAGAGGTGAAGGGGATCATGATATTTGGGAGGTAGAGGTTGGTGCAACAGATTTAGGTTTTTGGAAAAACCTTCAATTGAAACATTATCTTAGTCGAATACCCAGACCCTCCTACTATTTGAAAGAGCTTACAAAATTTGAGGAATTATGTAATTCTAAGGAACATTTAGAACATATTTTGGCTAGAACCTATAGGATTTGGCAGGAGGGTTTGGAGGGAGGCTACCCCTCGTTTGTCTCAAAATGGGAAAGAGATCTGGAGTTGCAGTTGTCTGAGGAACAATGGGGTAGGATTTTTTCATTGACTCATGGTTCCTCAGTTAATGTGCGTTTACAGGAGGCAAATTATAAAATCTTGACGCGTTGGTACAAGGTCCCTAGGTTACTCGGTAAGATTAGTCAGAAGGACTATGATGTAAAATGTTGGAGGTGTGGACAGATAGAAGGATCCCTTATGCATATTTTTTTGTTGTGCCATAAAATAGAGGGTTATTGGAGAAAGGTACATGAGATTATTGTTAAAATCATGGGTGAGGATCTTCCATTTTCACCTGCATTTTTTCTGTTGCAACATAACGAGAGGCCCATTAAGCGATATAAAAATTCTCTGTTGAGTTTTCTAGTAATGTCTGCCAGGAACTGTATACCATTACTATGGAAACAAGAAAAGGCACCAACAATGAAAATGTGGTTTGCTAGGGTGAATGAAATAATGTTAATGGAAGATTTAAGATCTGTCCGGCATAGCACAAATACAGAGTTTTTTTGTACATGGAGGAAATAGATCCAATTTCAGGAATCTGAGTACTATGAAGGAGTAGTTCGGGGGGAGTGGGGAGAGATGGAGCGTGGGGGGGGGGGGAGGGGGAGAGTGGGGGAGTTGGAATTGAGCCGGGCTGGAGTTAAAAGACTGAAGATGTGGATTAAAATATATTTCTGAAAAGGTGTACTTAAGTTTGGGATATCAAGGTCATGATATTGTAGCGACCTTGGGGCAAACTGAGAGGACATTTTTTGTTATTTAGGTTGTTATATTGGGTTGTCACTCCTTATTTCAATTGGAGACCGGAGGTTGGGGGGGAGGGAGAGGGGAGAGGAGGTAGAGGGTCTTGTTTTTGTTGCTTGTATTTTTTATTTTGTTGTTATGGGCTTCTTGTTTTTGTATTTCTCTATGTGTATTTGTGTCTGAATGAAATAAAGAATTAAAAGAATAAAAAAAAAAAAACATAAGAATTTCGAGATCACCGTCACACACATGTACAGATACTATATTATGAACTATGTAACTAATAATCACCAACTGACCAACACCAGTGAATAGAGGTGGCTTAAAACATCACTTTTAATATATACTCAATAAAAGTAGAAAGTACAATCAGTGCCATTCCGTGCATGTACTCAATAGTCTTTAATGCAAAGAACATATGTAGACAAGTGGCCATATGAAGCTGATCTTGTTTATAAGTCAGCATTGCATTGCTTACTCACTTAACCACCTCCGATTGGCTGCCCTGCAAAACAAGAGAAACACAACCCCATTCAGTATTCCCTGCGTTAAATCCACCTGTAGGGAAGGAGTACTCCATATGGAGTGTACTCACTATTGTGTGACTTCAAGAAAAATTACCGGTGGAGCGCACTCCCGCAGTGGCGAAGAGGCCGGCTGACATCCAGCCCAGCGCGCTGCCGGGGAAGCCAGCGTCTGACGTTATATCCTGTGCGACCATTACCTCACGTCCGGCGCATCCGCCCCGCTTCCCAGGGCGACGTGTCCTAGGGCGGTGCTAAGTTATCTGCACTCGCCAAACGTGTTAACCATTTGTGGTCCATACAGGACGTTCACTCTCTTTATAACAGGTCAGTAAACTAACTTTGCTGGTATCTCTTAACATAGAACAATGCAATTATCCCGGTTGTCACTAAGGTCTGTCTATATATGAATAAGTAGGTGACAAGATTACTACAGTTCCCAAAAAGTTTGGAAAAAGGGTTGGGGAGGCTGCACCTTTTCCCCTTAGGAGGGGAGGGGCAACTGGTTAAAGTGGCGTGTGGGGCAAACCTATTATTCATATAGAGAATTGAGGTAGTCAACTGGGTGGAATATATTGAGTGTACCCTAGTGATTATATATGTGTGAACGGGGAGAATACATGGCCCTTTGTGTAATTGCCACCCTAGTTGGCCCTCTCATCATAGCCCTATGCCTAGGCGGCTTCATCCCTAATGGATGGCCCCACTCATGAACCTCCTATACGCCCTAGCATTCCTAACCGCCTATTGGAGGTCTACCTGTAAGACCCACTAGGGTCTCCCCTATCTACCTAGGTCCTCCAATTATATTTCCACCCAGTAAATCCCTACAGAAAACAAGAAAAATTAATCTGTTCATTCAAGCCATGGGGGGCATAGGTTTTTAACTTATGAATCCATTTGCACTCCCTTTGGAGTAGCAAACGGTCCAGATCACCTCCTCTAGGAGAGCTATGTACATGCTCAATGCCCCTAAATCTAACACTGTACATGTCATTGCCATGATAGTCCCGCATATGTTTGGCTAGGGGCGTATCTCTATTGTTACGAATATCGCCAATATGTTCAAGAACACGTCTACGCAGCTCTCGTAGTGTTTTGCCTACATAATAAGTAGGACACGGGCATTGGGCCAAATAAATCACAGCTCCCGAGCTATAGTTGATAAATTGCTTAATTTTTAGATTGCCACCACGTACGCCACTCATCACCTCTTTCGTTTTAACCAAGTATGCACACGCCTTACAATGGCCACATTTATAGCAACCCGAGGGCTGTACATATACATCCAACCATGTATTTGCCCCTCCCCTCCTCAGGGCCAGATGACTCCTAACCACCGTGTCACCTATACTACGCCCTTTACGGTAGGTGATCAGAGGTCTCTCACCTACAACTTCTCCCAGGTCTTTATCTAATTTCAGGATGTCCCAGTGTCTTGTCAGGGATTCCCGAACCTCAATTGCCGCATTATCAAAGGTACCTATTATGCGTAACTCCTTATCCGTATTAACCTTATTGTTCGGTCTCAGAAGTGTCTCTCGCGGGGTCATTAGGGCATGTTTATATGCCCTTCGAATCAGGATAACCCCTGTTCTTAAATCTTGTACGCAGTACAATCGCCTCCTGTTTAAAGATCTGCAGGTTCGAACAGTTTCTCCTCAATCGAAGGTATTGACCTTTGGGAATACCCCTTTTGAGGCTGCCTGGATGGCAACTAGTCCATCCCAGCAGGCTATTGGTTGCTGTCTGCTTACGATAAATTGTAGTCTGCTTTTAGCAGTTATAATTTGGATTAAAGACTATTGAGTACATGCACGGAATGGCACTGATTGTACTTTCTACTTTTATTGAGTATATATTAAAAGTGATGTTTTAAGCCACCTCTATTCACTGGTGTTGGTCAGTTGGTGATTATTAGTTACATTGATACTTGGCTAAGAGGTTTATTAAATCGGTCGTGTACAGGACCTTATTGGTGTGCAATTTATGTCATATATTATGAACTACATTAACTTTACAGTCCCTCTAGCATAGTCAAAAAAAATCCTGGAATACTTTAAAAAAAAAAAAAACACAACTAAATAAAGAAAAACAGTCTATCATTACTTTCAGACACAAAGGTCAGTTGATCAAGAACATTGAAGATATCCTTAAGTGCAGTCATTAAATGCTATGAAGAAATGGTCTCTCAGGGCTCAGGATATGGCCAGTAGAGGAAGACCAAGAGTTACCTCTGCAGTGAGCATAAGTTCATTAGAGATACCAGCCTTAAAAAACTAAAATGACCAGCACCTCAGATTACAGCCACGTAAATGCTTCACAGAGATCACGTGCCAGACACAACTGTTCTGAGGAGACAGAGAGAATGAGGACTTTGTGGTTAAACTGGGTCAAGAATTACTCAAAGAGAGACATCTTCAAAAAATTTAAAAAAGCAATCTGATTGTTACTGTGGGCAACAGCATCACTTTTCCTCTACACAGGTTTTAATAAATATTCCACATTGATTTACAATTTTTTCTTTACTTATTTCCATGTGTGTTTCTTCATAATTTTTATATCTTTAATTTAACTCTACAATGCAGGGGAATGTACAAAACAGTCCAAATTTTGACTGATACTAGTTTTTGGCAAAAAGTTTCAGTATAACTTGGTATTTTATTGCTTAAAGCTAGAGATGAGCAAATCTTTTTATAAATTTGATTTGGCCGATTCAACAAATTTTTGAAAAAAAAATTGGTTCAGTCCGAATTTATTTGAGGCGAATTGCTATTAAAAATGGCTATTTCTGGCCTACATAGAGCCTCAATAGGGGTGTAGAAAACTTTACCTTGCTGTAACACGCATAGGGTGTGTGCTGGGTTAGTAAAATAATACTGTTATTCAGTATGACATGCAGATCAGAGGCATTGCTATTAGAATCACTGTCACAGAGCGGCACAATGACAGAGCCTGGAGGTGGCATCAAGGGACCATATAGTGGCAGAATGACACAGCTTGGAGGTGGCGGCAGCATGAGGAGACCATATTGTGGCTGAATGATACAGCGTGGAGGTGGTGGCACTATGAGGAGACCATCCAGTGGCTGAATGACACAGTGTGGAGGTAGCAACAGCATGAGGAGTACATATAATGGCTTAATGACACAGCGTGGAGGTGTCAGCAACATGAGGAGAACATATAGTGGCTGAAGGGCACAGCTTGGAAGCTTGGAGGTGGCAGCAGCATAAGGAGAAGAAATAGTGGCTGAACGACACAGCGTGGAGGGGGCGGAAGCATGAGGAGACCAGATAGTGGCTGAATGACACAGCCTGGAGGTGGCAGAAGCATGAGGAAACCATATAGTGGCTGAATGACACAGCGTGGAGGTGGCGGCAGCATGAGGAGTTCATATAGTGGCTGAATGACACAGCCTGGAGATGGCAGAAGCATGAGGAGACCATATAGTGGCTGAATGACACAGCCTGGAGTTGGCGGCAGCATGAGAAGACCACATAGTGGCTGAATGACACAGCTTGGAGTTAGCGTCAGTATATAGTGGCTGAATGACACAGCCTGGAGTTTGCGGCAGCCTGAGGAGAACATATAGTGGCTGAATGACACAGCATGGAGATGGCGGCAGCATGAGGAGAACATATAGTGGCTGAATGACACAGTCTGGAGGTGGCGAAAGCATGCGACCATATAGAGGCTGAATGACACAGCGTGGAGGTGATGGCAGCATGAGAAGACCAAATAGTGGCTGAATGACACAGCGTGGAGGTGGCAGCAGCATAAGGAGAACATATGGTAGCTGAATGACACAGCCTGGAGTTAGCGACAGCATATAGTGGTTAAATAACACAGCCTGGAGGTGGCAGTAGCATGAGGAGACCATATAGTGGCTGAATGACACAGTGTGGAGGTGGCGGCAGCATAAGGAGAACATATAGTGGCTGAATGACACAGCCTGGAGGTGGCAGAAGCATGAGGAGAACATATGGTGGCAGTATGAGACAGCTTGGAGCTGACATCGGCATGAGGAGAATATATGGTGGCAGAATGAGACAGCCTGGAGGTGGCAGCAGCATTAGGAGTCTTGAAAGGGACCCGGTGACAGAGTGGTGCGGTGGGTGGCAATACCAGTACCCAATGACAAAGGTGGATGAATAAAGGAGAACTTGACATCAGATGTGTGGCATCAGGCGGTTGGAAGGATCAGAATAGTAACGGAGGCAGGTAGGCAGAAGAAAACTGTCTCTTTTGTAGAAGTGTTGAGGATATGCATTACGTAAAACTTAACTTTTAATATTATGCTCAGGATAAAATATATGGACCCAACATTTTTTTTTTAATCAAACAAAAGGAAAGGTGTGCAAAAAACACCCTGTGCCACCTACACCACCAAGTATTGATGTGATGCAAAGACCTCATAAAGGTGGAAGAGAACAACGTATGATCCATTGTAACAGGTGGGATAAACACTTCCCCTGTAAGGTCCTACTCTCACATTATTAATTCCCTTCTTGGCAAGTGTTACTCGCCCTAAAAATGGCGGCCCCACACAGGAACCTCTCCCTATTTCCACCCACAAACACTGCCATTTCCCAGGGTCTTTAGGTGGAAATAGTGATTGGTTCCTGTGTGGGGCCGCCCTTTTTAAGACGAGTAACACTTTCCTCAGAAAGGTAGGAGGGAACAACGTATTGTCCATTGTAGCTGGTGGGGGTAAAAAATTCCCCTCTAAGGCCCTACTCTCGCCCTATTAATTCCCTTCTTGGCAAGTGTTACTCACCCTAAAAAGAGTGGTCCCACACAGGAAACTCTCTCTATTTTCACCTAAACACCCTGGGAAATGGCAGTGTAGGGCCTTACAGAGTAGGGCCTTAAAGGGGAAGTTTTTACCCCACCGGTTACAATGGGCCATATGTTGTTCCCTTCCACTTTTTAGAGGTCTTTTGTATCAAATCAATTCTTGGGGGTGTGTAGGTGGCACATTGTGTTTTTTGCACACCTTTTCTTTTGTTTGATTTCAAGAAAATTTTGAGTACATATATTTTATCCTAAGAAAAGTTATGTTTTATGTAATGCATATCCTCAATACTTACTTGTGGTTTGATACCGAGGAATGTCTGTAACTGCAGCACCTTGAATATGTTTTACACTATCCATATTTGTGGAGTGTTGGTGTGGCACCATGGTCAATCTACTCTGATGCATCAGGCATTGGTGGGTGGAAATCCTGGCTGATCCATGCCTGATTCATCCACAAAGTTCAGTCTCTCCACAATTTTTCGTGGACAGACGAGTTCTCCTTGGGGTTACTATGGCCCCGCCGCACTAAACACCCACTCTGAGGGCACACTACTGGCCGGGCAGGACAGCTTTTCCAGGGCAAACTCTCTTAGTTGCGGCCACAAATCAAGTTTGGCTGCCCAGAAGAACAGCGTATCTTCAAAGCGTGTTGGCTTCACCATGCGGGTGAAGAAAGCTACTCATCAGCGACTGTAGACTCCCCCCCCCCCCCCGGCAGCCATGGCAGTGGAAGGGGAGCGCAGAGGGCCCCCCGAGTCAGACCTGCGAGAGGATGGACGATGACGCAGATAGGCATCGGCCAACTGGCTATGTAGGAAGTCTATGTAGTAGGTCAGTTGGTCCTCCCTCTCAGTGGGTGTAAAAAAGGCCCCCATTTTGTGCCGGTAGCGTGGGTCCACCAAGGTTACAATTCGGAGGTCACTATGCAAGCAAGTGAGCATGCATCGTGCCATTTGTACAAGTGACTCGAAGGGACTTCCTGCCTCTATCTCCACTGCATTCTGCCACGGTTTGTTTGGGTCCTCTGTCTCTCCTTCCTCATAACCCTCTATCTGCTCATGCTGCTCCTTTCCTGTCAGATGACTAGAAAAACTGCCCATCTTGTGAAACCTAAACTGTGCTCCACTGTGCCCCTCCCCTCCTCCTCCTCCAGTTCAGCCCCCACAGGGCTCATGTGGCCGTGAGATGTAAGCGCCATATCTCCAGTGCCCTGACCAGCTATCATTTCCAACACGTGTTGTAGTAAATGAAACAGTGGAATGATGTCATTCATCCCGTAATCCTGACTAATAATATGGCTTCCTCAAAGGGCCAAAGCAAATGGCAGGTGTCACGTATGAGCCGCCACTGGTTGACATTGCACAGGGGAGTCCCCCTATCCTCTTGAATAATAAAAAAATTGGTGATGGTTTTTCTCTGTTCGTATAGTCGGTCCAACACATGGAGGGTAGAATTCCAAAGTGTGGCAACGCTGCAAATCAGACTATGTTGGGGGATACCGTTCTGACTCTGCAGCTCAAGGAGCATGTGCTTTGCAGTGTACGAGTGGCTGAAGTGCATGCAAAGTTTCCTTCCCATTGTTAGGATGTCTTGCAGATGGGGGGAACACTTCAGAAACCACTTGAAAACCAGATTGAACACGTGTGCCATGCAAGGCGCATTGCTCTGGCTTCCTTGTCGCAGCGCAGACAAGATGTTCTTCACGTTGTCGGTCACCATGGTTCCCATTTCCAATTTTCGTGTAGTAAGCCATAATTCGATTTCTTTATGAATAACTTTAAGCAGTTCCTCCCGTGTGACTTCGTTCGCCAAGGCAAACCATGTGAAGAACAGCGTGACACCGCCGTGCCCTGTACACATGGTATACTGAAGGGGAACTGAGACTTGTCCATGCAGTGGAGGCTGCGGACATGGTGAAGGATGAGGAGGCGGAGTTGCACTGTTGCAGGACCACGGCCTGAGAGCATGGAGGCGGAAGCGTAACCTGTCCAAGTTACTGTTGTCGATGTGCAGGAACCACATTCACCCAGTGGGCCGTAAAGGACATGTATTGTCCCTGACCGTAGTTACAGCTCCACACGTTGGCGCTGCCGTGCACTTTGGTACACACCGACAGGCTCAAGGACTGGCCCACCTTCTCTTGCACAAAATTGTGCAAGGCTGGCACTGCCTTCTTCGCAAAGAAATGACGGCTTGGGACTCTCCAACTTGGATTGGCACAAGCCATCAGTTCTCTGAAAGGTGCAGAGTCCACCACTTGAAAAGGGAGGGACTGCAGCACCAGCAACTTGGACAAGAGCACATTCAGCTTCTGTGCCGTTGGATGAGTGGGCGCATACTGTTGTCTCTTGGACATGGCTTCGCTGATGGATTGCTGGCAGAATTACTGGCTCGAAGTAGGAGGAGCAGGAGCATCTGGAGCGACAGTAGATGGGTATGACACATAGCTCCCTTCGGCTGAGGTGGTGGAGCCTTGGCTTGCTGAAACAGAGAGCGGCATGCCACTGGGTGATGCAGCAGGCTGAACCACCACATCGTAGCCACGGTTCTCCCAGGCCGCTTTAATGTGACACTGCATATGTTGACACAGGGCCGTGGTGCCAACATTGGGACTCTGGCAATGCTTCACCTTCTGCCGACACATCTTGCATGTGGCCATGTTAACCTCCTCCGGATGCTGGATGAAAAACTGCCACACCGCCGAGTAGCTGATTTTCCCACCAACAGTCCGCACTGATTGACTGCTACTGCCGCCGACTTTAGGAACCCCTGTTTCACTACCTCCCGGGCATGTTTGGCTCCAGACTTTCCCCTTCTGCCACCATGCTGACTGCCAACCATGCTACCACCTTGCTGGCTCAGCTGTTGCCTCACGGGCAACCTGCAACCCTCCTCTCCTGATGATGATGAAGCCCCTTCTGCACCCGGCTCCCAAGTGCGATCGGCTTCATCATCATCGAGTTGTGTCTGCACATCACTGATGTCCTCCTCAGGTTCCTCAACAGTGTCTGCTTCAGGAGCCTGATCGCTTGCAACACCACCTCCCATGCCAATCTCCTCATCACTACTTGCCCAGCTAGCAGAGGAAGCGGCGGATGTTTCCTACACTTCTCGGCTGGGCAGTAGCTGCTGACTGTCCTCTAGATCGTCCTCACTAAATAGAGGAGCCGAACCCACAGCATAAGATACTTCTGTAGGGGAGGGAACAGCATAGGACAGAGGCAATGGGAGGACAGGGACTGCTCCCGGGCCATACCAACTGAGGGTTCTGTCTGAGGAACCCAACAACTGTTAACTGGGGGTGTCAGATGTCACTTGTGATGAAGTGGATGACCGTGTTAACCAATCGATGATGGCAGATGGGTTGCTGATTGGTTGATACTTTAACAGAAACAAAATAATACACCACTAAGATGCACGTATGTGGTATGCACTTATGAGGGGAGGACAATGTGCTTCAGTACACTTAAAAAAGTATTTGTGTACAACACCAGCAGTACAGACCAGTGCTGCAGCACACAGTCGCTGTGTACTACCACCAAAATTGCACTTTCTTTCTCAATTTCACTTCCTTCCCTATCAGTGCTTCTAGGCAGGATTTGGGCTTGAGCTGAATCGCTGCTGTTCTGCGCAACACACTGCTCTCTGTATAACTTTGTAATAGAATGCTGCAGTAAGAATGCTTTTCTGTGCAACACACACTGCTCTCTATCCCTCTGTGCAACAGAACGCTGATGTGACTAGGAGGTGAATTGCTGCTGGAAAAAAGCTTTTCTGGCCAACACACTGTCTGTCCCTATCTATCTCTCAGCAATGAAAGGCTGAAATGACTGGCCGCAATATGGCTGCCGATTCTATAGGACTGTGACATTACAGGGGTGACTGGCTGGTGATAGACTGCATGCTGCATGAGATTCAGGGTCATCCAGCCTACCCTTGTTCCCGCCTTCCCAGGATTCCTTGCCCCATGTCCTCACATGTGGATCTGTCATTTTAAATACCCTGGAGCCTGGACCGCACTAAATGGAGTTTAATGAAATTATTCGTTCGATCTAATCGTGCCGATGTTCGCATGCGTTGCGAATCAATTTTTTCTGAAACTAATTCGGATTTGTCAGATTCGATTCACTCGATTCACTCATCCCTACTTGAAACCCCTGCTCAATCTGGGAGCACCCACTATCATTGGCTACACAACGTGGCTACACAACATCATGGCACCACACCAGTGTAATGCTACTCTCACAGTGTCCAATCCAGACAAGTGTACATGAGCAGCAATATGCTGTACTGTCAAAAAGAAGCTGCAATTTCAGCTCAGTCCAGAGAGTGCATGGCAATCCTCTTGAACAGAACATTGGCAACAAATGGGTTGAGCCAGCACTTGAATAAAAGTTGGCCTTTATTGATAAAGCATTAAAAGTCCATATTGGAGGCAAGAGAGGAATCACATTAGGACAACATGTGAATGGGTACAGCGAGGAGATGTCCTCATACTGCCGACACGTTCCAGGTAGTGAGACCTTTAGTCATGGCCATGCTTTATCAATAAAGGATTATTTTTATTCAGGTGCTGGCTCAACTCCATTTATATACTATACTGTATATACTGCACTCACTTGTATCTCAGCACTAGAATAAGTAAAGTGAGTGGTGATACACATAAAACTGTGTACATTTCGGCTTACTACATTCCCCAGGCTAGGGGCTGTGCAGACTGTATAAGTGATTACAGTGCAGTTACATCCAATAACTCACAGGTGACACGCCTACTGTTATGTCCCTGACCATTGGTAAGACAGAACTATTTCTTATATTACCATGTACCGGTTATATTGGATATCTCTCCTTCCGAACATGGGACACAGTCATAGCAGCAGGTATTGATTGTTGGTCTTGCTTTTTTCCAGCTTCCCGGTAAACATGGGTCTGAGCAGCGGGATACTGGGATCTGAATGAAAAGACAAGAATATTTACAGGAATGACTGAGACTAGGAAAATATTTTTTTAGAGAGGCAAATTAGCAAGCCCCGTATTTACACAAAAAAGATCCCACAGAAACATTTAGTAGAAATGGAACTAATAATAATAATAATTTTGTTAAACTTTGCCACAGTGAACTGGCACTGGGAATGATGAATTTCCCTATTTCCCTCTAAGTGTAAAGTACTGTGCAAAAGATTTAGGCAGGTGAGAAAATACAACAATGTAAGAATGCTTCAAAAATAGAAGTGATAATAGTTTTATTTTTTCTTCTTCTTATCAATTCACAAAATACAAGAAGAGGAATCTAAATCAAATAAATATAAGGTGTGACCACCCTCAACAGCATCAATTTTTCCACCTACACATAAGGATTAAGTACGACTATTGTCAGATGTATAATTTAATAATTAGACCTAACAAGTGATAATCATTCATCATTGAAACAGTCATTAACCCCTTAAGGACCACTGGTTTTTCCGTTTTTGCACTTTCGTATTTTTCCTCCTCACCTTTTAAAAATAATAACCCTTTAAATTTTGCACCTAAAAATCCATATAATGGCTTATTTTTTGTGCCACCAATTCTTCCTTTGCAGTGACATCTGTCATTTTACCCAAAAATCTACCGCAAAACGGAAAAAAAAATCATTGTGCAACGAAATTTAAGGAAAAACGCCATTTTGGGGGCTTCCGTTTCTATGCAGTACATTTTTCGGTAAAAATGAAACATTATCTTTATTCTGTAGGTCCATACAATTAAAATGATACCCCACTTATATTGGTGATTTTGTCGCACTTCTGTAAAAAATCATAACTACATGCAGGAAAATTTATACGTTTAAAATTGTCATTTTCTTTTTTTTTTTTTAAACTTTATTTATAAATTTTCATATAACACAAACCAGTACAGTTATGCACCTATTAAAGGAGCAGAACCAACAGAACAACAGTAAGGTCCTCAATATATAAAGTATAAAACAAGGAATGAGAGACCACCAATACAATCATAATCATAATACACATATCATAATACACATATCAGAGTGAGATACATCGTGCATACACAATTAGCTAATCTACGACCCTAACTGGGGTCGAACAACTGTCCGTCCACTGGGACAGAGTAGCTATACGGCTATTAGAAGCCCCACACCTCTTCGCTATCAATCCCTCCAACACGAGGTTACTATGAACCTCCGCCAGAATGGCAGGAAGACCCGGCACCTCAGTCGACTTCCACCTCCGAGCAATGTGAGCCCTCACAACTGTCAGAATATGATATAAAATGGTCATATAATGCGGGGGAACTTGTTCTAGGGACAGGAATAGTAGTGCACTCTCTGGGCCCCATGAGAAGGGGCAATCCACTAGGTTGTCCAATAACTTTTTAATTTTGGTCCAAAGAGGTGCAATTAACGGGCAAGTCCACCACACGTGTAGCAAGGTACCACTTTCCCGGTTACATCGCCAACACACTGGGGAGGTGGTAGGGTATATTTTAGCCAGAAGAACCGGCGTGTAGTACCATCGGTATAGGAGCTTCCTGGAAGCTTCGAAATGGTTAACACATTTAGAATATTTTTTGTGCATGTTAAAGACAAAGCTCCACTGCTCAGCCGTGAATCTGCGTGCCAGGTCCTCCTCCCATCTGGACTTAAACGTACTGATCATTTCCCCCTCCGCCTCAGTCAAAGCTACATAAGCAAGGGAGATACCCTTAGTAAAGGAGTCCCTGCACAGGAAATGATGTTCATACGCAGTGCGAGGCCGAGAGCTATCCCAAGGGAGGGATCTCAAAAAATGTCTAAGCCTCAAATATTTGTAAAAGTCTTTCTGTGATATAGAGAACATGCGTACAATATCAGTGAAAGGCATCAACCCATTAGCATCGCTAATCAATGCCACAGTGAGGATGCCCGCATCCATCCAGGGCTTAAAATCTATATCTAGAATATAGTCTCCTATAGCAGCTAAAGGGATATCCTTCACTCTAGGTGGACAAAGACTTTTAATCCGCGCCACCTTACTCCACAACCTGATAGCAGCCGCAATAGTAGAGAAAGGAGAAGAGGGAGCAAAGGTAGGGTTAAAGCGCAATGCCCAGAGAAAGTTATTAAAATTAGAAACATTGAGGACAGCAGCTTCAATATCTACCCACAGGGGGGGAGCGTCCTGCCACCACCATTTTTTAAGCTGATCGAGTAGAACAGCGTGATAGTACATTTTAAGGTTCGGCACCCCCATACCCCCCTCATGCACAGGGCGATACAATATATTCGCACCAACCCTAGGGTGCTTGCCATCCCAAATAAATCGTAAGAGCATTCTCTGTAGTTGTGAGAGGAAGGAGGCGGGCATTATCATCGGCAGGCATCTAAAAAAATATAAAATTTTAGGGAGCAGCATCATCTTAGCAGTGGCAACACGTCCCGCCCATGAGACAGGAAGCTTGGAGAAGTTATCAATTTCCTTGGTAAGCTGGGACCGCACAACAGCAAAATTAGAAGCAATTGTCTTATCAGGCAACGCAGTAAGGACTATGCCTAGGTAAGGAATCTGGTCAGTGACCCATTGAAAGGGATATTTAGCTTGTAGCACTCTCTGTTGCTCAGTGGGTATCTGCAATGGTAAGATACACGACTTTGTGGGGTTAATCTTATAAAAGCTAACTCGGCTAAAGGCATCAATAATGTCCATAACTGGGCCTAAAGAGCTCAGGGGGTTGGAGAGACTAATGATAACATCGTCGGCAAACAAGCCAATCCTGTGGTCTACTTTTCCTATTTGAATGCCCGCAATGTCTGGGGAGTCCCTGATGGATTGAGCAAGCGGCTCCATAACTAAGGTAAATATAAGAGGGGATAGTGGGCACCCCTGTCTTGTCCCATTGCTAAGTGAGAAACTATTAGAAAGGGTACCCATCGTGTAAATTCTAGCAGATGGGAGCGTATATAGTGCCATAATGGCGGATTCCAAAGAGTGGGGAAAACCAAACTTACGCAGCACACTTCGCAAATATCCCCAGTGCACTCGATCGAACGCCTTCTCCGCATCAAGGGATAGCAAGAGAGAAGGCGTCCGATCGGAATGCGCTTTTGTGATGATGTCGAGAAAGCGTCTCGTACCATCCACCGTTTGACGACCCTTGACGAAGCCAACCTGGTCCCTGTGAATTAGGTCCGGCAAAACCCTATTCAACCTAGCAGCAAGAGCCAGGGCATATAATTTAATATCACTGTTTAGGAGAGAAATTGGTCTGTAATTTAGGGTAGAGTCCAGTGGCTTACCAGGTTTAGGTATGGTAATGACCAGAGCATCCAGCATCTCTTTAGGGGGCACACCGTTCTCCTTAATACGGTTAAAGGCCCTGGTCAAAAAGGGAGCTACGGAAGGGCCAAATCGCTTATAGAATTCATTCGTAATACCATCAGGGTCAGGTGACTTCGAGGGCTTGAGGGAACGCACACATTCAAGAATTTCTTCTGTGGAGAAGGGAGAGCAAAGATCAGATGCTTGGTCCGCGGACAGAGAGGGGAGGGACATAGAGGACAGAAAAGAAGAGATAACTGCTTCATCAGGCTGTGGAGTAGCAATGTCATGTTGAAGATTGTATAACTTGCTATAAAAATCTGCAAAACAATTGGCTATACTTTGAGGGTCAGTAACTATAGAACCATCAGATTTAGTAAGGAAGGGGATTCTCCCCTTATCCTGACGTTTTTTAAGTTGTTTAGCCAGTATAGAGCCAGATCTATTACCCTGCCAATACCATGTCATTTTGAGCCTTCTCAGTGCCATCTCATAGCTGTGTAAAGAGAGGGAGTGTAGGGTAGCACTAACCTGAGAAATTTCTCCTACTAGTGATGGAGAGTACGAGGTCTTATTGCGCCTATGTAATTCTGCAAGGCGCTGTTGGAGTTCTAGTGTTTTGGTCTGGCGGAGCTTCCTGTCATAGGCTGTTTGGCTAATAAAGTGGCCCCTAATTGTAGCCTTAAACGCACACCAAAGCATGGGGTCTGTGACATCACCAGTATCATTAATGCGGAAGTAGGCATCAACCGCCAACTTGGTCGCTTCAGAGTATTCAGGATTGTGGAGTATTAGTGGGTTAAGTCTCCAAATATAGGTCGGGCGGGGGCTATGCGATTCTTTAATGGTTACGCTTATGGGGGAATGGTCCGACCATTCTATGGGCATAATTTGGGCCTCTGAAACCAATGATAGGAGAGAGTGGGAGGTAAGGGCGTAATCTATTCTGGTGTATATCTTATGCACATGAGAAAAGAAGGTGAAGTCCCTTTCCGTGGGGTGGGATATACGCCAAACATCATATAGGTCATTTTGGGACACACTAGTGAAGAAACCTGTGGGTTCTTTTTTCAAACTGGGCGAAGTAGAATCTACACTAGGCCACATGGTCATATTAAAATCTCCTAGCAGTAGGCAGTGTCCCCTTCTCAAGGACTCCAATTTGCGCAAGAATGCCCTGAGGAAGGTACACTGTTTCGCATTAGGCGCATATAAGGAGCCTAAGGTATATTGAACATTGTTTAGTAAGCACACAATAATTATAAAACGACCTCTATCATCTATCACAGAGTGCTGGACAGTAACCGTCAGGGTGTTCTTAAATGCAATCGCCACTCCTCCCTTCTTGTGAACAGCATGCGCTTGATAAATATGTGGATATCTCTTATTTTGGAGTCTATGGGCATCTAGGGCTAATAAATGGGATTCTTGTATACAGAGAATATCGGCCGCCAGGCGTCTAGCCTCCCTCCACACCAGAGACCTTTTATACGGTGAGTTAAGACCCCGCACATTCATAGACACAACCTTAATAACCATAATTAAAGTATACATCAACGCAAAGCAGAACCATTAGCACAGTAAACTGAAAAGGAGCAGGTACTCCCGTCGAAGAGGATACATCTACACTTAGCAGCTCGCAAGAGGAGCCTCTCATATCCATTATCAGAGAAAGTAAGTGATGGAGGACCAACGGGACAGAAAACAAGTAAACAGAACGAACAACAAAGAACAGATAAATTGAGCAAGCAGTAGTAAAGACCATGTGGTAGGTCTTAATGGGGGTAGGTAAGTACATTCGACTGCAGTTAGGCCGAATGTTTAAACATTCAGGAAAAGTATCCAGAGCACTAAGAGGATAAGTAACCCAAAAGATGGGGAAGGATACCCCAGTCGCAAGCCAGTGAGTCAAGTCGGACAGGCCTGTCTAAAGGCAGAGAAACAGTTCATGTCTTGATTTTTTTCTTGCGGTGGGAGACAACCTTCCATTCCTCAGCTATCTTTGCAGCATGTGGTATGTCCAGGGACCTCTGAGCAGTCAGATCAACAGGCAAGTTCCATTCCGCACACAGTTGCAAAAGGGTCTCCGGGGAAGAGACCACATGTTTGGACCCCTTATTGGTGATAATCAATTTCACAGGGAATCCCCATTTATAAGGGATCCCTTTTTCTCTGAGAGCTTTAGTCCCTGCACTGAACTCACGTCTCCTGGCTAGAGTGGCAGCAGATAGATCCGTGTAAAGTTGGAGTCCCGAATACCCATCTGGTAGGGAGGGTGAGGAGCGCGCCACCAACATCAATTGCTCCTTAATATGGTAAAAGTGAAGGCGCAGAATCACATCCCTTGGTGTAGCAGCAGGTAGGGTTTTGGGCTTAGGGAGCCTGTGGACTCTGTCCATTAGCAGATCTAGGGTGGAAGCCTGAGGCAGCAACAATGCAAAATAATCCGTTAGGAAGGTGTTGAGGTCCTCCGTTTTCACAGACTCCGGCACCCCTCTCACCCTTAAATTGTTGCGGCGAGACCTGTCCTCCATATCTGCTATCTTAAGTTGAAGAGCGGTAACCTCATCCTCCAGGCCATTAGCTAGGTCCACTACTTCATTATGAGAAGAGGTGAGTTCCGCCATCTTGTTCTCAATGTGCGATGTGCGGTGTCCAAGAGAGGAGATCTCATGCTGTATATTGGACACGGCTGCCTTAATGTCACCCTGAATGGAGGTATGTAACTCAGCGAGAAGCCCCCTCATAATAGGTTCAGTTAGGGGCGCCGACGAAGAGCTCCCATCAGGGCCTCCTGGGCCTCTAGTATGCAGGGTCCCCGCTCCCAGTGGCTTGGAAGAGATCGGGGAAAACGGTACCTGCGGGTCCTGCTGCACCGAAGGCGACCAGCCTGTCAGGAGAATCGGAGGAGTTGAAGGAGAAGCCTCCAGGGCGCAGCCCGTCTGAGAGGATGAAGACGCTGGTGAGGCACTTCCAGTAGCCGGAGACGCTGACCCGCACAGAGCCGCGCCATCTTGTGAGGCCTCTGCAGCAGGAAAGAACGCCGTGAGCTTCAGTGGGCTCTTTTTCCCTCGCCTCCGGGTCATCATCAGGTGCCCCGACAGATCAGGTACCGGTGGGCACAATTGCCGTAGCGATATGCTCAGGATCAATGCTGTATAGCCGCTATTAGGCCTGGGCTGCAGCGGAGCACAAGGTTTATGCGACCGCCGCCATGCACTGCAGGACACGCCCCCCCTAAAATTGTCATTTTCTGACCCCTATAACTTTTTTATTTTATCGCTTATGAGGGCTCATTTTTTGCGCCGTGATCTGAAGTTTTTAGCGGTACCATTTTTGTATTGATCAGACTTTTTGATTGCTTTTTATAAATTTTTTCATGATATTAAAAAGTGACCAAAAATACGTTCTTCTCGAAAGCACTGCAGAGCAAAAGAGCTCGTGGCTCACACCGGCTTAAAGTACTTGCAGAGGGAGGTGACAGCTTCTGTTCGGGGAACAGAAGCCCTGCGCCGGCGGCTCACATATCATTCATTCCCCGACAAGGGGAGAATGTGCAGCGCTGCGGCTCACAGTTAACCCTTTTGGGGGTTAACTGTGGGGGGGGGGGAAGCAGAGCAGGGCCCGCGGGTCACATATGATTAGTTCCTCAATGTGGGGACAGCGCGCTGCGGCTTACCATTCATTCCCTGATGTGGGGATGTGAGAAGCTGACAGTATGCCCACGGGGGGAATCATGATAGCCGATTCCACCGCGTACGGTCCTCATGGAGAGGAAGGGGTTACATGTCAGCCGCAGCGCTGATACAGGGTATTCAGTACACTGTGAGCCGTAGGCGCAGGGCAATTCAATTCATATTCATTACAGAGGTGTGAAAAGGGGCAAAACTCTTTTTCATTAAAGTAACATAAAGGTCTCATTGGGTCCAGTGAAGACTTCATCATCTGTATATAGCGCTGTAACTTCCGTGTGTGTTGTATAAGTCCATTTATTGAATTTTCTTGATATTTATCTTTTATATATAAGAACATTTCATGTAGCACTTTTGCCAGGACTTCTACTGCGTAATACAATCTTGGAAAGATAAATTCTCATAAACACACCATGGCCCTCATTTACTTAGAAAATCGGGTTGTAAGTCCATCTTGCTTTCTTACCCGATTGCTTTTTTCCCCTGGTATTTATTATTATGTCGCATCCTGTTTGTCGCACGTGGGTTTTGTTGGGTTTGGTTTCCAACTCCTCTGAGCTGTCGGGAAAAAATCCACAACAAGTCAACAAATTCGGGTTGGAAACCTTTATAAATACGTGGGAAAGCTAAAAAATGTCGGGTTACGCCCCTTTTTCGGGTTTGGGAGAATCCACATCGGGTCCGTTGGGAAAAAATGTTGCATGGTGTCGCAGACTGGCGCACGATGTCTGCGACATGTCGCAGACAAAGATGCACCAAAAAAACCCGACAAAACAAGTCAGATTTAGAATAGCAAATGAGGGCCCATGTCTATATTAGACATACATGATTAAAAACATTAAAACAAGGGAAGGGACAGCAACAAAACAGACAAATCATGGCTGCTACATAGGTGGGTAAATGAAAAATGTGCAAATAAATTTTTGTGCAACAAAGTAAATACTGTATTAAAGTGACTTGTGCAATCTATAAGGCTGCAAAAGATGCAGCATATAATAGATATAAACAATCTAACCACTTCAATATGTAAACAGTAGGTATTCTGGCCCTGTCCAGATAGAATTGCACGTAACATAAAGTGAGACAGTGGAAAAAAGCAGGACGATAAATAGGCCTGCACTGATCTGATCCGTCACTGAGCTGGGCAAAAGAAAACACCTTGGGATGTTGGTAGGGTAAAGGAAAAAAAGCCCATCACACCAAAAGCGGTGTCAGCTAGTGATCTGAAAAATTAATTCCCACAGCAGAGTGATGGATCAGACCATGGTAAACACATACCCCTATGCACGCCAGACCCCAACGCCGTTTCGCCGTGAAGGCTTCCTCTTGGAAAGATGCCTGATGAGAGGCGATACCTCAGACTTGGTATAGTATGTATTTCACTGTAGTTTTCTTCTTCATAGGTGACATTAATGGAAATGAAGGAATCTTTATTTTTTACTGATATTAAATCTAGGGTTTTCCAGAAGAAATCTGCCATAACACTGTTGTATATATTGGGGAAATTCCTGTAGTTTTGCACAAAATCTTCGACTCCTGGAAAAGATTGTGATGAAAATTCCACTGCTAGACTTCCATTCAGTTCTGAGTACTGATAATCTGTAATGATGGAACTGGAGGCCCAGGATGGAGGAAAGATAAGAGTTTTGTTCACAAATACAAGTCTATATTGAATTAGTATTTGACTTCCATAGCCATAGTAAGTCCCACACATTATAATGACACTGACTTGTGAATCCTGTAATAAAGAGAAAGTCTGATCATCATAGTGGTTATCGGTATCGGCCCTAAAAAATCGATATCGGTCGATCCCTACTGTATACATCAGCTCCTCAGCACTGGCATTGTATACATCAGCTCCTCAGCACTGGCATTGTATACATCAGCTCCTCAGCACTAGCACTGTCTACATCGGCTCCTCAGCACTAGCACTGTATACACCGGCTCCTCAGCACTAGCACTGTATACTAGGGATCGACCGATTTATCGGCCGATATTCACGATTTTGGACATTATCGGTATCAGCAATTACCTTGCCGATTTGACCATAATGCCCCGCCTCCCCTGCCAGAGACCACCACCGCCGCCGCTGCCCCATTGCCTCCCCCATCCCCGGTTTTATATTTACCTGTTCCCTGGGCCCGCCCTACTTCTGGCTCCTGCGGCGTCCTGCGCTGTGCAGCGTAATGACGAGTGACGTCTCCTCAAAGACCCGCAAAAGCCGCTGCAGTTCATTGATTTAAAGCGCCCGCTTTAAATCATTGATCTGCTGGGGGGGGGGATGGGGGAAATAGCCGATAACTTATACCGGAATATCGGTATAAGTTACCGGCTATCGGCCTGAAAGGTCGCAGTTTATCGGTACCGGCCCTAAAAGAATCAATATCGATTGATCCCTACTGTATACATCAGCTCCTCAGCACTGGTGCTATCTTGATGAGCTTATCATGGATGATTTATGCATTCTTGGCTTATTGTATCTGCTTAACCGCTTAAAGGGGTAATCCGGATAACAAAATGTCTTTATATTTTATCCCCTTATGGCCAGACCAACTGTATTGTTAACCCCTTAAGGACTCAGCCCATTTTCACCTTAAGGACTCATTTTTGCACTTTCGTTTTTTCCTCTTCTCCTTCTAAAGGGGGGGGAGGGGGTGATTCAAACTTTTATTATGGGAGGGGCTTATTCACATTAATGTTTTTTTTACACTTTTTACTTTTTTTTTTTATCCCCCATAGGGAGCTATACCATGCAATCTCTTGATTGCATATACTGTTCAATGCTATGCCATAGCATAGCATTGATCAGTGCTTTCTGTGCTCTGCTGCTCCATCCTGCTGAAGCTTCCTGGATTAGCAGACCACCGATTTGACGGCGAGGAGGCAGGTAAGGGACCTTCCGCCATCCTCTCAGCTGATCGGCACATCGCGATTTCATCTGAGCTGCAGGGATGGTTCCACTTTCATTTTAGACGCCACAATCAACTTTGATCGCTGTGTCTAAAGGGTTAATGCTGGGCATCGGCCCGAATGTTGATGCCCGGCATTAACCCTGGTTACTGGAGCAGTCGGGCCTAACCTGGTTTAACACACACTCAAAATCCTACCATCCTCACTCCCAATACAGACGATACAGAGATCATGTGACACTTTGTATTTGCTTTCACCGTCCTGGCATTTTAAGCCACGCCCCTTTTGATGTTCTGGCAACAAGCCACACTCCCTTTCTAGCATTGTCCATCCGTGCCACCCTTCTATCATAGCTCATCAAGCCGCACCCCTACTGACATCATATAGGCAAGCTGCCCCCCCTTTCTCCTGCTCCTGGTAGTGAGGACTGTTGGTAAATTTAGTTTAAATAGGGAGGAAGGAACACAGAGAAAATGGAGCAGTGTGCAGAAGGGTTTGGTTCATCCGGAACCAGGGAATGGTGCCAGAAACAAGCCAGGGGGGACTATGTACAGTAACTACATTCCACACCATGTTTAGTACTTTATTTTTTTAGGACTCTGGATAACCCTTTAAGTACCTTGCAAATGTTCATGTTTGCACTTTCACTTTTATTTATTTTTTTAACACACCCATATGAGGGCTTGTTGTTTGTGGGACCAAGTGAACTTTTTTATACAGTTCACCATGCATTGAAACTCAATTCTTGATACTGTTTGTTGTTGGCGCAACAACAACAATCCCATTTTGTGCCATTTTCTGACCCTTTTTAGATTTTTCTGTAAATGGGGCTGTATAACAGTTCAGTTTTGTCCATTGATCTTTAGTTTTTGTCAGTACCATTGTGGTATTGCTCTGACTTTTTCATTGCTTTTTACATAATTTTCTTATGGTATACGATTTTTTTACATTTTTTACATTTTCAACATTTACTGTAAAGCATAAATAATGTTATATTTCAATCGATTGGACAATTTACTCACGGGGATACTAAATATGTTTTATTTTTATTCTGTTTACATGTTTGTATGTGGAAAATTGGAGTGACAAGTGGGGGCGATTTAAACTTTAAATTTGGAAGGGGGTTATTGTGTGCTTTTTAAACCTTTATTAAACTTTTTTTTTTAACTTTATGGGTCTTCTTAGGGGACTTATAGGAGGAATCATTAGATCCATTTCTATTGAAAAGCATTGATCTGTGTAATCTGTGCTCTATCAAATACAGAGCTGTGGAAAGGAAGAAGAGGTGAGTCCTCTGGCTACCCCAGTAGACCACCAGGGACTGTTTAAAGGTCCCTTTAGGTCAGTGTTTCTCAAGCACGGTCCTCGAGACCCTACAACAGGTCAAGTTTTCTGGATTTCCGTAGTCTTTCACAGGTGATATAATTATGGTCAGTGAATCAGTCATCACCACTGTTATATCACCTGTGAAATACTAAGGAAATCCTGAAAACATGATCTGTTTGGGGGTCTTGAGTACCATGCTTGAGAAACACTGCATTAAACACTACTGTCAGTTTTGATAGCGGTGATCTAAAGGATTAATATCCAAATGTGGTGATCGCGACATGCCGGCTACTGAAATCAGCTGGGGGATGCCGGGTATGGAGTCCGCTCCATAAACCCTTAGTTGTAATATGACAGACTAGATCAGTAATGGGTCACAAAGGGGTTAATGCCACAAGAAGTGTTCCTAGACAAAAGCAGATGGTGTGCAAGATTGTGGCAAGAAATCTCCTGCACAGGAATCATATGACAGAATCTGGTACACCTTCTGCTCTTGCCAAGGAAACCCTGTGGCAGTAAGACGATACTAAGCCAATCCAATGAAAGGAAAGGATAGCATATGTTTTGGTTACTCGTTTTTATTTACCCTAAAATAGAAATACAAGTTTTATAATGTATTTACAAAGTAACTCAACTCATGCAGTTTTACCACTTATGTAAACTACACACGTGTCCTTTATTATCTGTGAACTTCAGATATTTTTACATGTATGATGTGAGATTTGCAGCTTTTCACAACATCATGATTTTGTGACCCTCTTCCTACCTCCAGTGTGTGTCTCCATGTTATATTCTGGTTATTCACGTAAAGCTTTTGACCACTGATCGCCCATGGCATAAAATTTCCTACTTCAACCTGATTTTCCTCGAAATATATGTCCTTGTATATCAATAGATAAAAATGGTTTATTATCTTATATGGATGTACAGCTTCTCCTTGGTCAGTAAAGTAATATGAAGGTCTCATTGGATCCAGTGAAGACTTCATCATCTGTATATAGCGCTGTAACTTCCGTGTGTGTTGAATAAGTCCAGTTATTGAATTTTCTTGATATTTATCTTTTATATATAAGAACATTTCATGTAGAGCTTTTGCCAGGACTTCTACTGCGTAATACAATCTTGGAGTGACACCTGATGACAGGTAATACCTCAGACTTGGCGTAGTCAATTTTACACTTTCATCTTTATTGTAGGTGATATTGATGGAAATGAAGAAATCATTATTCTCATTTCCTGCTATTAAATCTAAGGCTTCCCAGAGGGGCTTAGTCATGTGACTGTTGTATGTTTTTGGGATTTTCCTGTAATTTTTCACAAAATATTCCACTCCCAGAAAAGGTTGTGATGAAAATTCCACTGTTAGACTTCCATTTAGTGATAGGTGCATTTGATCTGAACTGACGAAACTGGAGGCCCAGGATGGTGGAAGGATGAGAGTTTTGTTCATGAATAAAAGCCTATACTGAACTAGTATTTGCCTTCCATAGCCATAGTAAGTCCCACACATTATAATGACACTGACTTGTGGATCCTGTAAAATATGTAAAGTTTGATCTTCATAGAGGACAATTTTGTTGTTAAATTTTATGGTGAAGGCGGCACAGATCCCCTGTTCTCTCATGTACTTTGTTAGTACCTGCAGTTCTTTTTCTCCAGCATCATCATCCGATACTATGATCCCAACCCAGGTCCAACCAAAGTGCTTCAACAGTTTGGTTATGACCATATTGTGGATGTGGTGACTTTGGACTGTGCGGAAAACATGTGGATAGAGGCGTCTATCAGATAGAGAGTGGTCGGTGGCTCCATAGCTGATCTGCATCACAAAGAAAAAAGAAAACAGTCTGTATAGATATGTAAAAAAAAGAAAAGCAGCACACTTGGTCAACAAAATGGAGGCTCTTAGCGCACTTTTTGGTCAAAACATGTACCCCATCCACCACGTGGAGGTGGCCTCATATAGAATGGGACCCTAACATTCACTCACCTCAGGCAGGGCGACATGCTGAATTCACTAACAACCTAAAACCACCTCCTGTGAAATAGGGGAGGGGATGCACGGCTACAGAGGTAGCAAAAACAAAATAAAACAAAAAAGTAGCCAGCACCTAAACCCAATACATGGGTGCACGTTGCTGTGGCAAGTGCAAGACATGTAAAAAAAAAAAAAAGAAAATGGCAGCAGCACACTTGGTTATCAAAATGGAGTCTCTTAGCGCACTTTTTGATCAAAAAGTGTCCCCCCATCCACCACGTGGAGGTGGCCTCATATAGGATGGCACCCTAACATTCACTCACCTCAGGCTGGGCGACATGCTGGATCCACTAACAACCTAAAACCACCTTCTGTGAAATAGGGGAGGGGATGCACGGCTACAGAGGGAGCCACTCCCCCCACTTTGCACAGCAAAAACAAAATAAAACAAAAATGTAGCCAGCACCTAAAGCCAATGCACGGGTGCACGCTGCTGTGGCAAGTACAAGACATGTAAAAAGAAAAAGAAAATGGCAGCAGCACACTTGGTCAACAAAATGGAGGCTCTTAGCGCACTTTTTGATCAAAACGTGTCCCCCCCATCCACCACGTGGAGGTGGCCTCATATAGGATGGGACCCTAACATTCACTCACCTCAGGCTGGGCAACATGCTGGATCCACTAACAACCTTTTGCTGTGCAAAGTGGGGGGAATGGCTCCCTCTGTAGCCGTGCATCCCCTCCCCTATTTCACAGGAGGTGGTTTTAGGTTGTTAGTGGATCCAGCATGTTGCCCAGCCTGAGGCGAGTGAATGTTAGGGTCCCATCCTATATGAGGCCACCTCCACGTGGTGGATGGGGGCACACGTTTTGATCAAAAAGTGCGCTAAGAGCCTCCATTTTGTTGACCAAGTGTGCTGCTGCCATTTTCTTTTTTTTTTACATGCCTTGTATTTGCCACAGCAGCGTGCACCCGTGTATTGGCTTTAGGTGCTGTCTACATTTTTGTTTTTGTCTGTATAGATGTTTCTAGTCATTTAGATGACAGAGAAATCCTAGGTAAACTAATTCTCTGAATACAAGCACATTTGTCATACACAAAATCAGAGTACCCAGATGATAGATACAGGTGTGGTCTATTTCCCAGCAAAAGGTCAACGTGGGTAGACATAGATGGCAGACCAAGGATAGACATAGATGACCAGCAGAAAACGGGACAGTAGAATGAGAAGAGATCAGGGTCAAAACACTGTTACAGGATCCGCTAACAAAAAACATCTTTCCAGGACACTTGGAACCTATTGCATAGACAGAGTGGAGATGGTGAATGTGCCTGATAAAGCAGGTGACTAACACTAATTGGCAGGAGAAGGATTTTGGTTTACGTAGTGGCCCTTTAGGAAGCAGGAGAGTGCAGAAGCAACATGGGGACTGTGTCAAAAGAAGAGTCACTCAAAGATGATCAAAAGTCTTTTAAGACATAAAATAGGTAACCATCCTAAAATGTAACTTTTATTTCTACTATAGAACAAAGAGATGTCCAGCGCAGATAAGCGGTAACGGAATTCTTTATTGCGGAAACTTTAGCACTTGGATGACAAAGACACAAGTGACGTGTTTCAGCCCTAGAGTCGGCCTTAGTCATACAAAATCTAAAAGTATGCACAGGCTTTACATAGGGAGTATCACTTATGGTCCTCCTATCACGGACTGTGGTCATGAGATAAACTCCTCCCCTTCTTAACTGGACAGGTGTGTGGTTGCCTCTAATTCCGGCATGGCGCACCTGTGCAGTGGGGTATAGTACAAGAACATAGATTATGTAAGGCAGACATACATATAAATATATTCAACCATTATCAAATATTTTCTGCTATAATAATACAAGATTTGTATTTGCGGTTTAACCCCAGACAGTGCTAGCACATACAAGCATATAAAGAAAATATATATGAGCAAGGAGGAGGGTATGATATTCAATCCATCCATATACATGGGTGCTCCATAGAGCGGTAGTATTAGTATAGCTCTAATGTGTTATATGGTATTCACCAGTAGGGATATGAGGGATAGGTGGCACAAGGGAAAGGACAGTATCTTTTAATAATGCAAGACAGTGTCCATTCTCTTATTGGGGGTGCGACTGTCTAACTTAAGTATCCAAAAGACCTCCCTGTCAAGTAATTTAAGTCTGGTGTTGCCCCCCCCCCCCTAACAGGAGGTATGACATGTTCAAGACCCTGCAACATGAGAGAGGATGTGCTCCCTGCATGCACCTCCTCGCAGTGTTTAGACACCATGGACACATGCCTGGAATTAAAATGGCGTATATCAGAAATATGTTTACGAATGCATAACTTAAGGGGGGTGGTTGTACACCCCACATATTGCAATTTGCATTCCTTGCATGTGAACACTTATACTATGTGTCAGGTGTTACAATTAATGTACTTCACAATCTTATGTGCGTCTCCAGTGGAGGTAGACACAACCGAATCCGAACTGTACATGTATTTGCAACAAATACATTTGTTGTGTCCACACTTATGTGATCCACTGTGACGCAACCATGTGGGTTGCGGTTTCTTGGTTTGCTCGAGAAACAGGCTGGGTGAAATGAGTTGTCTGACTGTAGGAGCCCTTGTGGAAATACACTTTTACCCAGCTGTAAAGACCTCCTGAAAAGAGGGGTCACTAGTGATGACAGGCATGAACTTATGAATGATATCACATATTTGTCTAAATTCATGCCTATACCTCGTAAAGAAAATAAGAGGTGAATCTGTCTTGGGTGGTTTGGATCTCTCTGGCCTACTTTGTTTAGGCGAGATGAGCACGTCCCGTATCATACTAGAGGCTATACTTTTTCCACGCTTTATGTCGTGTGTACAGTAACCCCGGGCCAGGAGTCGGGATTCAATTTCTCCTGCCTCCAGCTCGAAATCAACATCTACAGAGCAATTTCTTTGGGCCCTGATCATCTCGCCAACAGGTAGATTCCTAATCACATGTGGTGGATGACAAGAAGATGCGTGTGAAAAGGGAGTTCACGACAGTACTCTTCCTGAATGTGGTAGTAATTACACGCTGATTTATCTCATCACCCACCAAATGTAAATCCAAAAAGTCAACACATTTTGTTTCATAAGCTACAGTAAATTTCAGGTTATGGACATTGTTGTTCAAATACTCACTGAAGTCTGATATGGTCGCCACATCGACCCCCAAATAATAAGGAGATCCTCTATGTAGCGACCATACAAGATAAAGGATGACAAAAAAGGGTTCGATTAGGAGAAGATTGTCCCCATATATATGTTGGCGAGAGAGGGGGGAGAACTTCGCCCCCATCGACGCTCCTGTAATTTGGAGGAAGAAACATTGATTAAACATAAAATAATTGTGGTGTAACAAGTCCACAACCTGAATAATGTATTCCTGTAGCATGATTGTGTAATTTGAGTAAGAACTTGGAAACCAAGTAAGAGCCTGCATATCCTGGGGGATATCCGAATAGAGTGAAACCACATCTCATGTAATCCATGTGAAATGATGTTTCCATTCTATGTGGTTCATCATATGCAAGGTGTGCCCCGTATCTTTGATGTATCCTGGCATCTGTATGATGAGGGGTTGCAGGGAGGCATCCACCCAAGAGCACAGTCTCTCGTTCAGGGAAGAAATCCCCACAACGATAGGTCTAAGAGGGGGAGGGAACACACCCTTATGGACCTTCAGTAACGAGTGAAAAATAGATATGACAGGATCCTCTATAACAATATAATCAGCTTGTTTTTTAGTCAAAACATTATACCTGACACCTAGGTCCACAAGGGCTATGAGTTCCTGTTTAAAGGGAACCATTGGATCCCCCGGCAGGGGTCTGTATGTTTCCATGTCAGATAACATGGAAAAATTCTGTTTAGCTTACAGACCCCTGTCTAGGATAACAACGGCCCCTCCTTTGTCCGCCTGGCGGGCCACTATGTCCTCCATTTTGGACAAATCCTGTAAGGCTTTTTACTCCCGTATGCTTAAATTATGCTTAATTTTATGTTGTTGTCTCGTTAGGGCAATGAGTTCACACTCGACTGCATCCTGGAAAAATTCCAGTGAGGGGGTGCAAGAGTTCACCGGATAAAATTTAGGATTGGGGGTCTGAAATGCTGGAGTACCCACATCATGTGGGGGATGTTGAAGTTCCTGCAGCTCAGACACCCACACCCAGTCCCTAAATGTGAGTTCTTCCCCTAAGCGATCTCTATCCTCTATTTGGTGAGTGAGCTGGACATTCTCTCTGTCTTTTATTTTTACTATACAATTGAAGTAGGGGGCACCTTTTCTTTACCCTCCTCCCTGGTGTCAGAATAGTGCTCTGACTATACAGAGTTCCATGGCAGACTGTGTAAGCATGGCACCAATAACATCAATCAAAAATTCTATGGTAATTGAAAAAAATGTATTAGTCCCCAATGGGCACTAAAAAAAGTGTGATAGAATTTTATATATATATATATATATATATGTATATATATATATATATATATATATATATATATATATATATATATAAAACATTATTAGGAGGCATGTCTCATTGTAAGTTTGGGCTGTTGCCCAAATAATTGTGCCGCATCCATGCCAAATGTGAGAGCACCGAGACATGGACCTGGTGCTTTGTAATGGTTTCATCATCTCCTTTTTACTTAACAGCTGTGATTACAATTAAATTTAACACAGGTTTTGTACATTAAACAAAGTGCCCTAGGCTTTCAAAACTCCAGGCACCACTTTTATTAATCTGGCACAAATAGCGCTGCACTAAATAGACAAATCTTGGAATATGTTTCTCAATGTCTAGAGTATCCAATACCTGAGGATATCCATATAGTCCAAGGATTTGTGCTGCTGTAATAGTGGTAGATGAATGGTGATCTCCAATGATACCAGCCAGCTGGCCATGGCTCCTACAGGAATAATTTGGTATCATCTTATCCGGGCCGGACAGAAGATGTAAGACACGTTGTACTGCCACTTTCATATCTAAGCATGAGTCATAAAGATGATATCCCAGGGTAATATTGGGTAAAATGTCAGGATTCTTGTTAATATTATCAATGGCAAAGAGAAAAATCAGAGAGTGTAAGAATCCTTGTAAATCTGGCCTATAAATAGATAAATGTATATAGAGATGAATGACTAGAGATATGGTCTTCATTTATTCACTGCATGGTCTAGGTAAGATGAGATATTCCTGCTGATCTCTTCTATAATGCAGTGAAATGTGTATATGCCCTTCGTGATTTCTTTATAGTTTTACCCTACATTTCACAATCCTAAAATCAGGTGAAGTGTTGAGTGATGTTTTCAAAAATTTGCTCTGGCAGCCTCAACAAGTATTTTCAAACAGCTCGCTTCTGACCAAAGCAGGAACTTAGCAACAGCCCTAAAGCCCTGCATAAAATTGCCACGGTCACCTAGGAATGTACAGTATTTAAAGGGGTACTTCACTGGTATACATGATACCCCCTATCCAAAGGATAGGGGATAACATGTCTG
This sequence comes from Hyla sarda, assembly GCF_029499605.1. NCBI lineage: Eukaryota > Metazoa > Chordata > Amphibia > Anura > Hylidae > Hyla > Hyla sarda. Next base: position 6,792,905 of record NC_079189.1, on the reverse strand, counting down.
ATCGGGAGGGTCCAGTCGCAGCACCCCAGTCATCCAGTGCATGGCCCCAGTCTTCCGTGACGGTAGTGCCACAGTGCCAGTCACGAGATCGCGCCTTGTTATCTTGTTATCCCCTATCCTAGCAGACATGTTATCCCCTATCCTTTGGATATGCAGTCACACGATGGAATCTACTGTAAAATAATTTACACTATGGAGCCTCTACTGTTAGAGAAGTCACACTATGGAGTCTATACCGTAAGAGCAGTCACACTATGGAGTCTCTGCTGTAAGATCAGTCACACTATGGAGTCTATACTGTAAGGGCAGTCACACTATGGAGTCTATACTGTAAGAGCAGTCACATTATAGAGTCTCTACTGTAAGAGCAGTCACACTATGGAGTCTACACTGTAAGAGCAATCACACTATAGAGTCTATACTGTAAGAGCAGTCACATTATGGAGTCTATACTGTAAGAGCAGTCACACTATGGAGCCTCTACGGTAAGAGCAGTCACACTATGGAATCCGTACTGTAAGAGCAGTCACACTATGGAGTCTATACTGTAAGAGCAGTCACACTATGAAGTCTATACTGTAAGAGCAGTCACACTATGGAGTCTATACTGTAAGAACAGTAACACTATGGAGTCTCTACTGTAAGAACAGTCACACTATGGAGTCCCTACTGTAAGAGCAGTCACACTATGGAGTCTATACTGTAAGAGCAGTCACACTATGGAGCCTCTATTGTAAGAGCAGTCACACTATGGAATCCATACTGTAAGAGCAGTCACACTATGGAGTCCCTACTGTAAGAGCAATCACACTATGGAGTCTATACTGTAAGAGCAGTCACACTATGGAGTCCCTACTGTAAGAGCAATCACACTATGCATCCTCTACTGTAAGATCAGTCACACTATGGAGTCTATACTGTAAGAGCAGTCACACTATGGAGTCTATACTGTAAGAGCAGTCACACTATGGAGTCCATACTGTAAGAGCAGTCATACTATGGAGCCATTACTGTAAGAGCCGTCACATTATATAGCCTCTACTGTAAGAGCAGTCACACTATGGAGTCTATACTGTAAGAGCAGTCACACTAAAGAGTCCCTACTGTATGAACAGTTATAGAAGACTTTAACATAGGAACAGATATTCTCTACTGTATAAAGTATTATAGTGAGCATTGATGATCATCAGTAACACGTCTATAATATAAAATGTCTAGAATAGTGATATGAATACATTAGCAGCATTAACAATGAAGTGATGAGAAGAACTATTGCAAGAACCTGTACAAGCCCTTCCAGCTTCAAGAATGTCACGTACAGTTGTCATCATTGTGTTTTTTATGAACCCCTGAAGTTGTCCTTTAGTCTGCACTGCCTGGGAATCTGTAGACAATTGTCATCCCTGACCCACACACCTCATCATTTATTACTGGAAATATTACACATAGAAGCTTATATTGCATCTATAGATAGGTGAAGATTTGACAGCAGTCACACTGTTCTCTAACCTTTTTATTTGCAGATCAGAAGTTGTAGAATTCGCAGTTGCAGATATTTATAAGGTTATCAAAAATACATCAGAATTGCCTTATAAAATCTGCAATTGTAGATTTCACAGCTTCAACTCCGCTGGGGATCGTGTGTGTGAAGACATCCCAAAAGACTTTACATACATGAAATCATGACTTACCCTTCACATTTAATCCTTGAGAAATATTCCTCTTGATATATTACATTTATCACTATGTTATCTATTGTCAACAACCCCCCGATGATGAGGTCTCCATCCTGGTAATTGTTCTGTAAATGATCAACAACTTCAATCGCCTTTAGATCACAGGATAATTGTATTGAAGGAAGCCGAAGAAACATCCATATAGTAAGGGAAATGAACATCTTATCGGAATGTGATAATAAAGAAGTATATGGCATTACATGGAGAATGGAAGAAGAACAACACAGAGAAGACGGCAGCTCATAGTATCAGTGAGATTATGGAGACTGCTCTCATCTCTCCTCTTCTTATACAGTATGATGGGATATATTGTCTGACCTCATCACACATTATTCTGGATCTGTTCCCAGATGACTGTGGCCTAAACTGTCTTTACTAGAGATGAGCAAATCGAATCTGAAGAATTAGAATTTGTTACAAATTTCAGGGAAAATTCGATTTGCAACGAATGCAAATATTGCCGCGATTCTATAGTGCAAATCACTTCATTAAACTCCATTTAGTGTGGTCCAGGCTCCAGGGTATCTAAAATGGCAGATCCACATGTGAGGACATGGGGCAAGAAATCCTGGGAAGGCAGGAACAAGGCTAGGCGGGATGACCCTGAATCACATGCAGCCAGTCACCCCTGCGATGTCACAGCCCTATACTGTATAATCGGCAGCCATATTGCGGCCAGTCACTTAATTCTTTCACTGCAGAGAGATCTATAGGGACAGACAGTGCTGTGTGTTACACGGAGAAGCTTTTTTCAGCAGAGAGGGACAAAGAGCAGTGTGTCTTTCACAGAAAAGCATTCTTACTGCAGCGATTTACCTCCCAGTCACTGTCTAAAGCTTTCTATTACAGAGGGCAGTGTGTTGCACAGAAGAACAGCGGCGATTCAGCTCATGCCCAAATCCTGCCTAGAAGCACTGATAGGGAAGGGAGTGAGATTGAGAGAGAAAGTGCAATTTTGGGTGTAGTACACTGTGACTGTGTGCTGCAGCACTGGTGTCTACTGCTGTGTTGTGCACAAATACGTTTTTTAAGCATACTGTAGCGCATTCTTCTGCCCTCATAAGTGCAAACCACATACCTACATCTAAGTGGAGTACTATTTTGTACCTTTTAAACTCTCAAGGGCCTAGATACTGTAAAAGTCCAAGCAAAAGTACTCACAAGCTGGGGTTTTACTCAAATACTTTTTTAAGCATACTCTAGCACATTTTTCTGCCCTCATATGTGCATTCCACATACCTACATCTAAGTGGTGTACTATTTGTTTACCCAGTTAACTCTCAAAGGCCTATATACTGTGAAAGTCTCGGCATAAGTATTCACCGGCTCGTGTTGTACTCAAATACTTTTTTAAGCATACTGTAGCACATTTTTCTCCCCTCATAAGTGCATACCACATATGTACATATAAGTGGTGTACTATTTTGTACCTGTTAAACTGTCAAGGGCCTAGATACTGTGAAAGACTAAGCAAAAGTACTCACCGGCTGGTGTTATATTTAAATAGTGAAGCGTATTGTACTCCCTTCATAGACTCACTAAGTATGTCAGGCAGAGAAGTGCCAGGACATGCACAGAGGAGTGGCAGAGGCCTAAATTCATCAGGTGCAGGCAGAGGACGCAGCAGACTAAGGGTGAGTGGCAGCAGGAGTCACACTGAGAGGCCTGATTTCCCAGAATCAGCCAGCGGTCGTGTCTCGACCAGCATTCCATCTGCCGTCATCGATTGGTTAACATGGTCATCTACTTCATCACAAGTGACATCTGATACCCCCAGTCAACAGTGAGTGGGTTCCTCAGACACCACCCTCAGTTGGCATGGCCCGAGAGCAGTTACTGTCTTCCTATTGCCTCTGTCCTATGCAGTTCCCTCCTCTAAAGAAGTATATTATGCTGTGGGCTCACTATTCAGTGAGGACGATCTAATAGAAGATAGTCAGCAGCTACTGCCCAGCCAAGAAGCGGAGGAGACATCCACCGCTTCCTACGATAGGCGGGAAAGAAGCGATGAGGAGAGTGACGTGGGAAGCGGTGTTGCAGACACTGTTGAGGAATCTGAGGAGGACATCAGTGACATGCAGACACTTGTTGATGATGATGAAGCCAATCGCAATTGGGAGCCAGGTGGAGAAGGGGCTTTATCATCATCAGGAGAAGAGGCTTGCAGGTTGCCCGTGAGGCAGCAGCTGAGCCAGCAAGGTGGTAGCATGGTTGGCAGTCAGAGTGGTGGCAGAAGTGGAAAGTCTGGAGCCAAACATGCCCGGGGGAGACCACCTGCTTTGCGACAGCCTACCTTGCCAGGAGGTAGTGGAACAGGGGTTCCTGGAGATGGCGGCAGTAGCAGTCAATCAGTGCAGACTGTTGGTGGGAAAATCAGCTACTTGGAGGTGTGGCAGTTTTTCATCAAGAATCCGGAGGAGGTTAACAAAGCCACATGCAAGATGTCTCGGCAGACGGTGAGGCGTGGCCAGGGTCCCAATGCTGGTATCACTGCCCTGCTTCAACACATGCTGCGCCACCATAAAGAGGCCTGGGAGAAACGTGGCTCAGATGTGGTGGTCCAGCCTGCTGCATCACCCTGTAGCACGCCACTCCCTGTTTCAGCCAGCCAAGCCTCCACAACCTCAGCTGAAGGGAGATGTGTGTCATACCCTCCTTCTGTCGCTCCAGATGCTCCTGCTCCTCCTACTTTAAGTTAGTCATTTCGCCAGCACTCGATTGGCAAAGCCATGTCCAAAAGATAACAGTATGCGCCCACTCATCCAACGGCACAGAAGTTGAATGTGCTCCTGTCCAAGTTGCTGTTGCTGAAGTCCCTCCTTTTTCAAGTGGTGGACTCTGCACCTTTCAGAGAACTGATGGCTTGTGCCTAGCCGAGGTGGAGAGTCCCAAGCTCTCATTTATTTGCGAAGAAGGCAGTACCAGTCCTGCACAATTTTGTGGAAGAGAAGGTGGGCCAGTCCCTGAGCCTGTTGGTGTGTACCAAAGTACAGGGCAGCACCGACATGTGGAGCTGTAACTATGGTCAGGGACAATACATGTGATTTATGGCTCACTGGGTGAATGTGGTTACTGCACAGCCACAACACCAACTTAGACAGGTCACGCTGCTTGCTCCTCCACGCTCTCAGGCCTTTGGTCGTGTTACAGTGTGCAACTCCGCCTCCTCATCCTCCGCCGTGTCCTCAGCCTCCACTGCACGGACAAGTCTCAGTGCCCCTTCAGCTTACCATGTGTGTAGGGCACGGCGGCGTCACGCTGTTCTTCACATAGTTTGCCTTCGCGAACATAGTCACACAGGGAAGGAACTGCTAAAAGCCATTCATAAAGAAATTGGAGCAAGGCTTACTACAGGAAAACTGGAAATGGGAACAATGGTGACTGACAATGGTGACTGACAATGGGTAGAACATCTTGTCTGCGCGAAATGGAAGGCTGAGCCATGCGCCCTGCATGGCACACGTGTTAAATCTGCTTGTCAAGCGGTTCCTGAAGTGTCCCCCTCATTTGCAAGACATCCTAACAATGGGAAGGAAACTCTTCCTACGCTTTAATTCATTATCTATAATTATCATTTATTTTGAGTCTATAGGATGCATGAACACATATATACATATATGACCTTGGAGTCTATATACTGCATTGCTCGACCCTTGCACATATATATATATTATATATTGTCCACCAGCTGTTTGTAATAGGGCATAGTTTTGTATCAGTAACATAACCGCTAATAATAGCAGTTAACATCAGGTATCTATTGGTATTGGCCGCTCGCTAAAGTAGTTGACAGTGTCGGGTTATCCAGCCACGCCCACTATTGACATCAGACGGGGGCGCGGCACTCCTGACACTGTCAAGCGGCCACCGTCAGACGCCGCTAGCACATGCACAGAGCGCACAGTAGCCGAATGTCACGGCTCCCTGCCACTGCAGGTATGCACTCCGTCAAATCTACATGCTTGATGCCGGGACCGTAAGTAATACGCTGAATGGCATTTTGGCTCCATCTTCCTTTTCAGGACAATACTTGATTGGGGCCTTTTTTTGTGCATTTCTATCTAGGTATACGCATACATCACCGTATGTGTGTGAGTAAAGACAATCAGTGGATGCGATGCAAGTCTTCTTTTGCAGGAACCAATGCTGATGGACATGTATATCTTTTGTATCTTTTTCTCTAGGTACCTGGAATCTCACGGCAGTTTGCGAGTAATCTTTATAATCCCTTATAGTACTATCATCTGGCTTTCTCCCTAGAGGATTGTATTGTACCATTCATTTAGTGTTCATAGCACCTTATGAATTAAATGTCTATATGCAAATCTTCTATGGCAGTTGACTAACAGCTGTACAAGATACCTTTCTGCATATGCGGTGTTATAGACTCCATTGGTTATCCCCTGAGGATGGTGCATTATTGCGACAGAAACGCATTGGGAACCCTATATTATGATATAATTGAACACTATTTTTTGCATGGCAGTGATATGTTTCCTGATACTCAGGACTTGAGACTAGTGCTACTGGAGACTTCATGCTATGCATGATTGTTGTTGTAGGGCTGAGCAACGTTATGACTATAAGTGCGAAGTACCTCTATACAATACAACGTACAATACAAGCAGACCCCCTTTTTTTCATTATCTTAGTGTTCCCTTTATTTTTTTGAGCAGTGTATTTAAACATAGTCCTTACATCTCCCCTAAGCCTTCTTTTTTCTAAACTAAATAACCCTAATTCTGATAATCTTTCTGGGTACTGTAGTCCTACCACATTCCCCGTATTACCCTGGTTGCCCGTCTTTGAACCCTCTCCAGCTCCACCATATCTTTCTTGTACACTTGTGCCCAGTACTGTGCACAGTATTCTATGTGTGGTCTGACTAGTGATTTATACAGCGGTAGAATTATTTCCTTGTCGTGGGCATTTATGCCCCTATTGATGCACCCCATGATTTTATTTGTTCTGGCAGCAACTGCCCGACACTGGTCACTACAGCTAAATTTACTGTTAACTAAGACTCCCAAGTCCTTTTTCATACATAATCCCAGCCTGGATTTTTCTTCCCCATGTGCATAACCTTACATTTATCAGTGTTGAACCTCATCTGCCACTTCACAGCCCGAACCTCCAAACTGTCCAGATTCATTTGTAAAAGTGTACTGTCCTCTATTGTGTTTACCGCTTTACAGAGTTTAGTATCATCTGCAAAGATTGCTACTTTACTATTCAACCCCTCCACTAGGTCATTAATGAATATATTAAATAGGACAGGACACAAGACTGACCCCTGTGGTACCCCACTAGTAACAGTCACCCAATCAGAATAAGTACCATTAATAACCACCCTCTGTTTCCTATCACTGAGCCAGTTACTTACCCACTTGCACACATTTCCCCCCAGCCCAATCCCTCTCATTTTATGTACCAACCTTTTATGTGTCACTGTATCAAATGCTTTGGAGAAATCCAGATATACAACATCCAGCAATTCCCCCTGGTCCAGTCTGTAGCTCACCTCCTCATAAAAGCTGATCAGGTTAGTTTGACAGGACCGATCCTTCATAAATCCAGGTTGATATGGAGTCATACATTTATTTTTATCAAGATACTCTAAAATAGCATCTCTTAGAAAACCCTCAAACAATTTACATACAACGGAAGTTAAACTAACAGGTCTATACTTCCCGGGGTCACCTTTTTACTCCTTTTTAAATATTGCCACCACATTTGCCATGAGCCAGTCCCGGGGAACAGTGCTTGTTACTATAGAGTTTATGAATATTAAAAATAGGGGCCTGTCTATTACATTACTTAATTTCTTTGGGACACAGGGGTGAATGCCATCTGGGCCTGCTGATTTGTCTATTTAAATGTTTTGTAGGCAGCACCGTACTTCTTCCTGGGTTAGACTGGTGACCTGTACTTCTTCCTGGGTTAGACAGGTGACCTGTACTTCTTCCTGGGTTAGACAGGTGACCTGTACTTCTTCCTGGGTTAGACAGGCGACCTGTACTGGGGAGTTTACCTTATCTCGCTGTATTTCACCTGGCATTTCATTTTCCTCAGTGAATACAGTGGAGGAGAATTTGTTTAATATATTTGCTTTTTCCTGGTTCCCGTTTATAATTTCTTCTTTATCGTTTTTTAAAAGGCCAACACTTTCATTCTTAACCTTTTTGCTATTTATATAGTTAAAGAACATTTTGGGGTTAGTTTTACTCTCTTTGGCAATGAGTCTTTCTATCTCTATTTTTGCGGTTTTTTTTTTACATAGTTTAAATTTTTCACTATAGCTTTTTAATGCTTCTTCACTGTTGTCCTATTTTATTAGTTTCAATGTTTTATTTTTGTCGTTTATTGCCCCCTTAACATTTTTATTCATCCATATTGGTTTTCTTTTATTTCTGACCATTTTATTCTGATAAGGTATATACATCTTATAGTGAGAATTTAAGATATTTTTTACCTGTTGGGGATGGAGGGCGTACAGGTAAGCCCTTGCGTGGTTATACTTAAAGGGGTACTCCACCCCTAGACATCTTATCCCCTATGTAAGTCAGCTTTCACGCCCCCTTCCATAGACTTGCATTGGGGGGGGGGGGGGCGGTTGTGACATCACACGGGGGCGGAGTCGTGGTCGGGATGGTATTAGTCTGAGGGCTTCCAGCGGTTCCGGAAGCCGTTACAGGTGGGTGCCGCTTGGTAGAATGCGGGGGTCCCCAGCGGCGGGACCCCAGTGTGAAGACGTCTCGTCCCCTATCCTTTGGATAGGGGATAAGATGTCTAGGGGTGGAGTACCCCTTTAACCTCTTAAGTCTTAGGGCATACCTGTACACCCTAAGCCCAGTCCCGGTGTGAAAAACTGGGTCACGCCGTGCTAACGATAGCCGGGACCCTGGGCTAACAGCGTGGGGCACCGATCGTTGTGCCGCGCGCTGTTAACCCTTCAGACGCGGCGATCAAAGTTGATCGCCGCGTCTGAAAACGAAAGTAAACGGTTCCCGATCACCTGGGACGCAGGCAGAGTGTCACGATTCGGCTTACAGGTAGTGGATCCTCTGTGTCAGCGAGGGATTGGCGTGGACCGTGCTGGTGGACCGGTTCTAAGAGGCTACTGGTGTTCACCAGAGCCCGCCGCAAAGCGGGATGGTCTTGCTGCGGCAGTAGCCACCAGGTCGTATCCACTAGCAACGGCTCAACCTCGCTGACTGCTGAGAAGGCGTGGGACAGAAGGACTAGGCAGAAGCAAGGTCAGACGTAGCAGAAGGTCGGGGCAGGCGGCAAGGTTCGTAGTCAAGATGGATAGCAGGAGTTCAGGTAACACAGGCTTTGGACAACACTAAACGCTTTCACTGGCACAAGGCAACAAGATCCGGCAAGGGAGTGCAGGGGAAGTGATCAGATATAGCCAGGGAGCAGGTGGAAGCCAATTAAGCTAATTGGGCCAGGCACCAATCATTGGTGCACTGGCCCTTTAAGTCTCAGAGAGCTGGCGCGCGCGCGCCCTAGAGAGTGGAGCCGCGCGCGCCAGCACATGACAGGAGGGGCCCGGGACGGGTAAGTGACTTGGGATGCGATTCGCGAGCGGGCGCGTCCCGCTGTGCGAATCGCATCCCCGACGGCCATGTCAGTGCAGCGCTCCCGGTCAGCGGGACTGACCGGGGCGCTGCAGGGAGAGAGACGCCTTGAGCGCTCCGGGGAGGAGCGGGGACCCGGAGCGCTAGGCGTAACAGTACCCCCCCCCTTAGGTCTCCCCCTTTTTTTGTCCGACAACTGCTTTACCTGGGACGAGGACACCGGGAGTGAATGGAGGGTTTCCTCAAAGGCAGGCAGTACAGCAGGAGTGGGAATGGGGAGGGAGGGCAGAGGGTGAAGCTTGGCATGGGGCAGGGTGACACAAGGACGGGGGCCATGAGGAGGCACTGAGGCTTGCCTGACGGGACTGGGAGGGGGGGAGAGGCATCTCTTGTGGCAAGCAGGGTCCCAGTTCTTGATCTCCCCGGTGGTCCAGTCAAGGGTGGGAGAATGAAGCCGGAGCCATGGCAGACCGAGGAGGACCTCAGAGGTACAGTTGGGAAGGATGAAGAACTCAATCCTTTCGTGGTGGGGTCCAATGCACATTAAGAGGGGTTTTGTGCGGTAACGCACGGTGCAATCCAATCTGACTCCGTTGACCGCGGAAATGTAGAGCGGCTTGACGAGACGGGTCACCGGGATGCAGAATTTATTCACCAAAGACTCCAAAATAAAATTCCCAGAGGCACCAGAGTCCAAGCAGGCCACGGCTGAGAGGGAGGAGTTGGCTGAAGGAGAAATCCGCACGGGCACCATGAGACGTGGAGAAGCAGACTTTGAACCAAGAGACGCCACACCCACGTGAGCTGGGTGCGTGCGTTTCCCAGACGTGGAGGACGAATAGGGCAATCCACCAAGAAATGCTCGGTACTGGCACAGTACAGACAAAGATTTTCTTCCCTACGGCGATTCCTCTCTTACTGGGTCAGGCGAGACCGATCCACTTGCATGGCCTCCTCGGCGGGAGGCCCAGGCGTAGACTGCAAAGGATGCTGTGGGAGAGGTGCTCAGAGATCTAAGTCTTTTTCCTGGCGGAGCTCCTGATGTCTCTCAGAAAAACGCATGTCAATGCGGGTGGCCAAATGGATAAGTTCTTGCAGGTTGGCAGGAATCTCTCGTGCGGCCAGCACATCCTTGATGCTACTGGATAGGCCTTTTTTAAAGGTCGCGCAGAGAGCCTCATTATTCCATGATAATTCAGAAGCAAGAGTACGAAATTGGATGGCGTACTCGCCCACTGAAGAATTACCCTGGACCAGGTTCAGCAGGGCAGTCTCGGCAGAAGAAGCTCGGGCTGGTTCCTCGAAGACACTCCGGACTTCAGCGAAGAAGGACTGGACTGTGGCTGTGGCAGGATCATTGCGGTCCCAGAGCGGTGTGGCCCAAGACAAGGCCTTTCCTGAAAGAAGGCTCACTACGAACGCCACCTTAGACCGTTCTGTAGGAAACAAGTCCGACAACATCTCCATATGCAGGGAACATTGAGACAAAAATCCACGGCAGAGTCTAGAGTCCCCATCAAATTTGTCCGGCAGGGACAAGCGGAGGCTAGGAGCGGCCACTCGCTGCGGAGGAGGTGCAGGAGCTGGCGGAGGAGATGGTTGCTGCTGTAGCAGAGGCAGAAGTTGTTTTAACGTGGCGGTCAACTGCGACAGCTGCTGTCCTTGTTGGGCAATTTGCTGCGATTGCTGAGCGACCACCGTGGTAAGGTCAGCGAGACTTGGCAGCGGCACCTCAGCGGGATCCATGGCCGGATCTACTGTCACGATTCGGCTTACAGGTAGTGGATCCTCTGTGTCAGCGAGGGATTGGCGTGGACCGTGCTGGTGGACCGGTTCTAAGAGGCTACTGGTGTTCACCAGAGCCCGCCGCAAAGCGGGATGGTCTTGCTGCGGCAGTAGCAACCAGGTCGTATCCACTAGCAACGGCTCAACCTCGCTGACTGCTGAGAAGGCGTGGGACAGAAGGACTAGGCAGAGGCAAGGTCAGACGTAGCAGAAGGTCGGGGCAGGCGGCAAGGTTCGTAGTCAAGATGGATAGCAGGAGTTCAGGTAACACAGGCTTTGGACAACACTAAACGCTTTCACTGGCACAAGGCAACAAGATCCGGCAAGGGAGTGCAGGGGAAGTGATCAGATATAGCCAGGGAGCAGGTGGAAGCCAATTAAGCTAATTGGGCCAGGCACCAATCATTGGTGCACTGGCCCTTTAAGTCTCAGAGAGCTGGCGCGCGCGCGCCCTAGAGAGCGGAGCCGCGCGCGCCAGCACATGACAGGAGGGGCCCGGGACGGGTAAGTGACTTGGGATGCGATTCGCGAGCGGGCGCGTCCCGCTGTGCGAATCGCATCTCCGACGGCCATGTCAGTGCAGCGCTCCCGGTCAGCGGGACTGACCGGGGCGCTGCAGGGAGAGAGACACCGTGAGCGCTCCGGGGAGGAGCGGGGACCCGGAGCGCTAGGCGTAACACAGAGGTCTCCTTACCTCTCTCCGCGGTGTCCGATCGGGGATTGATTGCTCCAAGCCTGAGCTACAGGCTTGAGCAATCGAGCCCCTATCTGACTGATCCCTGCAAAGCTATGGCTTTGCAGGGATCAGCATAGGAGATCAGTGTGCGCAGTGTTATAGGTCCCTATGGGAGCTATAACACTGCAAAAAAAAGTGGAAAAAAAAAGATGACAAAGGTCATTTAACCTCTTCCCTATTAAAAGTTTGAATCACCCCCCTTTTCCCATAAAAAAAAAAAAACCTGTGTAAATAAAAATAAACATATGTGGTATCGCCGTGTGCGAAAATGTCTGAACTATAAAAATATATTGTTAATTAAATTGCACGGTCAATGGCGTGCGCGCAAAAAAATTCCAAAGTCCAAAATAGTGTATTTTTGGTCACTCTTTATATCATGAAAAAATGAATAAAAAGCGATCAAAAAGTCCGATCAAAACAAAAATGGTACCAATAAAAACGTCAGAACACGGCGCAAAAAATGAGTCCCATACCGGCCCATACTCAGAAAAATAAAAAAGTTACAGGGGTCAGAAGATGAGAATTTTTAACATATACATTTTCCTGCATGTAGTTATGATTTTTTTCCGAAGTACGACAATATCCAACCTATATAAGTAGGATATAATTTTAACCGTATGGACCTACAGAATAAAGATAAGGTGTTATTTTTACCGAAAAATGCACTGCATAGAAACGGAAGCCCCCAAAAGTTACAAAATGAAATTTTTTCTTAAATTTTTTCGCAAAATAATTTTTTTTCCGTTTCGCCGTGGATGTTTTGGTAAAAACACTAACGTAACTGCAATGTATAATTGGTGGCGAAAAAAATAAGCCATCATATGGATTTTTAGGTGCAAAATTTAAAGCATTATGATTTTTAGAAGGTGATGAGGAAAAAATGAAAATGCAAAAACGGAAAAACGCTGAGTCCTTAAGTGACGGAGGGCGTACCTGTATGCCCTCCATATTTCCGATCACCACCGCCGATTGCACCGGGATAACTGCTGATATCTAGCAGCAGGCATCCCTTGGCAATGCCCAGGAGGGTCATTTCCCCCGCTCTGCCCACCGATCGAAGTCCGGGCAGAGCAGGGGGAGTGCGGCGAGGGGGGAGCATGACCGGCTTACCGGGCGGCATCGTAGCGGCGGTGGCAGCAGGGACATGCAGGGACATCGGGCGGAGGCAGGAGGAGGAAGGCCGGAAAGTGCGGCGGTGGAGGAGGCTGCAGTGAAGATCACTGGTAAGTGATCTTCACTGTGATCTTCTAAAAATTGCAAAACTACAACTCCCAGCATGCCCAGACAGCCAAAGGCTGTCTGGGCATGCTGGGAGTTGTAGTTTTGCAACATCTGGAGGGCCACAGTTTGGAGACCACAATACGGTGGTCTTCAAACTGCAGCCCTCCATATGTTGCAAAACTACATTTCCCAGCATGCCCAGAAGTCAGGGATACTGGGCGGTGTAGTTCTGCAATATCTGGACCTTCAGATGTTGCAGAACTAAAACTCCCAGCATGCCTGGACAGCTTGGAGTTGTAGTTTTGCAACATCTGGAGGGCTAGAATTTGGAGACCACTACTTAGCGATTTTTTTCTACATATACATAGTAAAACTAAAGAATACTCTCTGATTGGTCATAACAGCATCACTGAGACTCAGCCGATTGGCTAATATGCACAAAGTATTTGAAACTATCAATCAAAATCCCCCCCGAAATGTATCCATTACTCACACCAACACAGTAGGCGCCATTGTGATTGGTCAATATGCCATCTGCGATACAACTAAGATTGGCTGCTCCTTCTGACCAATAGAATCAATGAACCATATGTCATGAAACAAAATACAACACAAACCGAGGTCTGTCCTCCTGTTGGTCGCTCAATCACCACGTGATCCGCTACAAACATCGGCAAAACATTGTCTTCAAAAAAGAATACCAGACGCACACCATTGGCCGCCACCGAGTGACATCACCACAGCTCCGCCACCTGATTGGTCGCTCCTTTTGTGAACGTTTCAGCCGGAAAATCCATTATTTTGGTTTAGTTCATGACATTCGAAACATTATAACACAGAGGGGCGTGGCCAAGCGCTGATGGAGTAAGACGCACCTTCCTTGAGCTCCTAACAAGGGCACTAAAGCAACAAATAAAAGCAGCCTTCTTTAGGTAAAAACTACTAAAATCTATTATTCCACTATCGTCACATACTTGTGCTGATTCTGATATCACTTAGAAGTTACCTTCTTCTACCTCTACATATAAAATCTCACAAAGTCAGACATACCATTAATGCCAGCAACATCATTAGTCCTGTGACGCAGCTAAAATTATCTTGTCAGCCAAGTATCCTGTTCCTTAACAAATAATATCTCCCCCTCTGTCAGTGTGGCTAATCTCTGTAGCTGCTGATAAGAGTAGAGTGCATCCCAAAGGAGACTTATATCTATCTTATCTCTCCTCCTCCTTTACCATTAATCCCTTCCCTTCCTGCACAAACATATATAATAGTGAATGAAAATAGAAAGTAAAAGAAGTAAATATTCAATTAAAATAAACCATAAATAGAAAGTAAATACCTCTTAACTGAGAATTACTATATAGATTGGTTTTTAAGAGAGATATTAATAGATATATTGTGCAGCAAATATATATAGAATAATAAATCTGAAAAAATACCTGAAGCCACCATTTTGTTTTCTCTCTTCCCACAATCAATTTTGAGCTGACTATATCTCTTGAGATTATTCATCCTAAGTAAATTTTCTACTAAAGAATTATTATCCTAAAAAATATTAAATAAAAAAAAATACAAAATAGATAAATATAAATAAATATTTAAACATGTCCTCCAAATTTCATAAAAATAACCAAACCAAACCAAAGATTAAGGAAGACATCATACCGAAAAATAATCCAACTTCATCTAATAGAATTTCACAAAATAAATGTACTAACTCTACTTCAGAAAAAGAAAACAATACTAAAATCCCTGCAATGACTTCAGAAAAAAACTCAAAAACTATTAAGCAAACTAAACTATCATCTCCTCCCAGAACAATTAATTCTTCCAAAAGAATTGAATGGGAAAAAGAAACTCCTCAGAAAGTCTCTAACTCTACATCTTCAAATAGTCCTGCAAGACAAAAAGTCAAATGGGCAGATGAAAATGATGATGACGATGATCCTCAAGAACTTGAATGGGATGACAACGAACCTGCAATTGAAGACATACAGGCTTCCATGCATAAAACTGCTTTTGAAGGTTTTATTAAAAATCTAATATTCTCACTTCAGCAATCTTTACGCAAAGAAATATCAACAGCTTTAGTAACTATCACAAATAGAATTGATACTCTAGAAACAAGAGTGGTTGAAATTGATGATACTGTAATAAATATTTCACGTACACAAAAAACCCTACAAGATGAATTGGAAAATCTTCGCATAGAAAATAATACCATGAAACTTAAAATAGCTGACATAGAAGATAGAGGAAGGCGAAATAACATTAAAATCCGAGGTATTCCTGAAAGCGTTACTAACTCAGAGCTAACTAACTATATTCAAAGACTTCTTGCCACAACCCTTCCAAAAATAGAAACACATGAACTAATTATTGACAGAGCACACCGCCTTTTCAAACCTAAATCTATTCCAGAATCTATTCCAAGAGATGTTATTGTTAGAATACATTTCTTCCATATTAAAGAAATGCTGCTTCAACATAACAGGAAAATGAAGTCTCTTCCAGAACCATTCAACAATCTCTCAATTTATACAGATTTGTCAAATATGACTCTAGACAACAGACGCAAACTTCATCCAATTACCAAAGCTTTACGAGATAACAATATCCAATATAGATGGGATTTCCCACTAAACTTATTATTACTAGACAAGGTAAAACTTTCGTAATCTTATCTTTGGAAAAAGTAATTGAATTACTTAAAGACTGGCATATCCATACTGATTCCTCCAAAATCAACTATTCACCAAAGACTCAGAAAGACTTATCATCTAGAAAAACCTGAAGAAACAAGAATGCTATCTGCCCTGTCCCAGGCTATATACTTCCTTATTTATTATTTTTTTTTTTCTAAGTAATTTTATTACTTATTGCAATCTCCCCGATTGCGCAGTATTTTACTGCTCTTTTTTTCTTTCTTTTTCTCTTTTATTGTTCCTTATATATTGTTATTTGCTATGATGTTTCTAATTTAATTTTTTTTGCAGCGTAATTAATACTATATTAAGAATATGTCCGGGTTTCCGACACACTCCTCTCTCCAGGTATCTAGGTATTATCTATTCCTCTGGTGATATTAAATATAAATCTAGCATTAATAAATCTCACTATATCCCATTAATATGTCATTTAAGATTTTAAATTTAAATGTTAAAGGTCTTAATAGTCCCTTTAAAAGATCTCTCACTTGGAAAGAGGGATTTACACAAAAGGCTGATATACTTTGCTTACAAGAATCTCATTTTAAAAAAGATGCATGTCCTAAATTTTCCAACATCAGATTCCCATATATTTTTCTTTCCACTGCCCCAAAAAAATCAGCCGGTGTCATTATTGCAATAAAAGATACCATCAATTTTTATCATATAGACAGTATAATTGATGACAATGGTAGATATATCATTCTTAACTGCAAAATCAACAATGTATTATATACTATTGCTAATATATATGCTCCTAACTCATGCCAAATTTCATTTCTTAACAAATTTATGAAAAAACTAACTGAACATCATAAAGGAAAGATCATTCTAACTGGAGATTTTAACATAATTCCTGACCCACATTTAGATACTACTTCTAAAAGCAACAAAACTCCGATACATCTTAAGTCATGGCTTCAACAACAGGAGTTACTTGATGTTTGGCGCTGTTTTCATGCTAATGAATATGATTACTCCTTCTACTCACCACGCCATCAAACATACACTCATATAGATTTATTCCTCATGAAATCTGATATTCTTTCATATACTCATGATTGTACTATTGGTACAATCGCGTGGTCTGACCATGCCCCTATACTTTTACATATTATATTTCCAAACTTTCCTAGTAATATTTACAAATGGAAATGCAATAACTAAATTCTTGGGGATCCATCTATTAAAAACTTATTACAATCTAATTTAGAAGAATTTATAGATTTAAACTCACAAACTACAGAAGATCCTTACATTCTATGGAACACACACAAAGCAGTTATGAGAGGATTTATAATCCAACAATCCTCAAGACAAAAAAAACTAATATTAAAAAGAAATAATAACATTACTCAATAAAATAGAACAATTAGAATTAAAACATAAAAAAAAGATTTTAACCATATCTTATCACAAGAGCTCCGCAATACACGACTATCCCTTAGACAACTCCTACTTCATAAATTTGAACAACAAACTAGGCGACTAAAGATGTCATACTATAAAGATGACAATAAATCTTCTAAACTTATGGCTAATAAAATTAAACAACACAGAATTAATTCTAAGATCCATTTTTTAGAACATCCATCTAATAAATCTAAAATATATCATCCACAAGTTATTGCAGATGAATTTAGTAACTACTATTATAAACTTTACAACCTATCCTCAGATGAACATACTTACCAACCTAAACAAGATGAAATCCATTCATTCCTCTCTAAAAAGTAATCTTCCTAAAATCCCTACAGAGTTTCTATCTGATCTTTCAAAACCGTTTAACAATTTAGACATTTTTGACGCTATTAAACAATCTAAACATAAAAAATCTCCAAGCCCAGATGGTTTTACAGCTGATTATTATAAAACCTTCTCACAAACATTAACCCCTCTACTTAATAAAGTTTCCAATAAAGCTATGTCTACAGGCAATCTACCCCCTGAAATGTTGGAGGCTCATGTTGTCGCCATTCCCAAACCGGGTAAAGATCCCACTTGGCCCTCAGCTCTTCGTCCTATTTCACTTCTTAATGAAGACGTTAAATTATACGCAAGAATTATAGCAAATAGACTCCATAAAATAATGACAACTATCATTCATGAGGACCAGTTGGGATTCACAAGAGGTAGACAAACTAGTGATTGAACTAGAAGAATTATTAATCTAATTACACATGCAAATCATTACAAAACGCCTTCTCTGCTTCTTTCTTTAGACGCAGAGAAGGCGTTTGATAGGGTTCATTGGAGCTACATGATCGCCACTTTACAAGAATTTGGTCTTCCTGAGGCCCTGAGATCTGCCATTTCAGCACTTTATACCAAACCAAAAGCATCAGTATATGTAAATGGAATTTTATCCCGTCCCTTTAATATATTTAACGGTACCAGACAGGGATGCCCCCTTTCCCCATTAATATTTTCTATTGTCATGGAACCTCTTGCAGCCACAATTAGAAACTCTTTAATGATTAAAGGTATTGACAGACCAAATTATAATCATAAAATCAGCCTATACGCTGACGATGTTATAATAACAATTTCTGATCCCATAAATTCTCTAACCAATGTATGCGAAAGTCTTAAGAAATTTAGCAAAGTCTTATATTACAAACTGAACACAGACAAATGTCATATGTTGGATATAAATTTAAACCGTTCAACCAAAACGGAAATTTCTCAATGTTTTTCTTTTAAATGGTCAGTAGATGCTATACCTTATTTAGGAATCTATATTACTCGCTCACATAAACTTCTTATTAAAGAAAATTTCCCAAAATTAACATCCAATTTAGAAAAAACTTTACTTTCGATAGAAAAACAGGAAATTAGTTGGGTTGGAAGGATAATTACGTATAAAATGTTTATTTTATCTAGGATGTTGTATTTATTTAGAACTCTCCCTATCAAAATTCCTAAAAATACTATAAACGCACTTCAAAAAAGACATTTTAAATTTATATGGGGTAAAAAAAAAAAAAGCTAGAATTGCTCATAACATCTTATTGTCACCTACTCAATTTGGAGGATTAAATGTTTCAAATTTAGAAGCATACAGAAAAGCAAGCATCATTTCTCAATCTCTTGCTTGGCTAATCCCCGCTGAAAAATCTAAAAGATGGGTTCAGATTGAAAAGGAACTAACTCAGATTAAAAACTGGAGAAATACATTAAGTTGTGCAGACAGAATCCATACCATGAAACGATTTTCTATATCCCCTTCTGTAAAAGAAACACTAAAGATATGGTCTCTTTTTAGTAATAAAAACACTCTAAACATAGATGTTTCATTTTACCACATCCCTCTTCATTCAATTAATATCCATTTCCCTAATATTAACCTAGACACTTGGTATGCTAAAGGAATCAAATATTTAGCAAACATGTTTGTTGGAAATAGATTATTATCTTTTCCAGGACTTGCTACAAAATATTGCTTACCTCATACTGATGTTTCTATATATAGCCAAATTAAAAACTATTTGCAAAAATTTCCAAATAAAAATGTTGTTTTACCACGATTTTTGGGAGATGTTTTGGGTGACCCGGAAATCCTCCATAAAAGAAATATTAAACAATTTTATCATCACTTTAACCAATCCCAGTATCCTAGACATTCACTTTCCCATTTAAAAAAAAGGGAATTTGAACTTAATATCACCATACCTTTAACTACATGGGAAAAAAACTTTATTTGGGCCAAGAAATCCTCTATGTGTATTAACCACTGAGAACAATGTATGAAAATTCTAACCAACTGGTATTATACACCAGCTAAATTAGCAAAATGTTATCACTCCATGTCTAATAAATGTTGGAGAAATTGTAATGAGACAGGAACCTTGAAACATCTTCTATGGAATTGCCCTATTATTGCACCATTTTGGTTAGAGGTTGAAAAACTTATGAATGACCTAACCGGAAAATATTCCACTCTTACACAAGAATTTGCTCTTTTATTGTTGGGCATTCATGAAATTCCAGAAAAATGTTGTATTCCCATTTGTCACATAATTTTTACCGCCCAACGTTTACTTACAAGAAGATGGAAATCTTCCGATGTCCCAACAATCCAGGAACTTATAGCAAATGTAACTACCAACTGCAAATATGAGATCACATTGGCGCATCAAAATGGTTTTGGTATAAAAAAAAGAAACAGTTGGAATGCATGGTTACATAAATTCCCTAATGTCACATGATTCCTTCTAGATACATTATCAGAATTATTTTTGGATCTTTTATTTATTTATTTATTTTTAGTGTCTAGTTTACTCTTACTGTAAGAGGAGGGGTGTGAAGGCAATCCGACCATTAAAACAATAACTACTATACCTTTAATTTAATCACATCTGATATCCTTCGCTGCAAATGTTATGACTTGTTATAGTTAATTTGTTATTATTTATATATATGCTGTTGTATTTTATCAGCATGGAAATTTACTTATTTTATTCTATTGTATAACATATTATACTTCATAGTTTCCTTGAACTTGATATATTATTCACCTTTTACTTTAATGTTTAATCTAAAATGTATTGTTTATTGTATAGTGTAATGTTTGTTGTAAAATTTAATAAACATATATATATAAAAAAACAATAAAAAAAAAAAACATTATAACACAGAAGAAAATGATGTTCCAACAAAAATATATAAATGTGAATACACAGAAACTGAAACAACACATTTGATCCACAAGTTTGTCTTTATTTATTTTTTCACAAATGTCTCAAAGTGTATCTTAAGGTGTGTGGCGCCAACCCTCAGTGTCACCCCCCTTGACCCCCGACCTCCGCCATTCTTGGCGCCAGAAATTTGTATATATATTATTCCACACTGTGATACTTCTGTACACTGTTTGCAATTGAAAAAGAGGGAACATACCCTCGAAACGCGTCTTGCAGTTTTCCTGTACTGGTCCCTTGTATGAATAAAATACATTATACTTGTACCCTATGACTCCGCGTTTGAATCCACCAAGGCAGCCCCATCGCAGAGGATTTTTCAAGATTTTCATGCATACCTTACTACCGACCCCCCAAGAGAACACCGGTCATCTCTGCAGGCTGCAGCCGAGGATCTCACATCACTACCCCGCTTCTTAAGGGGTGATATGCATGAAACCAAGGTTCACACAAGGTGAGCACATCTATATATATAAAACTCAACGGGGGAGATTTATCAAAACTTGTGCAGAGGCAAAGTTGCCCAGTTGCCCATAGCAACCAATCAGATTGCTTCTTTCATTTTTCACAGGCCTGGTTAGGAATGTAAGAAGCAAGCTGCTTGGTTGCTATGGGCAACTGGGCAACTTTGACTCTGCACAAGTTTTGATAAATATCCCCCAACGTGTGTGTGTGTGTATATGTATGTCTGTCTGTGTGTGTGTGTGTGTGTATGTGTATGTGATAGGAGGACGGGATAGGCGGTCAGGATAGGAGGTCGAGGTAGGAGGTTGGGATAGATGGACTGGATAGGAGGACGGGATAGGAGGTAGAGAAAGGAGCACGGATATGAGGACGGGATAGGAGGTCCGAGATAGGACGTTGGGATTAGATGGATTGGATAGGAGGATGGGATAGGAGGTCGAGATAGGAGGTCGAGATAGGAGGACAGGATAGGATGGGATAGGAGGTCGGGATAGGAGGACAAGATAGGAGGAGGGGATAGGAGGACGGGATAGGAGGACGGGATATGAGGATGGGATGTGAGGATGGGATATAAGGTCGAGATATGATGACAGGATAGGAGGTCGGGATGTGAGGACAGGATATGGGGTTGAGATATGACAACAATATATGGGGATGAGATATGAAGTCAAAAGCTTCCTCCTTTGTTTATTTTCCTCCCCGACAAGGATTAGGAAGGAAAAACCGGGCAATGCCGGGTATTCTGCTAGTTTCTTACTAAAGGGCATTTTGGGACACTTAGCCCATAGAATTACACGAGGCACTGTCCTCCTTTTTTACCTCTTTACCCTCTCGAGTGCGAGTAAGCCAATCTGCAAGACTACAGCGTGCACTGCGGCCTAAATGTGATGCTGGATTTAAAGTTGCAGAGCTACTTAAAGAGCAAGTGGAGCGATGTTCTGCAGCAGAGAAGCTGATGAGAGGTGTCCAGCACCTGCCCTTAACTGACTGGATGGCAAGAGATTCAGGTAAGACTGTTCCAGGGGTTATGGGGGCCGTGTATAGAGACTATGAGACTGTACATAAGAATGCACATACATCTTGAGCTCCATTTGAATACTGATGTGTACTAGGGCAATATACTCCCATCTAGAGAGGAAATGTAGGTGTTGCTGTGAGACACTATTCATGTTGTTATCTTGAACTGTTGTTTCTATTTTATTTATTATATCTGTCTCCCTAATGAATACATTGTATATCTATTTTTGCTATTTTATTGCTGACGTTTTATTTATGCAACAATATTTCTATCTTCTAAATCTCAAAGAATATTGAGGTAAATGTGTTGGCTCTGAGGATCTTACTTGTTTATATTTCTTTTTTTATTTGTGATCCTCATTTTTACTTTTGTCTTTGTTGCCTATAATGATACCACAGTGGCCTCTTTTATGACTAGAATATTTCACAGTGTTCACTACTCAAAGACTAAAATTTGGATTTTCCTTGAATCTTGATTCACCAGAACCTCACTAATGGACTATCCTAGGCTGAGGCTGACATCCTCTATAACATGGGAAGAAGCCATCGGTCGAAGAGTGATCAGTCCATGAACAAGTACTCACTAGGCTCTTTATTAAAGGTCTGTTTGAACGATAGTCACTGTAAATGGGTCCTTACAGTACATCCCTCCAAATCTTTAGGCCAACAAACTTAGAGTCTCAGCTATTAGTTTTGTTTGCATCAAGAATCCCCATATAATGTATGTACCTGCTTTGGGACCACCTCTACTGGCCTTTAACACAGCACTCCAAGCCTTTTCTGTTTTGCAGAGTCTAAGGTAATCCCTGGGTCTTCACCAAAGCTTTTTGCAAGATTGGATGGTTTTGGTTGCAAGAGGCCCAGGTTGTACCTGCAGGGCTTTGCTCAGAGGTAAGTAGGTACCTCCTAGTGAGCTAAGGGGCAAGCAGGGTCAACCTGCTCGATCAGTAATGGATAGGTACATCCAAGAATCAGAGCAGAGGTCAAAAGCCAGGAGGTAACACCAGTAACAAGGGTCAGGGACCAGGAAATAATGTCAATGTCAAAATCAACAGTCCTTATTTGGATGCAAGAGGTTTTGCCGTATTCTTTATTATGACTTACTGTTAGGTCTGGATGTGTCACAGCTTTGTGCTAAATTTGTTTATTTTTCTATTAATTGTTTTTTGGTGTTCCGCTCAGGTTTTATTATTAGGATATAACATTTGGGGAAAAATATGCAAAATAATATTCCAGCACTTGAGGTCAGTATGGCGAATATCTCCACAGCCACTATATTCTTCCCCTTACTGCTCAGATAAGCCGGGATCATAGCAATCCAGACACTGCAGAACAGCAGCATGCTGAAGGTGATGTACTTGGCCTCATTGAAAGTGTCCGGTAATGTCCTCACCATGAAAGCCAAAACAAAGCTCACCGCTGCCAGGAACCCAAGATAACCCAACACAGAGTAGAACCAGATATTCGAGCCTTCATTACACTGAATGATGATCTTCCCAGGATAAGTGTGATGGTCAAACTCTACATATGGAGGTGACACTGACAACCAAATAACACAGATTAGAACTAGAATAGAGGAACATATCACAATTATATAATAGGACACCCTGACCTCCACCAACTTTCTCCAAGAACTGCCCGGTTTAGTGGCTTTGAAGGAGATACAGACCATTGTAGTCTTGGCCAAAACAGAAGAGACGGCAACAGAGAAGAAAAATCCAAATGACATTTGTCTCATCCTACACGTTATATCCTCTGGACGACCGAGGAATAGGAAGATACAGAAGAAGCTCAACAAGATGGAGACCAGGAGGATGAAGCTTACAGTCCGGTTATTGGCCTTCACCAAAGGAGTGTCCCAATATGAGATAAATGTTCTTATGATACAGCAGGTTATACCGCAGCGAATCATCACTGTTATAGAGAAGAATGAAGCCAGTGGATCCTTATATGAGAGGAATTCCTTAACTTTAGGAACACATCTTGTTTTCCTCATTTCTGGCCACTGGTCCATAGGACATATGTGGCAGATTTCACTGTCTGTAGAAAAGAGGAGAAAGAGTTTACATCATTTTTATGATTATTCTACATGAGCCTATGATTTTTGGATTAACTATAAGCAGCGTTCTGTGGTGGAGGTTGTCCCTTTGGCTGAAACTGGGAGTCATATCAACATAGAATTAGACATCGCTCTCCAGTGCTGGCACACACCATGTAAAAGGCTAGATACAATGGACAATGGATGGCTCTGTTTGGTGTTTTGCTCAAAGTTTCAGGAAGGCATCATGCACAAGGCCTTGAAGAGTAGCTCCTACCACCCCCCCCCCCCTTTTTTTTTGTTCCTGCCTATTGCCCATCTATCCCTAACCCCCTCCCTGCCTTTAATTTTTTTTTTTTTACTATATTAAAAAAGGCTGAAGCCGGCCACTAGGAGGGAGACCCCCTAGTGGCTGGTTTTCAAATATAAAATAAACTATAATAAAAAAAAATAATAAAAAAATAATAATTAAAGTATATTAGAGATATGTTGTAGTACATAAGTACTACAATATATATATAAAAAAAAAGGTTGGTGACAGTGCCCATTTAAAGGGTAACTCTAATTAAAACCAATTTTTGCTATTGCACTCTTTATGGTAAATAAAAAATATTTCAAATATACTTTGTTTTTAAAAAATGAAGTTTTCTGTGTTTTATTTGTGCTAAAAAAAAGCTCAAGAGCTCATTTTCCCCCATCTCATACACAGACTTTGGACCTAAGCCCAAACACAGGAAGTGCAGCCTGGAGTGCCAAACAGATGGTCTTGTCGAATCTCTAAGACAAACCCTAGCGGCAGGGTTTTTTCGCGCTGTGTGGTCTAATTTGTGAGTTCTAGCCGCATTGGTGCTTGACTGTAGCTGGTTAAAAAATCTAAGAGTAGAGGCATAGGGAGTTAATGTGCCCGAGATTTTTATGCAGCAACGTGTAAACAATAACCCCCCCCCCCCCATCTTTTCCTTTGGCTCATATTGTGGATGCTTATCACAAGCGCACAAGGCCAGACATTTCAAAACATGTGAAATGCACTGATTAATAAGAATTCTTCTGGTTTTTTCTCTTCAAGGTAGGGAAAACCTGACATGACATTCTAGAATACAGAGAATGTTATGTAAGGATTTTAATTTAGATTTGTAACATTTTTAAAATATGCTCAGTGGATAGGGTCAAGGGGGAAAAAAGTGCTTTAGATTTTTGGAGATTTTTTTAATTATTATCTCTGGTAATGAGAGTGTATCTGGTAACTTTTCCTCGTATGTTGCACTCCTGATAACTGAATTGAGAGAGAGAGAGATGTGTCGTATCACTCGGAGTAACCGTACCAGATGACAACAGTGTACTGGCTGAGGGGACATGCCAGCCAGTAACAGTATCAAGGCATAACTATTGTGTAAAGTACTGCTGTCAGTCAGTCCAGTGTCCTCTCTATTGTATGCTTGATAGCTTTTTAGCGGCCTGCTGATTATATATATATATATATATATATATATATATATATATATATATATATATCAGTTCAGTGTTCTTGAGTACCAGAGATTAGATTCAGGAGGCAAACTTTGGTTGACAAATGCACACTATTTTGTTAGTGCTGGATACCAATTTGTGTACGGCCAGTCCACTGAGAGACTTTGCTAATAGGGTAATTTGCAACCCTCACTCAACCTGAGGCTTAAAAGGCTTTAAAACTGTTCAATTTCTGCACTGGTTAACTTTAAGGGGTAAAATATGAGCCGTTTGCAAGCTCCCTTCCTCCCTGGGTGTGAGGAGCCATGTGACAATGATGATGATCCTAGATGTTGGTAGCAAAACCTGCCCTCAGTAAAAGACTTTATTTCCTGTGGCCATGCCTGGCCTGTAAATACTCTACCATGTACTGCCACAGCATCTCCGTATGCTGCAAAAATGGAAACGCCCCAAAATGCACCCACCCCACTATATGCTATTCAACCTCCATCTAGTGGTGGCCATGTTACTACAGTAACTTCCTGTACTGGCAGCCATCTTGGAGTGCCAGGAAGTGTGGCTCGCCCCACTTCCTGTGCTGTCAGACATCTTGAAGGATCAGGAATTGCTGCCTCATCCATTTCCTTTTCATTCTGCTAATAATTGCTGTGCCTCACCAAGAAGTCAGACCTCTGTACCCAGTGAAGACAGTCCTCCAGCCCAAGATGAACCTCATGCACAGTTTCAGTCTCCTACCAATGATAATCATCATCAGTCTCCTATCACTGATCATCATCACCATCAGTCCCCAGGAAAGATATCTTTTTCACCTGTTAATACAATCACACCTACTGTGGTGCAATTTCATGTGCCTCCCAATACCTCCAACAGTAACATGTACTAAACCATTAGATCAAATATGGTGTCTGAATCTTTTCAACCGGCCCTTGGAACAAAGATCTGGAGTAACACCCTACTCCGGATTGGCATGAGTTCCATGGAAACCCAGCGAGTGAAAGCTATAGTTAACCCTGCAAATTCATATCTTCAGCATAATGAGGGCCTTGCTTCTGCCTTAGTGCATGCAGGGGGGACTAGTATACAGCATGACTCTGATCTGTTGGTACTACAACACGGGGCCATTTCAACAGTAAGTAGCTATGCAATTGATATGGCAATTTAAAAAACCGAGAGTACCGACTAAAACAATGTACCTCCCTGTAAACAAAGGGGGAATGGGATGCCCTCAATTACAAAAATACCTTTACGCTATACTCCTGGACCAAACCCGACTTTGGTGGAATAATGATATGTCTAAACAATGGGTAGTAATAGAAAAAGAATTGGTATCCGAGTCATCCTTGAGTGAGACTTTATGGGTTACTAGATTAAATAGGGTTCCTTTAGATCATACCTACCTTACAATATACGCAACTTCAAAGAACTGGAAACTTAAAGAGATAAGCGGGAATCATTTACCGATATCCCTGGAAGATCTCCCATTAACCACTATTCAATCATGTATACCAGAGTTAAATCTTATCAGTTGGGTGAGAGCGGGGATCATTACATATGGAGCTATGCTGGAACGCCTTGGTCCTCTTTCATTTGAACAACTTAAACAAAAATGTAATCTCCCTAATACAGATTTCTATAAGTTTTTACAAATTCGTTACTTTATATCTACTTTAGATCTCCCTATGAGGGTAAATCCTACTCTTCCTATGTGGACTTGTTTCAAAAATGGGGATTTAATAAAAGGTATTTCTAGATTTTACTTGGCTTTAACCTTGACTTTAGATAAATTGCCTCAATGCCTTAAATGGGAGCGTGATTTAAACAAAACCTTTTCTAAAATACAGTGGGAATATTCATTTTCTCTTGTGTTGCGCTGTTCCAAAAGTTGTTCTCTTTTGGAAATATCAAGGAAAATATTATAAAGGTGGCACCTGACCTCGTTAAAACTATCGAAAATGTTCCCCGAGCATTCAGATTTATGCTTGAGATGCCATCTCCAGACTGGTACATATTTACATATGTGGTGGGATTGTGTAGCTGTAAAAAGCCTTTGGTCACAGATTAAAGCGCTCCTAGACAAAATAATAGGCTACTCAGTTCCTTGGGGACCAGAAGTAGGGCTTCTATTTTTGGGGTTAGAAGAGCTACCCACCTCGGTTAACATAGTTATTGTGAATTTGTTAACGATTGTTAAAAACCAAATAGCAGCAAAGTGGAAATCTCTAGATCTTCCAAACTTAGACTATATAATTAATAAAATGCAATGCATATGTAAAATGGAATATAGCTTAGCATTAACTTTGAACAAGCTCCCCATTTTCTTTTCTTTATGGTCGGAATGGATAGCATATATACCCTTGACAAGTTGAGATTGATTGAACGTTAGCTTTGCTTTTGCCCTTTTACAGTAGGATATGGTGAACTTTCTAAGCTTAAACCTAAAATATTAATGACTTAGTTCCTAATATAGGTACTAGTGACACAAACGATGATTCTTTACTTTTTTCTTCTTCTCTTTCTTCTTCTTTTTCTCTCTCTTTCTTTTTCTTTTCTTTTCTTTCTTTCTTATTTTTTTCTCTTTTCTCTTTATTGTCTATGTCTTGAGTGCTTGTTATGAACCTTGTACTGTGCAAAAAAAAAATAAAAAAATAACTCCCAACTGGCCATTACAGGCTCTGGGAAACTGCCTTGCAACATGATAATACATGTTGTTGGTCCAAGATATTCCTCTGCCCAACATGATGCCTGCATAAGGCAGCTTCAATCTTCAATAGACCACGTTCTTGATCTAGCTGGAGAGAAGGGAATTTACTCTCTGGCCATTCCACCCATTAGTTATGTTTTTTTTTTCAATTTCCTCCTAATATTTGTGCCAGTGCAATAATGTCCAGAATCACAAGCAAATACCAACATTACAGGAAATCAGGCTTATCTCTAAAACATACGAGACAGTCAAAGCTCTGGTGGATGCTGTCATCTTGTTCAAGAAACCTAACCTTTTGGGTAAACACCCAATGCCAGATGATGATTCAGATAACCTGCAACATGGATTACCCAGATCCACGCCATCTAAACTCTTGCCCATACAGCCCGATGATTCCAGAGATCTCCTGCATAGTTTCGGTGAATCCAGTCCGCCGCAAACTATGTCAATACCACTTACCTATAGTGGTGGAAATAAAGGGTCTGAGAAACATCGTTCAGAAACTCTTAATAAATATGTTCCGTTTACCTCAGTGCAAGTAAATAATCTCGTAGCCCAACTACCTGACCCAAAAAAACAGCCAATGTCTTTCTACAGAAGAATCAAGCAAATCCAACAAACCTATTCATCAGTATGGAAGGATTTATATAATCTAGTCTCTATCAGAACTGGAGACGCCTTCTGACCTATCATTTCCGCCAGCTTTGATAGTTCTGCTATTGTGGACGAGGAGACATACTCTTCTGGAATAGAATTCTGCCGACAACTACAAACCTGGGTCGGAGACAGACTAGCTTCAAGCTCCACCAATTTCTCTGATGCCTCTCAGGAACCTACGGAATCAGCTGAAAAGTTTTTCCCCAGACTACTTAATCTGTTCCAGGATCAAGGTTATGACCTAGGAAGCAACTTCCATAAGATACTCTTCATTAGCACCTTTGTTACTGGCCTCCATGATGCTACCAAGAAAAGGCTTACGGACACTAGGTCTGAATATGTGACACTTGAACCAAAGCAGCTCTTACTCATTGTCAAAGCTATTGAAAAACAAACTGAAGTGGCATCT
The DNA here is from genome assembly GCF_029499605.1 of Hyla sarda. Classification (NCBI taxonomy): domain Eukaryota; kingdom Metazoa; phylum Chordata; class Amphibia; order Anura; family Hylidae; genus Hyla; species Hyla sarda. The sequence continues at coordinate 6,763,682 of NC_079189.1, read as the reverse complement.
ACTAAGAAGAGCTTGGATGTGTCAATCTGTCAAGATGCACTGCTGATGCTTAATGCTACAGCACAATACCCGGTTTAGAATTATGTCCCTTAGTTCCAAACTGTTCATGCTTGGTACTGTGTTCCGAATAATCCCCCTCGAAGATCACCCATCAGAACGATCATCTGCTACAGATGTGGTAAAATCGGACATGTCCAGAGATGCTGAAGATCCAAACCTCTTCCTTCCATCTACTGAATGGATTCAGCCACTGTAAGGCCAATGATGTCCCAAAACTGTCATAATATGGACCGACAACAATCTGGACCTCGCTCTGGACACCCAAACCACTCCAGGATGAATCAACAATGAAGACCCGACAACAGAATAACTCAAGAGAATCCAGTTAATCATGTCTCATATAGAAATTGTCAAAAAATCCGGATCTGAGATTTAGGCTGGAATTCCACTGAGCTTTTTTTGTTGTTGCAAAAACGCAGTAAAAAAAACGCCAATTTTCCCGCACAGAGTTTTTTCAGCGAAAAAACGCTGTGTCCAAATGTTAGCTGCAAGTCAATAGTAAACTGCAAAATGCGAGATTCATTTGGTGTTTTTCAGTTTGGCGTTTTTTTAAATCCTTTTGGCGTTTTTCAGCAATTTCGGGCTCAGAGGCTGGATTTTCAAAACGCCAAACAAAACCTAGTTTGGCGTTCTTTGCCCTGAAATCGTGGCGTTTTCGTCCCATAGAAGTCTATGGGAGAGCAAAAACGCCAAGAAAAACGGCATGTTGGTTTTAAATTTTGCGTTTTTGCAGGCGTTTTTTATTCTTTTTTGGACTTTAGCGATCCAAAAAAGTGATGGAGATACCTTTTTTATTAAAATTTCGTAGGGTGCCATTAAAAAATAATAATATAAAATATACAGTAGTGATGGAAAAAATTGTATCTAACGAAATGTATCTTTTTTATTACGAAATGTTTATACATTTTTAAACAGGGATCAATTTATGTGGGCGGGTAAAGCACTAAAAATGTAGCCAACAAGAATAAAAATGTAGTGTGTGTGTGTGGTTTTCACTTTTTTCCAAAATTTTTTAGGTAGTACTACTACTTCCAGCATGGAACACACTTTTCCATGATGGGAGTAGTAGTACCTGTACTAATTGACAGATCGACCATTGCGATCCTCCTGTATAGTGTATAGATGCGGCCGCTCTTCTATGAACCCCTGCACTGACGAATATATATGCACCTATTCATATTTCCTGCAGAGAGCTGTGATTGGCCAGATGGTTCCAGCCAATCACTGCTCTCTGTGGGAAAAAGAAACATGTGTATATATATATATATATATATATATATATATATATATATATATATAGGGCAGGGCAGGGGACCATGGGAGAGCTGCCGCTGCATCTATACATTATACAGGAGGATCACAGCGGGTGTCAATAGTGATACCCTCTGTGATCTGTTCTTAACTACATGTACTACTACTCCCAACATGGAGCACACTCTGCTCCATACTGGGAGCTGTAGTACCTGCATTAATAGACAGATTGCATCATGTGTCAGAAATTACACTTGCTGCGATCTGTCTATTAATGCAGGTACTACAGCTCCCAGCATGGAGCAGAGTGGTAGTAACTGCAGGTAAGAACACATCACACTACTGACACCCGATGTGATCGTCCTGTCTATTGCAGAGATGGAGCGGCTGTATACAGCGCTCGCATCCCTCCTCTGCACTATACTCACTCATTGATATTTCTCTCAGAGCTGTGATTGGCTGCAACCATTCGGCCAATCACAGCTCTGGGCGGAAAATATGAATGATGTTCTATTCACATCACTGGCCGGAGTGCAGAGCAGAGATGTGAGCGCTGTATAGAGCCGCTCCGCATCTCTGCTATATTACGGACAATCGCATCGGGTGTCAGACTGACACCAGGGGCGATATGTCTATTATAACAGGTATTACTAATTCCCTCATGGAACAGTGTGTTCCATGCTGGGAGTAGTAGTACTACATACAAAATGTAAAAAAAAAATGTAAAAAAAAAGTTAAACACACACACGCTTTATAAAAAATGTATAAAAATTTTGTTATAAAAAAACCGTTTAGTTAAATACATTTTTATACATCCCTACTGCCTGTTTATTTTATTTTTTTTTGGTACCCAACTATTTTTGTACAAAAAACGCCAAAGGGGGCCAAAAGAGGTAAATTCCACACAAAGGTAAAAAAGCAAGACAAAACGCAGGGAAAAACTGTCAGTTTTTCTGGCCTTTTTTCTGGCTTTTTTAAGCCCAAAAAATGGCAGGGCAAAAATCTCAGTGGAATCCTAGCCTTACTCTTGAAACTGGAAGCCACCAATAAAAATGAGGATAATGGGATGCACGTTGAATTAGCCCAAGCATTTACACCTGAAGAACTTTTGCGTCCTGAAAGCCTCTTCACTGATGGTCATTGACATCCCAACAAAGACTATACCCAATGTCTACCTGCAACAAATTCCTGACCATGTCTGGTCCAAAGGCCCAGATGTTATTGGACTCTTGCCTGTCCAACCTGTTAAGATCTTTTTGAAACTCTGTGCCAAGATTCCAAAAGTACCCCAATATTCTCTAAGAGCCAATCAAGAAGCTTCTCTATCTGAACAAATTACAACTCTTCTCAAGAATGGAGCGTAAATCAAATGTGTTTCCCCAGCAAACACTCCTTGTTCCAGTCAAGAAGAAGACCCCAAGAGGACAACCTAAGAAGTTCCACATGGTCCATGATCTTCGTGCCGTTAATGCTGCCACAATTCTAGATACTCCCATTGTTCTCAATCACTTTTCTCAAGCCTTATCCACCTGTCGGGATCTATGGGTAGGAGCCCATCATATTGGGACTTTACTTCAATACGTGGATGACCTTCTACTTTGGGCCACATCACAAGATGAGTGTGCCTCGACTTCACTGGATCTACTATCTTTCCTTGCTTCAATCAACTATATGGTGTCCCTTGGAAAAGTTTAATGGGCACAACAAAAAGTAGTCTTCCTAGGACATTGTATCTCTCAAGGTGTTAAGCACCTGGCAGAAGACAGGAAGCAAACCATACAAGAGACTCCTATACCTACAACTGTTAAGCAACTACAAGCCTTTCATGGTCTGATCACATACTGACGACAATGGATTCCGGATGCCTCAACACTGCTGTATCCTCTGTATGATGCCATTCCAACTATATCTCAGAAGCAACCACTTTGATGGAAAGCCATACAGTGTTTGAACCGCCTAAAAGACCTTATCATGTCCGCTCCTGCACTTGACATCCCGAGCTATGAACTACCGTTTTATATGTTTCTGTCTAAAAGCAAAGGGCCATGCCTCTAGTGTCCTTACACAAAAAACATGGAGACAAATTGAGAACTTTGGGAAACTACTCATGCAGACTAGATCCTGTTGCACAAACTGCACCCACCTGCCTTTGAGCTGTGATAGCAGCTAAAGACCTTTTGGACAGGACTTCCGACATCATTCTTGGACATTCTAGCATTATCCTCGCTTCACATGACCTGAAAGCTATTCTAATACAATGTCAAAGAAATCCACTTTCTCTACAAGACAAGTGAGCTCTCTCTTACTCCCAGATAATGTCACCCTTCAGAGATGCACAATCCTCAATCCAGCTACCCAGCTTCCTCTCTCGAGGGGGGATGAGGAAGAAAAACTAATTGAACAAAATAATGGAGACCTTGGTGATCCTGAGCACAATTGCTTAGAGGTTATGGAAATGGAGACCTCACGTTTCTCCCGTTCGAAGTTCTGCTTGCAAGACTACTCCCTTCCCATGTTTCAGCACAAGAGGTGGAACTCATTGCCTTAGCTGAAGCCTGCCGCATTTTGGAAGGACAAACCGCCAACATTTACACGGACTCTGCCTATGGTCATGGAGTGGGGTTGGCCTTTGGATTAAAAGGGGCCTTGAGGGGGTACATGACTGCAAGTGGAACCCCTATAAAGAATTTTGAAGCTGTCAGGACCCTGATTGAAGTCTTAAAATTGCCTGAAGAAGTGGCAATCATCAAAGTCAAAGCGCACGGAAGATTGGACTCTGAAGAAGCCGAAGGAAGTTTCTTGGCAGACCAAGCAGCTAAAGAAACTGCAATAATGCCCCTTGCTCGAGAGGAACCAGGGGTATTCGTGGTGCCAAGAAGACAGAAGAAAGGATCAGAAGAACCAGAAGAGGAAAGGGAAAACCACGGACTCAAGACACTAAAACAGTTCCAGACTCAAGCCTTGGACAAGGGAAAGAGAATATAGGAGAAAAAGGGAGCCAAACTCAGTGAATAAGATGGCTTATGAAGAAAAGCAAACAAGATTTGTCTTCCCCAAGCCCTTTACCCGGAGGTGACTCTATGGGCTCAGGGAGTCACCCACAGAAGAAAAAAAAAAAAAATGATCACTTCTATCAACTCGAAATCTACCTTGCACCAGGAATAACAACTGCAGTTGAACAACATGTCAAGGGATGTGACATTTGCACCACCTGTAACCCTGGAAGAACAGAAGTTACTCCGAAGAAACAATTGGCCAAACCTTGCTATCCAATTCCACATGCAATTGCCCAAAATTGGAAAATTGAGTACGTACTAGTAGCAGTGGAGATGTTCTCAGGATGGCCAGAAGCCTACCCAGTCACTAATATTACAGCAAAGACTACTGTAAAGAAACTACTAGCGGAACTGGTATGCAGATTTGGAATCCCTGAACTAATTGAAAGCGACCAAGGACCGACTGTCATTGCAGATATGGGGAAAGCAGACCTCAAACTCCATGCCCCATATCATCCTAGAGTAGTGGGAAAGTTGAAAGAATACATGGCACCCTAAAGAACAAAATCCTAAAAGCCAGTAAAGATCTGTCGCTTTCATGACCAGAAGTGCTGCCCATAGCTTTGTATTCTGTTAGAAACACACCCCGACAGCCATCAGGTCTATCCCCATATGAGACACTCTTGGGGGGGTCCCTAAACTAGGATGTTACTACCCTCAGTGCAGGAAATTATAGTTTGTAATGTTTACACACTGTGTAAGGAGCTGAAAGTAACACATGTTGCAGTTTTATTCTTCCATTCCAGATCCAAACGCTGAACCAGGAAGTCACAATCTGCAGAGTTTGTCCTTGTGAAAAGACACGTAAGGGGCCGCTGGAACCTAGATTTGAAGGTCCTTGTTATTACTGAGGACTCTGACTTCAGTGGAACTGGAAGGAGAATCAACATGGATATGTCTCACGCTGCAAGAGGGTTCCTACACCATGCTTCTGATACAGATCCTTTTTCGCATAAGTGGAGTACCAACCCAGCAACTCAATCCGACCCCACCACACAACTGGGCTAACTTGACAATGACCCAAGAGTTGTATCCCACATTTTGATAACTCTTCCAGTGCCCAAGTGACTGCCTTTAAATTTGACTACTGTGACATAGTGAATTGTCCCGAGGTGCCAAAACAATGTCTTATGTATGGGGATGACAATTCAATATACCCAAATCACGGATGACTACTGGGGGGAACAACTGTGACTATTGGAGAGCAGTGGGATGGATGGAACACAGGGACTGACTGGGACTATAGACCACACAGTGCCAATAGAAGAAAAGACAATACTGACAAATCTCTACTACAGAAAATGACAATTAGATGTTGCGTAGTCCCCTGTGTACAGAAAACAATCTCCACTGTAGAGGCCGCATTTCAAACAGGAATAATGTATGTGGATATTGAACCTACTATTTCAGCTTATCTGAACCTAATTGATCTGAACCAAGCATGACCGAGAGAATTCCCCCAGGAGAACAACCATCCTGTATGCCAATGGTGCAAGTGCAAACCCGGCAGAGTAGGGTGAACATAAAAGTCCCAGGTAAAGGACAAGTCTGAGTACAAAGGGGGGCGGTTCACCAGGGGCCGCTCATCTCAAATCAGTGAAGCATCCCTTACCTGTTTTATTTTTTTTCCGCCTGAACCTGGGACTTTTAGGCAGAATGCACCATAGGGAGAGATGTTGTGTATGGTAACAATTATCTTTTAGGGGGGAATTGATAGGGATGACCCTTATGTTTCTAATGACTGAACAATATACTAATACTAATATGCCATTGCTGCTGGAAAAATATATTTGTTCCCTACCTTATAACCCATATACATCAGAATACTATCTGCTCGTGACTCCGGATTGAGGCCTTGAGATGACCCCATGCGGGAGTAGAAAGACCGAATATCTGATGAACAGAGAACTTCTGCCAAGAAATTAATGGACACTAGATATGCTAATATATATGGACACAATGAGGGACATTTATCAATGTTTGCTTATGTATTCTTTTTTTTAGTAGTTTTTTCCTTACTTTTGATTTGCTTATGTGTAACGTATTTATCAACTGGTTTCAGCCTGTTGATAATTTTCTTTCACGTAAGCAATTTTTACTTTTTTACTTTGGTAGTAGCTTTTTCTGCTCCATGTTTGAGCTGGAGTAAATTTAGTCAATTTTTAACGCTGTTGCGACTTTTTTTTGCGCAGTTGCGACTGTCGCAGTTAATAAATACCTGACTACCCGTAGTCCATTTTAAAATTATTACTACATAGTTAAGTTTGGGAAAACTTGCTTTTCTCGCTTTCCAGTCAAAATGTCGCACGAAAAATCGCGTAGTCGCAGTTGCGACAATTTTGCGACAATTATAGTAAAGAAAACCTGACTAAACCCATTGATAAATGTCCATAAATAATCGAACAACCAATCAAAATGTAACATGCTAATTGTGATGTCGTAACTAAACCTCACTAAACCTCCTTCTTCATACAATGTAAAAACCAACTGTACTTCCTGTAATAAAGCAGAACTCTTTGGGGAACAGCTGAGTTCCCTGCTAAGAAAGAGTGTATACCAACATCCCCTGTGTGGTGTATATTTTTTATGTCGAAACTTAGCAAAATATATAGCAGCACAGTCAATCACATTTGAAAGCCCCCACTCGGACCATCCTTATCAGAATCACATTAGGACAACATGGGAATGGGTACAGCGAGGAGATGTCCTCATACTGCCGACACGTTCCAGGTAGTGAGACCTTTAGTCATGGCCATGCTTTATCAATAAAGGATGATTTTTATTCAGGTGCTGGCTCAACCCCATTTATATACTATGCTTTATATACTGCACTCACTTGTATCTCAGCACTAGAAGAAGTAAAGTGAGTGGTGATACACATAATACTGTGTACATCTTGGCTTACTACATTCCCCAGTCTAGGGGCTGTGCAGACTGTATAAGTGATTACAGTGCAGTTACATCCAATAACTCACAGGTGACACGCCTACTGTTATGTCCCTGACCATTGGTAAGACAGAACTATTTCTTATATTACCATGTACCGGTTATATTGGATATCTCTCCTTCCGAACATGGGACACAGTCATAGCAGCAGGTATTGATTGTTGGTCTTGCTTTTTTCCAGCTTCCCGGTAAACATGGGTCTGAGCAGCGGGATACTGGGATCTGAATGAAAAGACAAAGAAGATTTACAGGAAGGACTGAGACTAGGAAAATAGTTTATTAGAGAGGCAAATTAGCAAGCCCCGTATTTACACAAAAAAGATCCCACAGAAACATTTAGTAGAAATGGAACTTGTGCAAAAAAAAAAAATTATAATAATTTTGTTAAACTTTGTCACATTGAACTGGCACTGGGAATGATGAATTCCCCTCTAAGTGTAAAGTACTGTGCAAAAGATTTAGGCAGGTGAGAAAATACAACAAAATAAGAATGCTTCCAAAATAAAAGTGATAATAGTTTTTTTTATTTTTTAAATCTTTCCATCGATTTACAAAATATTGATGACCACCCTCAACAGCATACATTTTTCCAGGTCCACTTAAACATAAGGATTAAGTACGACTACAGTCAGATGTATAATTTACCAATTAGACCTAACAAGTGATAATCATTCATCACTGAAACAGTCATTAACCACTAAGGGACCCAGGGCGTACATGTATGCCCCGACGCCCTGGTACTTAAAGACCCAGGTCGTACCTAATCTCCTGTTGGAATTCCGGTCCCTGCCCCGTGCCGGGTGGGGACTGGACCGGGATGACTGCTGATGTCTATCAGCAGGCACCATGTGCAAACCCCTTGGGGGGGGGGGGGTCAATTCAGACCGGCGATCTTCTGCAATTCTGGGTCATACGGGTCTCCGGTGACCCGGAAAATAAGGGGGATCGTGGTTGCCCAAGACACCCCCGATCCCCCTGAAGGGATAGGAGTGAGGTGGGAGGGGTGCCACCCCTCCTATCCCTGCTATTGGTCAGTCAGAAGTGACTGACCAATAGCAGATCGGGGGCAAAGGGGTTAAAGTTTTGTTCCCCCATTCTGCCAACCCACGGTAATCCAGACAGAACAGGGGAACTGTCCTGTGACCGGCAGCGGCAGTGGAGGTCACTTACAGGCGCCGATCGGCAGGGGCGGGTGACGATCCTGCAACTAAGGAAGCCAGTGAGTTGTTGCCTAGCAACATCTGGAGGGCTGCACTTTGGAGACCACTATACAGTTGTCTCTAAACTGAAGCCCTCCAGATGTTTCAAAACTACAACTCCCAGCATGCCCAGACAGCTGTTTTCTGTTTGGGCATGCTGGGATTTGTAGTTTTGCAACATCTGGAGGGCCACAGTTTGGAGATCACTGTGCGGTGGTTTCTAAACCGTAGCCCTCTAAATCTTGCAAAACTACAAGTCCCAGCATGCACAAACAGCAAACGGCTGTAGAGCTGGGAGTTGTAGTTAGGTACCTCCAGCTGTTGTGTAACTACATCTCCCAGCATGTCCTATTTCAGGGAAACAGTTTAGGGCCACATATGGGATATTTCTGTACTCGGGAGCAATTGCTTTACAAATTTTGGGGGGCTTTTTCTCCTTTTACCCCTTATGAAAAGGAAAAGTTGCGGTCTACACCAGACTGTCAGTGTTAAAAAATAAAATAAAAAAATTTACACTTACATGCTGGTGTTGCCCCATACTTTTTATTTTCACGATAGATAAAAGGAAAAAAAGACCAACAAAATTTGTAACGCAATTTCTCCTTAGTACGGAAATACCCCATATGTGGGCATAAAATGCTTTGCGGACGCACAACAAGGCTCAGGATTGAGAGTGCACAGTTGAGGCCTAAATTGGTGATTTGCACAGGGGTGGCTGATTTTACATCGGTTCTGATATAAACTCAAAAAAATAAATACCCATGTGTGACCCCATTTTGGAAACTAAACCCCTCACAGAACGTAACAAGGGGTATAGTGAGCCTTAACACCCCACAGGTGTTTGACGAATTTTCGTCAAAGTTGGATTGAAGAATTAAAAAAAAAAATTATTTTTTTTTTTTTTACTAAAATGCTGGTGTTACCCTAAATTTTTTATTTTCACAAGGGGAAATAGGGAAAAAAAGCCCAGCAAAATTTGTAACCCCATTTCTAGTAAGAGTAAGAACATACCCTATATGTGGATGTAAAGGGCTCTGCGGGCAAACTACAATGCTAAGAAAAGAAGGAGTGCCATTAAGCTTTTGGGGAGAAAATTTGTCCGGAATTGAAGGCAACGTGTGTTTACAAAGCCCCCATAGTGCCAAAACAGTGGCCCCATTTTGGAAACTACACCCCTCACATAATGTAATAAGGGGTACAGTGAGCATTTACGCCCCACAGGTGTCTGACAGATTTTTGGAACAGTGGTCCGTGAAAATTAAAAATTAAATTTTTTATTTGCTCAGCTCACTGTTCCAAAGATCTGTTAAACGCTAGTGGGGTATAAATGCTCACTGCACCCCTTATTAAATTCTGTGAGGGGTGTAGTTTCCAAAATGGGGTCACATGTGGGGGAGTCCACTGTTCTGGCACCACGGGAGGGGCTTTGTAAACGCACATGGCCCCTGACTTCTATTCCACCCAAATTCTCTCTCCAAAATCTCAATGGCATTCCTTCTCTTCTGAGCATTGTAGTGAGCCAGCAGAGCACTTGACGTCCACACATGGAGTATTTCCATACTTAGAAGAAATGGGGTTACAAACTTTGGGGGGCATTTTCTCCTATTACCCCTTGTAAAAAATGTAAAATTTAGGGAAAAAACAGCATTTTAGTGACATTTTTTTTCTCATTTACACATCTGACTTTAATGAAAAGTTGTCAAACACATGAGGGGTGTTAAGGCTCACTGTACCCCTTGTTACATTCCTTGAGAGGTGTAGTTTCCAAAATAGTATGCCATGTGTTTTTTTTTTTCCTGTTCGGGCACCATAGGGGCTTCCTAAGTGACATGCCCCACAAAAATGTCAGCAAAATTTGCTTTTCAAATGCCAAATGTGACTCTCTGAGCATTGTAGTTCGCCAGCAGAGCACTTGACGTCCACACATGGGGTATTTCCATACTCAAAAGAGATGGGGTTACAAATTTTGGGGGGGCATTTCCTCCTATCACTCCTTGTAAAAATGTAAAATTTGGGGAAAAAACAGCATTGTAGTGAAAAAAAATTCATTTACACATCCAACTTTAACGAAAAGTAGTGAAACACCTGTGGGGTGTTAAGACTCACTGGACCCCTTGTTACGTTCCATGAGGGTTGTGGTTTCCAAAATAGTATGCTATGTGTTTTTTTGTTTTTTTTTTAGTTTTTTTGGCTGTTCTGGCACCATAGGGGCGTCCTAAATGTGACATGCCCCCCAAAAACCATTTCAGAAAACCTCACTCTCCAAAATCCCATTGTTGCTCCTTCCCTTCTGAGCCCTCTAGTGCACCCACAGAGCACTAGAAATAAATATATGAGATATTTCCTTACTCAAGAGAAATTGGGTTCCAAATTTTAGGGTGATTTCTCACATTTTACCCCTTGTAAAAATTCTAAAACTGGGTCTACAAGAACATGCGTTAAAAAATGAAGATTTTGAATTTTCTCCTTCACTTTGCTGCTATTCCTGTGAAACACCTAAAGGGTTAACACACTTACTGAATGTAATTTTGGATACTTTCAGGGGTGCACTTTTTATAATGGGGTCATTTATGGGGTATTTCTAATATGAAGGCCCCTCAAATGTGCTTCAAAACTGAACTGGTCCCTGAAAAATTACGATGTTGAAAATTTTGTGAAAAATTGGAAAATTGCTGCTGTACATTGAAGCCCTCTGATGTAAACATGTCAGCTTTATGATGCCAACATAAAGTAGACATATTGAATATGTGAATCAATAAATAATTTATTTGGGATGTCCATTTTCCTTATAAGCAGAGAGTTTCAAAGTAAAAAAAAAGCTAATTTTTCAAATTTTTCATAAAATTTTGGAATTTTTCACCAAGAAATTATGCAAGTATTGACGAAATTTTACCACTAACATAAAATAGACTATGTCACGAAAAAACTAACTCGGAATCATAATGAAAAGTAAAAGCATCCCAAAGTTATTAATACTTAAAGTGACTGTAGTCAGATGAGCAAAAAATGCCCGGGTCCTTAAGGTGAAAATGGGCTGGGTCCTTAAGGGGTTAGGGGGAAACTGTCACCGAAATTGTGACAATAACGTAGCCTTAAACCACTTTAAAACTACTTGAATACATTCATAGGTGGCCCTTACAGTGTTATACATGTGTTTTGAGGCTTATTTCATTGTCATTTCTCGAAGAAACTATATGCTGCAAACTAAACTTTTTCGAAAAGCTTGCTCAACTCTAATTAGAATGTATTTACAAAGGTACTTATGTAGATTAATTCCATATGTAAACTAGACACGTGTCCTTTCTTAATTTATCTGTAAACTCCAGATGTTCTAAGATGTTCGCTGGGAGATTAGCAGCTTTTCACAACAACATGATTTTGTGACCCTCTTCTTACCTCTCCTGTGCATCTCCATGTTATATTCTGGTTATTCATGTAAAGCTTTTCAACACTGATCGCCCATGGTGTAAAATTTCCTACTTCAACCTGACATGCATCGATTCCTGTTTCCTTGCATATAAGGAAATGATTTACTATCTTATATGGATGTACAGCTTCCCCTTGTTCATTAAAGTAATATGAAGGTCTCATTGGATCCAGTGAAGACTTCATCACCTGTATGTAGCGCTGTAACTTCTGTGTGTGTTGAAAAAGGCCAGTTATTGAATTTTCTTGATATTTGTCTTTTATATATAAGAACAATTCATGTAGAGCTTTTGCCAGCACTTCTACTGCATAATACAATCTTGGAAAGATGCCTGATGAGAGGCGATACCTCAGACTTGGTATAGTATGTATTTCACTGTAGTTTTCTTCTTCATAGGTGACATTAATGGAAATGAAGGAATCTTTATTTTTTCCTGATATTAAATCTAGGGTTTTCCAGAAGAAATCAGTCATAACACTGTTGTATATATTGGGTAAATTCCTGTAGTTTTTCACAAAATCTTCGACTCCTGGAAAAGATTGTGATGAAAATTCCACTGCTAGACTTCCATTCAGTTCTGAATACTGATAATCTGTAATGATGGAACTGGAGGCCCAGGATGGAGGAAAGATAAGAGTTTTGTTCACAAATACAAGTCTATATTGAATTAGTATTTGACTTCCATAGCCATAGTAAGTCCCACACATTATAATGACACTGACTTGTGAATCCTGTAATAAAGAGAAAGTCTGATCATCATAGTGGGCATTTTCATTTTTAAGTTTTATGGTGAAGGCGGCACAGATCCCGTGTTCTCTCATGTACTTTGTTAGTATCTGCAGCTCATTTTCTCCAACATCATCATCCGATACTATGATCCCAACCCAGGTCCAGCCAAAGTGCTTCAACAGTTTGGTTATGACCGTATTGTGGACATGGTGACTTTGGACTGTGCGGAAAACATGTGGATAGAGGCGTCTATCAGATAGAGAGTGGTCAGTGGCTCCATAGCTGATCTGAATCACAAAGATAGAAAAAAACAGTCTGTATAGATGCTTCTTGTGATGTAGATGACAGAGAAATTCTAGGTAAACTAAAACTCTGTATACAAGCACATTTGTCATACACAAAATCAGAGAATCCATATGATAGATACAGGTGTGGTCTATTTCCCAGAAAAAGGTCAACATGGATAGCAGAGATTCATTGATCAGGAACAGACCAAGGTCAGACATAGATGGCCAGCAGAGAACAGGACAGTAGAAAGAGAAGAGATCAGGGTGAAAAACACTGTTACACGATCCGCTAACAAATTAACATCTTTCCAGGACACTTGGAACCTATTGCATAGACAGAGGGGAGCTGGTGTGTTACGCCGAGCGCTCCGGGTCCCTGCTCCTCCCCGGAGCGCTCGCGGCGTTTCTCTCTCTGCAGCGCCCCGGTCAGACCCGCTGACCGGGAGCGCTGCACTGACTCTGCCGGCGGGGATGCGATTCGCATAGTGGGACGTGCCCGCTCGCGAATCGCATCCCAAGTCTCTCACCTGTCCCGGTCCCCGGCTGTCTCGTCCTGGCGCGCGCGGCTCCGCTCCTTAGGGCGCGCGCGCCAACTCTCTAAGATTTAAAGGGCCAGTGCACCAATGATTGGTGCCTGGCCCAATCTGTCTAATTAGCCTCCACCTGCTACCTGTCTATTTAACCTCACTTCCCCTTCACTTGCTTGCCGGATCTTGTTGCCTTGTGCCAGAGAAAGTGTTACAGTGTTTGCCTTACCAGTGTACCTGACCTCTTGCTATTGCTATTGACTACGTCTGACCTTGCCTCAGCCTAGTCCTTCTGTCCCACGCCTTCTCAGCAGTCAGCGAGGTTGAGCCGTTGCCGGTGGATACAACCTGGTTGCTAACGCCGCAGCAAGACCATCCCGCTTTGCGGCGGGCTCTGGTGAATACCAGTAGCAACCCTAGAACCGGTCCACCGACACGGTCCATACCAATCCCTCGCTGACACAGTGGATCCACATCCAGCCTGCCGAATAATAACAGTAGATCCGGCCATGGATCCCGCTGAGGTCCCGCTGCCAGTTACCGCTGACCTTACCACGGTGGTCACCCAGCAGTCTCAACAGATAGAGCAACTTGGACAACAGTTCACCCATCAAGGACAGCAGCTGTCGCAGTTGACCGCCATGCTACAGCAACTTCTGCCACAGCTACAGCAGCAACCAGCTCCTCCGTCAGCTCCTGCACCTCCTCCACAGCGAGTGCCCGCTCCTGGCCTCTGCTTGTCCCTGCCGGACAAATTTGATGGGGACTCTAGACTTTGCCGTGGTTTCCTGTCACAATGTTCCCTACATTTGGAGATGTTGTCGGACCAATTTCCTACAGAACGGTTGAAGGTGGCTTTCGTGATCAGACTCCTGTCTGGGAAGGCCCTGTCATGGGCCACAACGCTCTGGGACCGCAATGATCCTGTCACTGCCACTGTACAGTCCTTCTTCGCTGAGGTTCGTAGTGTCTTCGAGGAACCACCCCGAGCTTCTTCTGCCGAAACTGCCTTGCTGAACCTGGTCCAGGGAAATTCTTCTGTAGGCGAATATGCCATCCAATTTCGTACCCTCGCCTCAGAACTATCTTGGAACAACGAGGCCCTCTGCGCGACCTTTAAAAAAGGCCTATCCAGTAACATCAAAGATGTGCTGGCCGCATGAGAAATTCCTGCCAACCTGCATGAACTTATCCATTTGGCCACCCGCATTGACATGCGTTTTTCTGAAAGACACCAGGAGCTCCGCCAGGAAAAAGACCTTGATCTCTGGGCACCTCTCTCTCAGTATCCTTTGCAATCTACCCCTGTGCCTCCCGCCGAGGAGGCTATGCAAGTGGATCGGTCTCGCCTGACCCATGAAGAGAGGACTCGCCGCAGAGATAAAAATGTATGTCTGTACTGCGCTAGTACCGAACATTTCTTGGTGGATTGCCCTATTCGTCCTCCACGTCAGAGAAACGCACGCATGCACCCAGCTCACGTGGGAGTGGGGTCTCTTGGTCTGAAGTCTGCTTCTCCACGTCTCACTGTGCCCGTACGGATTTCTCCTTCTGACAACTCTTCCTTCTCAGCAATGGCGTTCTTGGACTCTGGTTCTGCGGGAAATTTTATTCTGGTCTCTTTTGTTAATAAGTTCAACATCCCTGTGACCCGTCTCGCCAAGCCGCTCTACATTTCCTCGGTCAACGGAGTTAAATTGGACTGCACCGTGCTTTACCGCACAGAACCCCTGCTCATGAGCATTGGACTGCATCACGAAAAAAATTTATTTTTTGTTTTGCCCAACTGCACCTCTGAAGTCCTCCTCGGTCTGCCATGGCTCCAACGCCACTCTCCTACCCTTGACTGGACCACCGGGGAAATCAAGTGCTGGGGTACTTCTTGCCACAAAAAATGCCTCACGTCTGCTCCCAGTCCCGTCAGGCAAGCCTCAGTGCCTCCTCCTACACCTGGTCCCCCCAAGGCCTATCAGGACTATGCTTTGCCCCCTCATAGCCCCCGTCCTGGTAACACTCTGCCCCGTACCAAGCTTCACCCTCTGCCCCCCCCTCCCCATTCCCATTCCTTCTGAACTGCCTGCCGTTGATGACCATACCCAGGACTTCACTGTCCTCCAGAAGGAGACTCTACAATCGCTCCCAATGTCCTCGTCCCATTTGGAGAGACATCCGGACAAAAAGAGGGGGAGACCTAAGGGGGGGGGGTACTGTTACGCCGAGCGCTCAGGGTCCCTGCTCCTCCCCGGAGCGCTCGCGGCGTTTCTCTCTCTGCAGCGCCCCGATCAGACCCGCTGACCGGGAGCGCTGCACTGACACTGCCGGTGAGATGCGATTCGCATAGCGGGACGCGCCCGCTCGCGAATCGCATCCCAAGTCTCTCACCTGTCCCGGTCCCCGGCTGTCTCGTCCTGGCGCGCGCGGCTCCGCTCCTTAGGGCGCGCGCGCGCCAGCTCTCTAAGATTTAAAGGGCCAGTGCACCAATGATTGGTGCCTGGCCCAATCTGTCTAATTAGCCTCCACCTGCTCCCTGTCTATTTAACCTCACTTCCCCTTCACTTGCTTGCCGGATCTTGTTGCCTTTGTGCCAGAGAAAGCATTACAGTGTTTGCCTTACCAGTGTAGCTGACCTCTTGCTATTGCTATTGACTACGAACCTTGCCGCCTGCCCCGACCTTCTGCTACGTCTGACCTTGCCTCTTCCTAGTCCTTCTGTCCCACGCCTTCTCAGCAGTCAGCGAGGTTGAGCCGTTGCCGGTGGATACGACCTGGTTGCTACCGCCGCAGCAAGACCATCCCGCTTTGCGGCGGGCTCTGGTGAATACCAGTAGCAACCCTAGAACCGGTCCAGCGACACGGTCCACGCCAATCCCTCGCTGACACAGTGGATCCACATCCAGCCTGCCGAATCATAACATGGTGAATGTGCCTGATAAAGCAGGTGACTAACACTAATTGGCAGAAGAAGGATTTTGGTTTACGTAGTGGCCCTTTAGGAAGCAGAAGGAGAGTGCAGAGGAAACATGGGGACTGTGTCAAAAGAAGAGTCACTCAAAGATGATCAAAAGCTAACTACAGGTAACAACCCAATTCTAAAATATAACTTTTATTTCTACTATACTATTGAAGTAGGGGCAGGGGCGTACCTAGAGCATTTGGCACCCGGGGCGGACCCTTTGTTTGGCACCCCCCCCCCCTCCCCACACACACACACACGCACCCCCTCTTAATTACGCCCCATCCCACCCCTCCCCCCAGGAGCGGACTGACAACACTCGGAGCCCCCGGACCAAAAAAAAAGGCAAGGGCCCCTGCTAGGCTCTGCAGCTCGTCAATCTTCTGCCACACTCCTATTCCACCCAAATCCCACACACAATAAACTAAAATGTATATATGTAAGAAACACTTTAACGTAGGTAAATTTCTATGACCAATAATACTGGTAAAACATGTAAGACTCCTACTACTCACATATGTCAAGCACTGCCCTCTCCTCTTTGTTGGGGGCCGCCAGGCGCTGGAACTCTATGCTGCATGCCAGTGGTCTCCAACCTGCAGACCTCCAGATGTTGCAAAACTACAACTCCCAGCATGCCCGGACAGCCGGCGATGGAACTCTCTGTACGCCAGTGGTCTCCAACCTCCGGACCTCCAGTTGTTGCAAAACTACAACTCCCAGCATGTTGGCTGTCGTTGGCTGTCCGGGCATGCTGGGAGTTGTAGTTTTGCAACAGCTGGAGGTCCGCAGGTTTGAGACCACTGCTGTACGCTATATATCTATGCCCGGGCTGCAAAAGATACAGAAAATAAACTTAACTCACCCACGTCGGCCGCACGCTGGGGACGGGAACGCCGGACAGCCATCAGCCTATCACCGGCCAGAGCGATGCCCCGACCGTGCCAGTGATAGGCCGAGCCCACTGTCATGTAAGAAGCCGGCTTCATACATGACAATGGGCTCAGCCTATCACTGGCAGATGCGGGGCATCGCTCTGGCCGGTGATAGGCTGACGGCTGTCCGGCGTTCCCGTCCCCAGCGTGCGGCCGACGTGGGTGAGTTAAAAGTTTATTTTCTGTATCTTTTGCAGCCCGGGCATAGGTATACAGCATACAGCAGTGGTCTCAAATCTGCGGACCTCCAGATGTTGCAAAACTAAAACTTCCAGCATGCCCGGACAGCCGTTGGCTGTCCGGGCATGCTGGGAGTTGTAGTTTTGCAACAACTGGAGGTCCGCAGGTTGGAGACCACTGGCGTACAGAGAGTTCCATCGCCGGCGGCCCCCGACAAAGAGGAGGAGGGCAGTGCTTGACATATGTGAGTAGTACCCCGCTGGGCTGATCATTAATTGGGGGGAGTGCTGGCGGGTCACATGATTTTGGGCGGGGAAGCCGAACACTACGCGCGGGTCACATGATAGGGGCAGGGGGGGGGCAGAACAGCGCTGGCGGGTCACATGATTTTTTTTGGGGGGGAATACCGTTATATACCGTGGAACCGCCGTAAGTAAAAAAAATACAGTGATACACATATATGGTCATACCGACCAGCCCTAGGTATATGCAGAGCACCCCCCTCTCCCCCCCTTCCCTATAGGTATATGCAGAGCAACCCCCCTCCCCCTATAGGTAAATGCAGAACACCCCCCCCTCTCCCATATAGGTAAATGCAGAGCACCCCCCCTCTCCCCCCCTTCCCTATAGGTAAATGCAGAGCACCCCCCCTCCCTCTCCCCCCCTTCCCTATACGTAAATGCAGAGCACCCCCCCTCTCCCCCCTTCCCTATAGGTAAATGCAGAGCACCCCCCCCTATCCCCCCTTCCCTATAAGTAAATGCAGAGCACCCCCCCCCTCTCCCCCTTTCCCTATAAGTAAATGCAGAGCAACCCACCCCCTCTCCCCCCTTCCCTATAGGTAAATGCAGAGCACTCTCCCTCTTCCCTATAAAAAAGGATGCTCACCTGATATCCCACGCAGCGATCTCCTCAGCTGCAGGGCCCGTGTCTTCTCCCCTCCACAGTACAGGCGCCAGACGAGTGACGTCACCGGCGCCTGTACTGCGTGCTGAGTGGGGGCGGAGGTCATGTCTCCTCTGTGTAGCTGCAGATGCGGCTCACACAGAGGGGACACCTTCTCCTGTATGTGCGTGTATCGCGCATACAGGAGAATGTAGCGCTTACTGCTGGGGATCTGGGACGAGTGTCCCGGACCTCAGCAGCGGCGGCAGCGGGTCAGTCCGCCCCTGGCACCCCCCTTGAGAGTGGTACCTGGGGCGGGCCGCCCCATCCGCCCGCTCCCCCCTCTTGGTACGCCACTGAGTAGGGGGCACATTTTCTTTACCCTCCTCCCTGGTGTCAGAATAGTGCTCTGACTATACAGAGTTCCATGGCAGACTGTGTAAGCATGGCACCAATAACATCAATCAAAAATGCTATAGTAATTCAAAAAATTGTATTAGTCCCCAATGGTTACTAAAAAAATTGTAATAAAATTATATATATATATATATATATATATATATATATATATATATATATATATATATAAACTTTATTAAGAGGCATGTCTCATTGTAAGTTTGGGCTGTTGCCCAAATAATTGTGCCGCATCCATGCCAAATGTGAGAGCACCGAGACATGGACCTGGTGCTTTGTAATGGTTTCATCATCTCCTTTTTACTTAACAGCTGTGATTACCATTACATTTAACACAGGTTTTGTACATTAAACAAAGTGCCCAAGGCTTTCAAAACTCCAAGCACCACTTTTATTAATCTGGCGCAAATAGCGCTGCACTAAATAGACAAATCTTGGAATATGTTTCTCAATGTCTAGAGTATCCAATACCTGAGGATATCCATATAGTCCAAGGATTTGTGCTGCTGTAATAGTGGTAGATGAATGGTGATCTCCAATGATACCAGCCAGCTGGCCATGGCTCCTACAGGAATAATTTGGTATCATCTTATCCGGGCCGGACAGAAGATGTAGGACACGTTGTACTGCCACTTTCATATCTAAGCAAGAGTCATAAAGATGATATCCCAGGGTAATATTGGGTAAAATGTCAGGATTCTTGTTAATATTATCAATGGCAAAGAGAAAAATCAGAGAGTGTAAGAATCCTTGTAAATCTGGCCTATAAATAGATAAATGTATATAGAGATGAATGACTAGAGATCTGGTCTTCATTTATTCACTACATGGTCTAGGTAAGATGAGATATTCCTGCTGATCTCTTCTATAATGCTGTGAAATGTGTATATGCCCTTCGTGATTTCACAATCCTAAAATCAGCTGAAGTGTTGAGCGAAGTTTTGAAAAATTTGCTCTGGCAGCCTCAACAAGTATTTTCAAACAGCTCGCTTCTGATTGAATATTCCTTCAGACCAAAGCAGGAACTTAGCAACAGCCCTAAAACACGTGTATAACAATGTCTACGTGCTCTAAAGCCCTGTATAAAATTGCTACGGTCACCTAGAAATGTACAGTATTTAAAGGGGTACTTCACTGGTAGACATGTTATCCCCTATTCAAAGAATAGGGGATAACATGTCTGATCGGGAGGGTCCAGCCGCAGCATCCAGTGCATGGCCCCAGACTTCTGTGATGGTAGTGCCACAGTGCCAGCCACGAGATCACACCTTATCCCCTATCCTTGTTATACCCTATCCTATCAGACTTGGTATCCCCTATCCTTTGGATAGGCAGCCCCACTATGGAATCTATTGTAAGATCATTTACACTATGGAGCCTCTACTATAAGAGCAGTCACACTATGGAGTCTCTTCTGTAAGAGCAGGCACACTATGGAGTCTCTACTGTAAGAGCAGTCACACTATGGAGTCTCTTCTGTAAGAACAGGCACACTATGGAGTATCTACTGTAAGAGCAGTCACACTATGGAGCCTCTACTATAAGAGCAGTCACACTATGGAGTCTATACTGTAAGATCATTTACACTATGGAGCCTCTACTATAAGAGCAGTCACACTATGGAGTCTCTTCTTTAAGAGCAGTCACACTATGGAGTCTATACTGTAAGAGCAGTCACACTATGGAGTCCCTACTGTAAGAGCAATCACGCTATGGATCCCCTACTGTCAGAGCAGTCACACTATGGAGTCTCTTCTGTAAGAGCAGTCACACTATGGAGTCTATACTGTAAGAGCAATCACGCTATGGATCCTCTACTGTCAGAGCAGTCACACTATGGAGTCTCTTCTGTAAGAGCAGTCACACTATGGAGGCTATACCGTAAGAGCAGTCACACTATGGAGCCTCTACTGTAAAATCAGTTACACTATGGAGTCTCTACTGTAAGAGCAGTCACACTATGGAGTCTCTTCTGTAAGAACAGGCACACTATGGAGTCTCTACTGTAAGAGCAGTCACACTATGCAGTCTATACTGTAAGAACAACCCCTTAATTCCCTGGTTGAACTTGATGGACATATGTCTTTTTTCGACCGTACTAACTATGTAACTATGTAACTATGTAACAGGCACACTATGGAGCCTCTACTGTAAAATCAGTTACACTATGGAGTCTTTTCTGTAAGAGCAGTCACACTATGGAGTCTATATTGTAAGAGCAGTCCCACTATGGAGCCTCTACTGTAAGAGCAGTCACACTATGGAGTCTATACTGTAAGAGCAGTCACACTATGGAGCCTCTACTGTAAGAGCAGTCACACTATGGAGTCTCTACTGTAAGAGCAGTCACACTATGGTGTCTATACTGTAAGAGCAGTCACACTATGGAGTCTATACTGTAAGAGCAGTCACACTATGGAGTTTTTACTGTAAGAGCAGTCACACTATGGAGTCTATACTGTAAGAGCAGTCACACTATGGAGTCTCTACTGTAAGAGCAGTCACACTATGGCGCCTCTACTGTAAAATCAGTTACACTATGGAGCCTCTACTGTAGGAGCAGTCACACTATGGAGTCTATACTGTAAGAGCAGTCACACTATGGCGCCTCTACTCTAAAATCAGTTACACTATGGAGCCTCACTATTTCTCCCATTACTATCGCCCTCCACATAATGACAGCCATTATTAATAACGGGCGATAATGGGTTTAAACGGCTATTAGAAAAATCTCATATACTATAATGGGATTTTCCAACGGCCATTAGGGATTATCTAATGGCTGTTTAACGGACGATTTTCATTATTTTTATGATGGACGTTCATTACGGATGAATTTTTATAGTGTGAAAGGGGCCTAAGAGCAGTCACACTACAGAGTCCCTACTGTATGAACTGTTATAGAAGCCTTTAACATAGCAACAGATACTCTCTACTGTATAAAGTATCATAGTGAGCATTGATGATCATCAGTAACACGTCTATGATATGAATACATTAGCAGCATTAACAATGATGTGATGAGAAGAACTATTGCAAGAACCTGTACAAGCCCTTCCAGCTTCAAGAATGTCACGTACAGTTGTCATCATTGTGTTTTTTATGAACCCCTGAAGTTGTCCTTTAGTCTGCACTGTCTGGGAATCTGTAGACAATTGTCATCCCTGACCCATACACCTCATCATTTATTAATGGAAATATTACACATAGAAGCTTATATTGCATCTATAGATCGGTGGAGATTTGACAGCAGTCACACTGTTCTCTAACCTTTTTATTTGCAGATCAGCAGTTGTAGAATTTGCAGTTGCGAATATTTACAAGGTTATCAAAAATACATCAGAATTGCCTTATAAAATCTGCAATTGTAGATTTCACAGCTTCAACTCCACTGGGGATCGTGTGTGTGAAGACATCCCAAAAGACTTTACATACATGAAATCATGACTTACCCTTCACATTTAATCCTTGAGAAATATTCCTCTTGATATATTACATTTATCACTATGTTATCTATTGTCAACAACCCCCCGATGATGAGGTCTCCATCCTGGTAATTGTTCTGTAAATGATCAACAACTTCAATCTCCTTTAGATCACAGGATAATTGTATTGAAGGAAGCCGAAGAAACATCCATATAGTAAGGGAAATGAACATCTTATCGGAATGTGATAATAAAGAAGTATATGGTATTACATGGAGAATGGAAGAAGAACAACACAGAGAAGACGGCAGCTCATAGTATCAGTGATATTATGGAGACTGCTCTCATCTCTCCTCTTCTTATACAGTATGATGGGATATATTGTCTGACCTCATCACACATTATTCTGGATCTGTTCCCAGATGACTGTTGCCTAAACTGTCTTCACTAGAGATGAGCAAATCGAATCTGAAGAATCCGAATTCGTTACGAATTTCAGGAAAAATTTGATTTGCAACTAATGCGAATATTGCCGCGATCTGCGCGAATCACTTCATTAAACTCCATTTAGTGCTGTCCAGGCTCCAGGGCATCTAAAATGGCTGATCCACATGTGAGGACATGGGGCAAGGAATCCTGGGAAGGCAGGAACTAGGCTAGGCGGGATGACCCTGAATCACATGCAGCCAGTCACCCTGTGATGTCACAGTCCTATATAATCGGCAGCAATATTGAGACCATTCACTTCATTCTTTCACTACAGAGAGATCTATAGGGACAGACTGTGCTGTGTGTTACACAGAGAAGCTTTTTCCGGAAGCGATTCACCTCCTAGTCAAGTCAGCGTTCTGTTGCACAGAGGGACAAAGAGCAGTGTGTCTTTCACAGAAAAGCATTCTTACTGCAGCGATTTACCTCACAGTCACTGTATACAGCTTTCTATTACAGAGAGCAGTGTGTTGCACAGAACAGCAGCGATGCAGCTCAAGCACAAATCCTGCCTAGAAGCACTGATAGGGAAGGGAGCGAGATTGAGCGACTGTCTGGTGCAGCACTGGTGTGTACTGCTGTGTTGTGAACACATACTTTTTTAAGCGTACTGTAGCACATTTTTCTGCCCTAATAAGTGCGTACCACATTCCTACATCTAAGTGGAGTACTATTTTGCACCTTTTAAACTCTCAAGGGCCTAGATACTGTGAAAGTCCAAGCAAAAGTACTCACAAGCTGAGGTGTTACTCAAACACTTTTTTAAGCGTACTGTAGCACATTTTCTGCCCTCATATGTGCATTCCACATACCTACATCTAAATGGTTTACTATTTGTTTACCCGGTAAACTCTCAAAGGCCTATATACTGTAAATGTCCCGGCATAAGTACTCATTGGCTCGTGTTGTATTCAAATACTTTTTTAAGCATACTGTAGCGTATTTTTCTCCCCTCATAAGTGCATACCACATACGTACATCAAAGTGGTGTACTATTTTGTACCTGTTAAACTGTCAAGGGCCTAGATACTGTGAAAGACCAAGCAAAAGTACTCACCGGCTGGTGTTGTATTCAAATACTTTTTTAAGCTTACTGTAGCGTATTTTTCAGCCCTCATAAGTGCATACCACATACTTATATCTATGTGGTGTACTATTTTGTACCTGTTAAACTCTCAAGGGCCTAGATACTGTGAAAGTGCAGCCAAAAGTACACACCTGTTGCTGTTCTAGACAAATATTGTTAAGCACAGTGGAGCGCATTCTACTGCACTCATAAGTGCATACCACATACATACATCCAAGTGTTGTACCATTTTGTTCCCGATAAAGTCTTAAGGGCCTAGTTACTGTAAAAGGCCAGTCAAAAGTACACACCTGCTGCTGTTGTAGACAAATACTGTTTTAAGCGTAGTGAAGCGTAGTGTACTCCCCCTCCTAGACGCACTACGTATGTCAGGTAGAGAAGTGCCAGGACATGCACAGAGGAGTGGCAGAGGCCTAAATTCATCAGGCGCAGGCAGAGTTCGCAGCAGACTAGGGGCAAGTGGCAGCAGGAGTCACAGCGAGAGGCCTGATTTCCCAGAATCAGCTAGCGGTCGTGTCTCGACCAGCAACCCATCTGCCATCATCGATTGGTTAACACGGTCATCTACTTCATCACAAGTGACATCTTATACCCCCAGTCAACAGTCAGTGGGTTCCTCAGTCACAACCCTC